>NC_081407.1:523557746-523922746 GCF_030272615.1 Cryptomeria japonica
ACAGGTGCAAAAGTCTCTCCATAATCAATTCCTTCCTTTTGAGAATATCCTTTACAAACCAATCTAGCCTTATTCCTTACTAACCGTCCTCATTCAATTTATTCCTAAGAACCCATTTAGTTCCAATAACATTCTTACTTTTAGGCCGGGGAACCAAAGTCCATGTGTTATTTTTCTCAATCTGATCTAATTTTTCTTCCATAGCATTCAACCAATATTCATCTTTATATGCCTGGTGCAGGGCACCTAACAGTCCAATTATGAAATCTTAAATCTTTTTTTTTCTTTTAAGTTTGTGTGTTATATTTGTGATGTAATAATGGACCAACCATTGAGGACTTAGTAGAGCCATGGTTGAGTTTTCCAAGTTTTGGTTTGAGTCAATTGTGTTCACGATGTTGACAGCCTGATAAGTGAGATGCTTAGGTTAGTTCATAGGTAAAATAATCCAGATTAATGCATTCATGTATTAGGGGTCAATTGATTTGTGTTTAGGTCTTCTAGGGTGTTTGAGGACCTTAAGGAGTCTTAAAACCATTAGAATGCAAAATTGCATCCTAAAGCAAAAAGTTGTAAAAAGTTGTTGAGCAACATTTTGTAATTTCTTGCAAAAGTTCCATTTTTTGTTATAGGCATTAAAAGTTGGTTGAACCGACTGAAAAAAGAGCATATAAACCAAAATTTACTTCATTGTATGGGTTGGAGGATTGGAAATTCAAGAGAAAGTTTTTGGTTTGTGAAGCAACCTTGTTTCCACCGGTTTTGATAGTTTTACTCTTATTTCCATTGTTTGTACGGTCCGGTATGGACTAGATGGTGTAAATTCATTGCAATTTTGTGCATTCATTGTATTTTTCTTCTTTAAGGTTGATTTGCAGGTTTGATTGTCCTAAGTTGTAGAGATTTCTTTCATTCTTTGCAACTAGGAGCAAAACCCTTGCAAGTAGGGTTTAAGAGCAAGAAAATGGTTCTAACCTAGGCATTCTTTGATGGCACCTATTGAAATCACTAAGAATGATAGGTTAGGGTCTGCACATAGCTTTAAAATAGGGTGTGTGGTTTTGTAGGTCTAGGAGGAGGAGAAACAATGAAGCCCTAGGCTCACCGCTGGGAGTAGGTGAGTTAGGACAGCACGAAAGGTGTGATTTATGAGCACATGGGGATTGGTGTAGGACCAAGTGACACATGAATGGAAATCCCTCTAAGTTACCTCAAATATTCCCAAATTTTTTGGAGAAGAAGATTTGACTAGTGAAGAGTTTTAGACCCATCTTGCCAAGTCACCGGTGAGGCCTAAACCCTTCAAAATAGTGCAGCATTGGAAACCCCACTTGTATTGATAACCTAGATGCACTTTTCCAGTATTGTCTGTAACTTCCAAAAGGGTACTCAAATCCATGATTTATTTCTATTATTGTTTGGGACTTTTGAAAATTAAGACCCTAAAACCACCTACTGAGGGCTAATGCAATTAGGCCTACTTTGGTGTCGGTAGAGACCTAGAAGGGTTGGGAAGTCAAGGTGATGGATTTGGTGAACATTAAATTTCAAAATACATTAAAGACACCTTGAAGATGCATTGGGAAACCATAGGAAGTGGTTGTGTTTTAAGATCCTTGCAGGAGTGGTTGGAGCCCAAGAGAATAGTGTGTGACTAACTAAGGTGGTAACCTCAAGTGGTAGAGTTGATTGTCCAGAAACCATTGGCTATACCTAGGAGGCAAGTCAAGAAGGTTCAGACCTTGGAGGACTCATTATCATAACCCCTTCCAAGTTCCATAGGAATTACTTGAGTAGTTGAAGGGTTGAGTAGGACAAATCACTCAAGAAGGTGTATCAAACCAAGCTCCAAGATTCTCTGCATCAGAGTGGTATCAGAGCCATTCTTTGAAAGATTTGGTGTATGTCAGATTGTGAAGAATCAAAAGCAAGTTCAATGCCTCCAAAGGCATTGACTCCAGAAGCCACCCGATAGTTGGTGGCAGAGATGATAGAAGGATTGAAGGATGCAGAAGGAAGCAGAGGAACCAAAGAGGTTAAGAAGGAGAAGGGGAAGATTAAGATGGAATGGGGTGATGAGACTGATGAAGAAGTGGAAGATGTAGAGGAACTAGCATTAGTAGCCATGCCTCAAGACCAAAAAACTATTCTTGGATGTAGTCAAATCCATTTCTAAAGACAACTTGGATGGATTACCCACATATGGAGGAAACCTCAATGGAGAAGAGTTGCTAGATTGGATAGAGGGTTTCAATAATCACTTTGATTACAAATAGGCAGCAAAAGAGAAAAGATTCAATGTGGCCAAATCAAGAATGAGAGGATCCACATTGGTTTGGTGGAATATGATGCAAGAAGAAAGGATACAAGAAGGGAAAAAGAAGATAACTTCATGGGAGAATATGAAGATTAGACTTAAGGCACAATTCCTTCTAGGAGATTATGAAGTTCAAATCCATAAGAGACCGCAAAATTTGAAACAAAGGGAGTCGGATGTCAATGCATACATTGAAGAATTCCACCAACTCAGTTTGAGGGCTAGGAAGCATGAGAATGAAGTGGAGAAGTTGGCCAGGTACATGAATGGCCCTAGATAGAATATACAAGATGAGATAAGTATCCTCACACCAGACATTGTCCATAAGTGTTTTCAATTGGCCCTAAGGGCAGAAGAGAAGATCAAAAGGAGGCGTGAACAAAATCAGAAACATAGGGGAGGTAAGAATTTCAGAGGTAGAGGAAACTTTGGTAGAGGGAAGCATACACCAAGAAATCAAGACCAACAAGGCCAAGAAGGCAGTGGGGACTCTCAGAGAGGAGAATTTAGAGGATCCTATAGAGGAAGGAGCATTTTTAGGGGTAGGTTTGGAAACTTGGGAAGAGGAAATACAGTCTTCATCGGTAGGTGTTATCATTGCAATCAAGTTGGGAATACCATGAGTAAGTACTCGGGGCAATCCTCAAGCTCCACAAGCTCATACATGGGGGAAAGAAGAACTCAATTTTTGCAAGAGGAGGACACTCAAAGTGTAATTTCTTCAATTAGCAAGGCAGGGCCAGAGATATATGGAGAAAACTTGATGATGAGGAGAACAATGCTCAAGATACCCGAAGCTCAAGAGCCACCACAAAGGAAAAGCTTGTTTAGGACCACTTGTAGGTCACATGGGAAGATTTGTAAAGTGATTGTAGATTCAGGTTCCACTGATAATATTGTCTTAGTTGAAATGGTGGACAAACTCAAACTAAAAAGATGGCTTACCTCACTCCTTACAAGGTATCATGGCCCAACCGGGGTCAACATGTATTGGTTGATGAACAAGCATGGGTAGATTTTGAAATTGGTGAGTACAAGGATAGATTTCTATGTTACATATTGCCTATGGATGCTTGTCATTTGCTTTTGGGCCATCCATGGCAATATGATGTGAGAGCTACTCATGATGGGGAGAAGAACAGTTATCTTATCACCAAGAATGGGAAGAGGTGGGATGCTGATGAGAGGAAAAGAGTTTCTCAAAGTGTTGAAACAAGAAGGTCATCAAGGCCATGCTATAGTGTTGAAGCCTAGGGATGAAGCTAAGGCAGATCCAATGAGTGAAGTGCCTCAAGAGGTGCAAGGTCTACTCAAAAAATATGAAGAAATGATATGGGATGACATACCTGATTCTTTTCCTCCAATGAGATATGTGAATCATCAAATAGACTTAATACCAGGGGCCAATCTGCCAAACAAAGCTAGCTACAAAATGACACCTAGTCAAAATGAAGAGACCACCAAACAAGTGCAAGAACTCTTGGATAAAGGGTTTATCAAGAAGAGTTTGAGTCCATGTGTTTTTCCTACTTTGTTAGTGCCTAAAAAGGGAGGCAAATGGATAATGTGCACGAACTCCAGAGCAATCAACAAGATTACTATAAGGTACTGGTTTCCCATGCCAAGGATTGATGATCTATTAGACAATCTAGGAGGTGCAAACTGCTGAATAATGATGAACAACAAATACCCTAATAGGTACTGAGAGGGAGGTGTGAATTAGTACATACTAAAACTTCTTTGCAACTTATCAAGTAAAAACAATGTTAACCGGTTGTCTTCATACCAAACTTAACCATGGCAATGCCGATTAAAACATAGTAAGACTTCAGACAACATAAATAGGTAAAACTGAATACTTCAAATACATTAAATACTTCATAACTACTTCACCCATAATCATATGCATGTGGTATATCAGAAATACCATAACCATTAGCTTTTGCATGCATAATCACTTAAACAAAGAATACTTAATCATCACATGAAAAATGCACAACTCATGACACACAAATTTTTCATGTGGAAACCCAAATGGGAAAAACCATGGTGGGGATGAACACTCACAAGCTTGTTTTGAACTCTTTTGAAGCTCTCTCTGTTAGGATCCTAGTCCGGTTAAAGACTTTACAATAAGGTTTTGCCAGGAACCGATCCTATTAAAGATCACCTAGTTAAGGGATGGCTATATACCCTGTTAAAGGTTGAAACATTGTTAAAGGTTACCTTGCTAGAGGATTTAAAGAACTCAATGAACTTGAGTCACCTGGTTAGAGGATTTACAGTAAGCCTGTTAAAGCTACCCAACAAAGGGATTTTCCTTTTGTTGAAATGGTTTGAAGACAACAGGTAAAACTCTGATTTGATAACAACACTATATGCTAAGGTGGATCCTTTTCAGTTCCTCTACTCTGCAATCACACTCTGCGGTTTTCTCTCACTGGACTGGAAAGTATCTCATCACTTCGATACATACACAACTTTTTCCAACAACTTACAATAAAAAACATCATCGACCTTATAGACAATAATTAGGTCGGTAGCATAAACCCCAAACCCTAAGTATCTTAGGTTTAAAATTACAAGCAGTCCAATCCTGATAGTACAAAACACTTAGCATAGAATGAAACAATCTTAAATAGATCACAAGTCATTCTGCATCATCCAATCTTCACTACACATAGAAATTAGTAACCCATCATTCTTTCTCCTCATACCGCTAAGAAGAATGTTCATTCCCGAGGTAGACATTTAATGCAGTCGATCTTCACATGCAAGATCCTCAAGGAAATCCTTCACATGCACAAAACTGATGTGGCATCTCAATCTCATCCTTATTTCTTAGCTAACTCATCATAGAATATGGGTTGCATCGCACAAGCTAGATTGCCAAACTAGAAACCCTAGAGCTGAGACTACCAACCGGTAGTCACACTTAGTGAAACCCCGACACCGGTTCACTACATCTCTTCATACCGGTTCTCCAACTTTATCACTAGTAACAACTTCCTCCAATATTCATATCGGTTGACCTAAACTTATTGACATCAATGACAACATACATTATTATCATATCATCATATGCCAACATACTGGTTCATCAAATGCCAACAATCTCCCCCTTTGGCATTGATGGCAATACTCAGTGTAGCATTGCAACTAAAAACATCATAGACCAATGCAACTATAATATATATCTTCTTCCATATCATATATCTTCTCCCCCTTTGACAACAATGCCAAAGTGGAGGCATAAGCTTCCATACTCCACTATGATGCTCCCCCTATGAAGTAGCATTCTTCAACACATCAATCCTGAAAGATTTGTCACTATAATACCTGACTGATGTGGAGCACACATCTTTAGTTTACGTCATGAAGGGGTAAAACCCCTAATGCACCTCTCAAAAGGTAAATGTAGTCTTCGGTAAGTGCTTAGTTAAAATGTTTGCTAGCTGCTCCTTATTGGAAACATGTTGTAATACAACCTCTCTATTTTGAACCTTGTCTCTCAAGAAATGATTTTTGAGCTCAATGTGCTTAGTTCTAGCATGCAATACCGGATTCTTGGAAATATTGATTGCACTAGTATTGTCACAAAATATACTCACCAGTTCAGATACAGGTACTTTTAAACCATCTAATAGATGTTTCATCTAGATTGCCTGAGGGTAGTTCATAAATGCTACCACATATTCTACTTTAGCTGTAGACTGAGAAGTATAGCTCTGCTTATTACTCATCCATGAGACTAGTCTTCCACTAAGAAAGAACACTCCACCAGTTGTGCTTTTTTGGTCATCCACATTACCTCCCCAATCTGCATTGGTAAATACCTTGAGATTAAAATCACCACTATATGGATACCACAATCCATTGTCAACAATCTCTTTCAGGTATCTAATAATCCTCTTGACTGCTACCAAGTGGGATTCTCTCATACTTTTCTAAAAATGAGCTACAATGCCCACTGCATGAGCAATATCTAGTTTTTTGTGTACCATATAGTGCAACTTACCAATCATTGACCGATAATCCTTCTCATTCACTAATGATGAATCATCTTCCTTAGTCAGTTTACAGTTGGTCACCATTGGTGTACCAACCAGTTTTCTCTCCTCCATGCCAAAGGTCTTCAATACCTCTTTGACATATTTGGACTGGGTAATAAAGATACCCTCTTTCATTTGTTGAATCTATAAACCAATGAAGAACTTTATCTCTCCAATCAAAGACATCTCAAACTCTTTCTTCATTTCATCTACAAATGCATGACTCATTTCATCATCTCCTCTAAAGATTATGTCATCTACAAATAATTTACAGATCAGAATCTGATCACCTTCAGAATTTAGGTAGATGTTTCTATCCTCACTTGTTCTCTAAAATCCTATTTTCACAAGATGAGAGTGTAAACATTCATACCATGCCCTTGGTGCTTGTTTCAATCCATACAGGGCCTTGTGTAATCTACACACCATGTTACTATCTTCTGATAAGGCAAACCCATCCAACTTGCTCAATATACACTTCCTCTTCTAGGATTCCATTCAAGAACGCAGACTTTACATCCATATGGTATACCTCAAATCCCATGAATGCTACAAATGCAAGTAGCATTTGGACACCTTCCAGTCTATCCACAAGAGCAAAAGTTTCTCCATAGTCTTCTCCTTCTTCTTGAGCATATCCCTTGCATACAAGTCTTGCCTTGTTCCTCACAACTGTGCCTTCTTCATTTAGCTTATTCCTAAAGACCCATTTGGTACTTATGACATTTTTGTGTTCTGGTCTGGGTACCAAGGACCATGTTGCATTCTTTTCTATCTAGTCTAGATCCTCTTCCATTCCCTTAATCCAATCTTCATCTGTAAATGCTTCTATGGAAGTCCTGGGTTCCAATTCATAAATCATGCAAGAGTTTTCTTTCACCTTTCTTCTTGTGAGTATCACTACATCTTTATCTCCTATGATCTTCTTTGGATCATGATGTAGTTTCACATATCTAGGAATGGTTCTAGCTAGTTCTACTTTCTTTTCCTCTTCTTCTTCACTTTCTTCTTCTTCTTCACCTACCGCAGCTTCTACCAGTATAGAAACACTGATATCTTTACTTGTTTCTTTCTTAACCGGTTCCTAGAAGGCTATGCCTGGTTCACCTTCCACTTCCTTGTTGCAGGTTTTCTCAAGTTCCTTAGGGGATTCATCAACCCTGACATTGATACTCTCAACAATTTTCTATGTTCTTTTATTGTAGCACTTGAGAGCTTTACTCTTAGTGGAATACCCCAGAAATATTCCTTCATCACATTTAGCATCAAACTTTCTCAGATGCTCACCTCTCTTGATGTAACACTTACTACCAAATAATTTAAAATAACTCATAGTGGGAGTCTTCCCAGTCTAATACTCATAAGGGGTTTTATTTTTACCTTTTTTGATGAGTACCCGGTTCATAGTATAGACTGTAGTGCTCACTGCTTCTCTCCAAAAAGTGTGAGCAACCTTTCCTTGGATCAGCTTTGTTCTGGCCACTTCAACTATAGTCATGTTATTCCTTTCTGCTATACCATTCTATTGTGGTGTCCTTGGAGCAGGCAACTGCCTCTTGATACCACTATCTTCACAGTACTTGCTGAATTCATTAGAAGTGAATTCACCTCCTTGATCAGTTTTTAGGAATTTTATCTTATGACCACTTTCCTTCTCTACTAATGCTCTAAAGGCTTTGAATTTTCCAAATGCCTCAGATTTGTCTTTCAAGAATGTGACCCACATCATTCTTGAGCAGTCATCAGTAAGAATCATGAAATATCTCTCTCCCTGAATACTTCTAGTTTTCATAGGACCACACAAATCAGTATGCACAATATCAAGTAAGTTGAGTAAGACATCTTCCCAAGTTGACATTCTCTGCATAACACATTCTCTAGTTTGTTCAGCAAAGGAAATCCTCTTACTGCCTTGATCTTACTAGCTTTTACAATATTATCAAAGTTCATATGACAAAGTATCCTATGCCATATCCAACTGTCATCAAACTTTGCCATCAGATACCGACTTATCTTGGCATTCAACTGAAACAAGTTACCTCTGGTCTGCTTACCAGTGGCAATAAGTTCACCACTCTTTCCAATTATACTACAAACTCCACCTTTGAACTCTAGAATGAGTCTTTTGTCATTTAGCTGAGCAACACTCAACAAGTTATGCTTAAGACCTACCCACTAGACATCATCCGCATTGCTCTTTCCATTCAATGAGATGGATCCTTTTCCTTTTACCAAACAAGGTGCATCATTGCCAAATCTGACAACACCTCCGTCATATTCTTCTAGAGACAAAAACTTTCCCCGATCACCAGTCATCTGGTGAGAACAACCACTATCAATAATCCACTCATTTGAGTTGTCAATGCGAGAGACAAGTTCTTTCTTGTCAGACATTTCTTCCTTTACAGCTACAAACACTATGTCCTCATTCTCTTCATCCTCACATTCTTCATCAGTAACACCTTCATCCACTGCAACAAGACAATTTCTTCTCTTTCCTCCTTTGTACTTTCTAAACCTCTCTGATTTATCCTTATTGTCATTGTTAGGATAGTTAACAGCTATATGTCCTATCTTATTGCAGGAAAAACATTTCAAACGAAGCTTACCTTTGTATTTTGTAGTGCCTTTTGGAAGTCTCTTGGCAAGAAGAGCTTCAAACTCCATCAGAATCTCTTCATCATCCATACCTCTGCTTTGCATGGATTCATAACTAGTACTTGCTTCTTTTCCTTTTCTGGTTGGTGCAACAGATGCTCTAAAAGATGACTCACTCTTCTGAACACTGCCATCATAGCTATTCAACTCATATGCGGTCAACTTTGCAATGATAGAGTCTAAGGATACCTTGCTTTTGTCAATAGACCTTAGCTCCTATAAAGAAGAAACTCTGATTGCATAGACTGGTAACAATAATCTCAAGACTTTATAGACAATGGTGGCATCATCAATTGTTCCACTAGTGCTCTTGATATCTCCAACCACAGTCTTGATCCTTATGCCATATTTCTAAATAGTCTCTCCTTCAACCATCCTCATGTCTTCAAATTTTCCTCTAAGGCTCTCTTCCTTTGCTTGCTTTACATGCTCATCATTGTCATAGATATTTTCCAATGTGTCCCATACATCTTTAGGAGTGTCCTTATCTTTTACATCAATGCACTCAATATTAGACAAACTGCTAATAAGAGCTTCCATAACTTACCCATTTTCTTGAATCTCTCTTTTTTGATCATCGATTAAAGTGCCAGTTGGGATTACATAGATATTTTCAACATAGCTCCAATGTTGAGAACCCAAACTATTGATATAGATCTTCATTCTGTCCTTCCATATTTTGAATTATCTCTATTGAACTTAGGACCTTCCCTCTTCATCATTAAGGCAGGATCTTTTTTCTCAAGCAGTTAATCTTATATCACCGAGGACCTGGAGTCGCTATGATACCAATTGATGAATAATTATGAACAACAAATACCCTAATAGGTACTGAGAGAGGGGGGGAGAATCAGTACATACTAAAACTTCTCTGCAACTTATCAAGTTAAAACAATGTTAATTGGTTGTCTTCATTACCGAGCTTAAACATGGCAATACTACTTAAAAAATAGTAAGACTTCAAACAACATAAAGAGGTAAAACTGAATACTTCAAATACATTCAATACTTGATAGCTACTTCACCCATAATCATATGCATGTGGTATATCAACAATACCTTAACCATTAGCTTTTGCATGCATAATCGCTTAAACAAAGAATACTTAATCATCACATGAAAAATGCACAACTCATGACACACAGATTTTTCATGTGGAAACCCAAATGGGAAAAACCACAGTGGTGATGAATACCCACAAGCTTGTTTTGAACTCTTTTGAAGCTCACTTTCTTAGGAGCCTAGTCCAGTTAAAGACTTTACAATAAGGTTCTTCTAGGAACCGATCCTGTTAAAGATCACCCGGTTAAGGGATGGCTATATACCCTATTAAAGGTTAAAAACCTGTTAAAGGTTACCTTGCTAGAGGATTTAAAGAACTCAATGAACTTGAGTCACTTGGTTAGAGGATTTACAGTAAGCCTGTTAAAGCTACCTAGCAAAGGGATTTTCCTTCTGTTGAAATGGTTAGAAGACAACAGGTAAAACTCTGATATGATAACAACACTATATGCTAAGGCAAATCCTTTTCAGTTCCTCTACTCTGCAATCACACTCTGTAGTTTTCTCTCACTGGTCTAGAAAGTATATCATCACTCGGATACATACACAAATTTTGCCAACAACTTACAATAACAAACATCATTGACCTTATAGACAACAATTAGGTCGGTAGCATAAACCCCAAACCCTAATTATCTTAGGTTTACAATTACAAGTGCTCCAATCCTAACCTTACAAAATACTTAGCATAGAATAAAACAATCTTAAACAGATCACAAGTCATTCTGCATCATCCAATCTTCACCGCACATAGAAATTAGTAACCCATCATGCTTTCTCCTCATACTGCTAACAAGAATGTTCATTCCCGAGGTAGACATTTAATGCAGTTGATCTTCACATGTAAGATCCTCAAGGAAATCCTTCACATGCACAAAATTGATGTGGAATCTCAATCTCATCCTCATTTCTTAGCTAGCTCATCACAAAATATCATCAGTTGCATCGCATAAGCTAGATTGCCAAACTGGAAACACTAGAGCTGAGACTACTAACCAGTAGTCACACTTAGTGAAACCCCAACACCGGTTCACTACATCTCTTCATACTGGTTCTCCAACTTGATCTTCAATAACAACTTCCTCCAATCTTCATACCGGTTGACCTGAACTTATTGACATCAATGAGCCCCTTATCATATCATCATATGCCAACATACTAGTTCTTCAAATGCCAACACAAGCTACTTCACACAGGTGGACTTGAAGTCTAGTTATCATCTAATCAGAATCAGACCTGGAGATAAATGGAAGACAGCCTTTAGAACCAATGCAGGCCTATATGAGTGGTTGGTGATGCCATTTGGCCTCACCAATGCACCTATTACCTTCCAAAGGCTCATGAATGAAGTCTTAGTTGAATTTATTGGTAGATTTTTGATTGTGTATCTTGATGAAATTTTGATCTATAGCAGGTTCAAGGAGGAACACCTCAAGCATATGGAGATGGTTTTGAAGAAGTTGAAGGAGGCTCAACTCAAGATTAACCTTGAAAAATGTGAGTTTTTGAAAATAGAGCTGCTATACCTTGGTTTATTTATTTCTCATGGATGTTTAAAAATGGATCCAAGTAAGGTAGAAGTAATACTTAATTGGCCTATCCCTAGGGGCATAAGTGAAGTTATAAGCTTTCATGGAATGACATTATTTTACAGGAAATTTGTGAGAAACTTTAGCCATGTTTGTGCTCCTATTCTCAATACCATTAAAGGAGGGATTAAATGTCACTTTAAGTGGACAGAGGAAGCCAATAAGGGGTTTGAAATGTTGAAAACCAAGATAGCAGAGTTGCCAATCCTTAGATTTCCTGACTTCAATCAGTTGTTTATAGTAGACAGTGATGCAAGCCAAAGGGCAATAGGGGCAGTTTTAAGCCAAGAGGGACATCCTATAGCTTTCTTCTCAGAAAAGTTAAATGAATCTAAGAAAAGTTACTCCACATATGACTTAGAGTTGTATGCAATGGTTCAAGCACTGAAAAAGTGGCATCATTACTTGCTGCCCAAAGAATTTGTAGTCTTCACTGACAACCATGCCCTTAGTTTCCTCAATGGGAAAGAAAAGTTGAACCAAAGACACCTAAAGTGGTTTGAGTAGGTACAATCCTATACATTCACTATCAAACACAAGAAAGAGACAACCAACAAAGTATCTGATGCACTAATTAGGAGAATCATGACCATGCAGGAGATACAATTGCAAAGTGTGGGTTTGAGTGAGTTAAGAGATCTCTACAAGGATGATAAGGATTTTGCAGAGATATATAATATTTGTACTGATTTTTCTAATACCTCACATGTATCTTATTCAGAATACATGATACAAGAGGGTTTTTTGTTCAAAGATCATCTTCTTTGCATACCTCAATGTTCTATGAGGCAAAATATTATTCAAGAGAAGCATCAAGGAGGTATCATTGATAAGACTTTGGAGCAGGTTGGTAGGTTTTATTATTGGCCCAAGTTGCAATCAAAAGTGAGAAGGTTTGTAGAGCAATGTACCATCTGCCAAAGAGCAAAAGGAACCTCAAGTAACGCAAGTCTATATCAACCCTTGGTCATACCTCAGAGACCTTGGGAATGTTTGAGCATGGATTTTGTGTTAGGCTTACCTAGGACACCAAGAGGATTTGATAGTGTGTATGTGGTGGTAGATAGGTTCAGCAAAATGGCACATTTCATACCTTGCAAGAGAACCAATGATGCCACCTATATTGCAAGCCTCTTCTTCAAGGAGATAGTCAGAATTCATGGTCTTTGAATCAACATTGTTAGTAATAGAGATGTAAAGTTTTTGAGCCACTTTTGGAGGACACTTTGGAGGAAGTTGGGCACCAAGTTATCTTTCTCATCTACCTATCATCCTTAATCAGATGGTCAGATAGAGGTAGTCAACCAGTCATTGGGTAACTTGCTAAGATGTCTTACCAAACAACATGGGCAGGCTTGGGATCTAGTACTTGGACAAGAAGAATATGCATATAATGACTCAGTGAACCATAGCACAGGTAGAAGTCCTTTTGAGATAGTGTATGGAATCCATCCTAGGGGCATATTAGAGCTCAGTGATCTCAGTTCAATGGCACCCAAGAGTACACAAGGGGAGAACTTTGCAGAAGGTATTAAAGAGGTACATGATAAGGTAAGGCAGTCCTTACAACAAAAATCCAAGCAGTATAAGGTTCAAGTAGATAAAACAAGGAGGAAGGTACAATTTAAAGTAGGAGACTTAGTGTTGGCATACCTTAGGAAGGAGAGACTTCCAAAAGGGCATCCTATAAAGCTCATGATGAAGAAAATTGGGCCTCTCAAGGTGGTGCACAAGTATGGGCAGATTGAATAGAAGGTTGAACTTCCTCCTACCATGGGGATATCTCCTATTTTTAATGTATGTGATCTCTATCCATATAAGGGAGAGTCACCAACAAATCAGATAGACATGCCATCACCAGTTCATGGAGATTGGATAAAGGATTTGCCACCTAGTCAACCAGTTGAGTTAGAGAGTATCTTGGATACCAAGATAGTAAAAATGACAAGGAAAGGAGGCTACAAGCACTATCTTGTCAAATGTAAAGGGTTACCTGATTCAGATGCCATGTGGATGTCAAAAGTAGATATATGTCAACATGGAGTAGAGATTTCAGACGTTATAACTCAAGGGACTTGAGTTCTTTGTCCCAGGGGAGTATGGTGCAGGGCACCTAACACTCTAAGTATGAAATCTTAAATATTTATTTTCTTTTAAGTTTGTGTGTTATATTTGTGATGTAATAATGGACCAACCATTAAGGACTTAGTAGATCCATGGTTGAGTTGTCCAAGTTTTGGTTTGAGTCAATTGTGTTCAAGATGCTGACAGCCTGAGAAGTGAGATGCTTAAGGTTAGTTCATAGGTAAAATACTCCAGATGAATGCATTCATGTATTAAGAGTCGATTGAGCTATGTTTAGGTCTTATAGGGTTTTTGAGGACCTTCAGGACTCTTAAAATGCATTAGAATGCAAAATTACATCCTAAAGCAAAAAGTTGTAAAAATTTGTTGAGCAACATTTTGCAATTTCTTGCAAAAGTTGCATTTTTGGTTATATGCATTAAAATTTGGTTGAACTGACTGAAACAGGAGCATATAAGCCAAAATTCACTTCATTGTATGGATTGAAGGATTCGAAATGCAAGAGCAAGTTTTTGGTTTGTGAAGCAACCTTGTTTCCACCAGTTTTGATAGTGTTACTCTTATTTCCATTGTTTCTATGGTCCAGTACAGACTAGATGGTGTAAATTCATTGCAATTTTGAGTATTAATTTTATTTTTCTTCTTTAAGGTTTATTTGGAGGTTTGATTGTCCTAAGTTATAGTGCTTTCTTCCATTCTTTACAACTAGGAGCAAAACCCTTGCAAGTAGGGTTTAAGAGTAAGAAAATGGCTCTAACCTAGGCATTCTTTGATGGCACCTATTAAAATCACTAAGAATGATAGCTTAGGGTCTATACATATCTTTAGAATAGGGTGTGTGGTGTTTTAGGTCCAAGAGGAGGAGAAACAATGAAGCCCTAGGCTCACCGCTGGGAGTAGGTGAGTTAGGACAGCAAGAAAGGTGTGATTTATGAGCACATGGGGATTGGTACAAGACCAAGTGACACATGAATGGAAATCCCTCTAAGTGCCCTTGAATATTCCCAAATTTTTTGGAGCAAGAGATTTGACTAGTGAATATTTTTAGACCCATCTTGCCAAGTCACCAGTGAGGCCTAAACCCTTCAAAATAGTGCAGCATTGGAAACCCCACTTGTACGGATAACCCAGATGCACTTTTCCAATATTATCTATAACTTCCACTAAGGTACTCAAATCCATGATTTATTTCTAGTCTTGTTTGGGACATTTGCAAATTAAGACCCTAAAACTGCCTAGGGAGGGCTAATGCAATTAGGCCTAATTTGGTACCAGTAGAGACCTAGAAGGGTTAGGAAGCCAAGGCGATGGATTTGGTGAGCCTTAAACCTCAAAATACATTGAAGACATCTTGTAGATGCATTGGGAAACCATAGGAAGTGGTTGTTTCTTAAGATCCTTGCAGGAGCGGTTGGATCCCAAGAGAAGAGTGTGTGAGTAACTGAGGTGGCAACCTCAAGTGGTGGAGTTGATTGTCCAGAAACCATTAGCTAAACCTAGGAGGCAATTCAAGAAGGTTCATACCTTGGAAGACTCAATACCATAATCCTTGCCAAGTTCCATAGGAAGGACTTGAGTAGTTGAAGGGTTAAGTAGGACAAATCACTCAAGAAGGTGTATCAAACCAAGCTCCAAGACTGTTTGCATCAATGCCTCAATTACTAATACCAGTTCAACTTGAGAAATTAAACATACCTCATTAGTTGTTAGTCTTCTTCTTATCATTACTCCATTTTTCTTATCCCCAATGATCTGATCTTCTGAATGATTCAATCTCACATACCTAGGAGTCTTTTGACTCAATTTTCCTCTTCCCAGTTCTTCAGTTATTGTAAAAAATTTTGATGTTGTCGGAGTAACTGGTTCAACCCTATGTTTTTGTAAAGGTGCTATCGGTTTAGATATAATCATTTCCACCACTGTTTCCTTCTCATAAACTCTGATTTGACCTCTATTCAGCTCATCCACTTTGACATTAGCACTTTCCACATTTCTCTGCAATCTTGTGTTATAACATATATATGCCTTGATTTCATTAGAATAACCAAGAAATATGCCTTAATCACATCTAGGATTAAATTTTCTAATGATATTATCTCTCCTGATATAACATTTACTACCAAAGATTATGAAATACTTAACTATAGGTGTATTGCCAAACCATAATTCATAAGGTGTCTTACCGATTTCTCCTTTGATATGTACTCTATTGAATGTATAAACCATTGTGCTCAATACTTATCTCTAGTAGATATGAGGTAGACTAGCTTCCATCATCATTTTTCTAGCACCATCCAAGATAGTTTTGTTCTTCCTTTCCACAACTCCATTCTGCTGAGGTGTCCAGGGAGTAGAAAATTGTCTTCTTATACTATGCTTCTCACAAAAGTTATTAAACTCACCAGATGTGAATTCTCCACCATGATCTGACCTCAAACATTTAATCTTCAATCCTGTCTCAATTTCCACTTTAGCCTTAAAGATTTTAAACTTTTCAAATGCTTCAGATTTTTCCCTTAGAAAAGTAACCCACATCATTCTAGAATAATCATTAATGATAAGCATGAAATCTCTATCACATTGAATACTTTTAACTCTAGCAGGGCCACACAAATTAGTATGAATAAGATCAAGCACATCATTAGATGTATCTTGTATAATCCTAAAAGAGGTTCTGACCTATTTACCCATTTGACATTCTTTACATAACGGATTATAGGACTTCACAATCTTAGGTATATCTCTAACTGCCTTAGTTGAATTGATCTTCACAATGCAATCAAAATTCAGATGAAACAACCTTTTATGCCACATCCAACTCTCATCAATTTGTGCAATCAAACATGTCTTCTCATTAGAATTTAAATGAAATATATTACCTTTTATCTGTGTACCGGTTGCAATCTCGAAACCATATCTGTTAATGATTTTGCATTTTCCATCCTTGAACGGTAATTGAAATCCCTTATCCACCAATTGTCCTACACTCAAAAGATTATGTCTTAAACCTTCAACATAATAAACATTGTCAGTATTTTTCTTACCATCTAATGATATAGTTCCTTTTCCTTTGATCATACATGCTTTGTCATCTCCAAATCTAACCAGACCGCCATCAAACTCTTGCAAAGATAGAAACTTCATTTTATCTCTAGTGATATGATGTGAACAACCACTATCAATTACCCATTCATCCTTGTCTTCAATTTTAGTAGCAAGTGCTTTCTCTTTAGGTACATTCTCTTCCAGTGCTAGAACATCTTCCTTGATAGCTAGGAACACCCATTCCTTCCCATTGTCAGAACTACTAGCAGAGTCTTCTATTAGTTCATCATCAGAATCAGTAATGCCTTCCTCATTCGCTATGTAGCATGATTTGTCTCTATTTTTCCTGTACTTATACCTTTTCTGATAATCAAGATTAGGCTTAATATGTCTTCTAACTCTTTCTTCAAATCTTGAATTCTTTTCAGGACATCTAGATGCAAAATGACCAGTCTTATTACATGCAAAACATTTAAAAGGTGTTTTTCTTTATACTTACTTTCTATCGGTCCTTCAGGTATTCTTCTAATAAATAGGGCTTTAAGTTGCTTAAATTCTTCATATTCTCTCTTCATATCTTCCAATTCCTATGCCTATTAAGATTTCCAATCTTACTTACCGGTTGTTGATGTAGATGCAGGAAAAGCGGGTTCACATTTCATAGCTCCAGAAGGTCCAAATTCTTCAAGCTCAAAAGAAGATAATTTCCCAACCAAGATATCTATGCTGACAAATGTATTAGCCATTGTTCTCAACTCATTAATAGCAGTAGCCTTCATCTTGTAAGCTGGTGGTAGGGCTCTCAAAACTTTAGAAATAATTTCATCTTCACTCAGAGTTCCACCACAACATTGAATTCTCATAAAAATCTCATTTACTTTTTCCATGAATGCAGTAATCCTTTCATCTTCTTCCATCTTTAAATTTTCATATCTCACCTAGTAACCATAAAGTTTAGCAATCTTTATTGTAGGGTCACCTTTATTAAGAATCTCCAACTTATCACATATATCCTTTCCAGATGTTTTGTCAATCAATCCCATTATTTGTTGATCAAAAAGTGCACACAAGAGGGCTTCTCTTGCTCTACAATCATTCTCAAGCTCCTTATCTAGGTTTGCTAGAAGAGGATTTCTAAATGTCGGATTATGAGGTGTAACACCATTCTATGTGATCTCCCAAATCTCATTGCCAAGACATCTCAGATGAGTCTCCATACGAATCTTCCCTAATGTGTAATTTGTTCCATCAAGCCTAGGGATATCTCTCTAAAAAATAGCTCTAGATGAACTGGATGAACTTGAACTATTAGTTGCCATAGGATCTTCCTCAAGTGGTTAAGCTTTCTATAGAGAGAACCAAAGCTCTGATACCAATTGTTAGACAGTTCAAATAACCAGAAGACAATTGAGGGGGAGGGGGTGAATCAGTTGTCACATATTACCAGAACATTTAGCAATTAAAACTTTAATACCGAAACCCAAAACATTAATACCAGAATGCTTAAACCAAATACTGGAATAGCAATTAGACCAATTAAGAATAAACAATAATAATAGAATAAATACCATCCACATGACACCAATATTTATACGTGGAAAACTCGGTAAAGGGAAAAACCATGATGGGAAGCCTACCCATAGTCAGATAATACTTTTGCAGTATGTGAATTAAAATTGAGGGGACTGCACTTGCAGGAAGGCCAACAACCTAGAGCACACTGCTTGTCACAAAAGGAGTCTCACTAACTACATAGAAATCAAGACTACAATCTGGAAGAAGTGTTTGAACTACAAAGATAACATCTCCTATGTCTAAGTAAAATTTTGGTTAAGCTCAATGTCGAAGGACTAAATCCTCTTACATAAACCCAATTTGATCACCAATGATCGACCAAATCCTCTGCCTGAATGATATTACATTATTTGCACATTACATATCCATATCCATTCCCTAACCTTATACCTATGATGATCTACAATGAGATCTTACATCATATATATACAAACCCTCGACTATAAACAATCGGGTCGGCTACCAGACAATAAACCAATTACATAATTACAAAACATGTCAGCCTTAGACAAAACAAATAATATCCAGTACATAAGACATCCCAGAAACAGATCAAGAGGACCAATCCACACATTACATTAAGTCAGTCCATAACCTAGATCAATTGGGACCCAATATAGGTCCACATACTAAAGAAATGATCCCAATCCGCCAAGTATTAAACATGATCACCATCAGCATCCTGAAACTCCATCAAAAGATGCATCAACACCACTTATGCATATCATCAAGGAACTTCATCAAAGCTCTGCCAGTGAAACCCTCACCAGAACCACAAGCCAAGCTTCCAAGCAAGCAGGATAGCATCTGATCACCAAACCAAAACCAACTTACTAAATATGAACATGAGTATCATGAATAAGTCAATTCCATAACCAAACCATACCGAAGCCTACTAGATTATGCCGAATCTAAACCAACCAGAAACCACTCAACCTATCGAGACCAGAAGGGTGTCAGTAAAGCATGCAAATAGCTATTGTGACATCAATGACAAAATATCAATGCAACACATAATCAATTCCTCCAAATGACCAGCACTTACGTGTTGTTCTTTTAGCAGAAAAATATCCCCCACATGGCTCATCATGACATGCATGAAGAATATCATATGGTTCATCCTCTTTGACACACCTTCTTAAGACTTGGTCAAGTCTAGTATAAAATAAACAATCAGTAATCCAAGAGAAATTAAAGCTTTTCTAAACTAGCAACTTTCTTTTTTTAAGAGAAAAATGAGAAGGTATCTTATTAGCAGCTAAATAATTTGCAATATTGACATACCAGGGAGTGTGTGCTTTTATCAAAAACAAATGTTCATCTGGGAAAGCATCATCTATAGCTATAGGATCATCCTACAATTGAAGCCTAGTAAGATAATCTGCAACTACATTAGCTTTACCTATTTTATCAACAACTGTAATATCAAGCTCTTGTATCAATAGTAACCATTGAGCTAGAACAAAACTTTCTCGACTGATCCCCATGTTAGGGGTAATGGAAGAGCTTGGAGGAGTAGGAAGCAGCAATGGGAGAATTCAAAATTCAAATTCTCTGCAAGGCAGGAACTCTGGTTCCAATGGTGGGAGCAGCCAGAATGAAGTAGTTAACCCCATAGGAGAGAAGAATAAGCCTTTGGACATTCCGGAGGCTGTTGACATCTTGTAGACTGGTGGTACTCTGCCAAAGAAGAAAGAGGGTTCCTACTCACTTTTGGGGGAGGGGTCCAATGGGAGGCCCAGCCCATGTGAAGAGACCTTGGAGAGTGTTAAAGAAACAAAAAAATGGTCTTCCCTTTTTGGAACTGATGAATACTAAGAGGGGGGGTGAATTAGTATACCAAAAAATACTATACTTAAACACTTTAACAGTCTAGTAGTAAACCGGTAAAATAGTTTAACAAACAAACCGGTTAACACACATGCAAACCAAATAGCAAATAAGGCATTCACCCATAGAAGCACAATCACCATAACACAAGGGATTTAGATGTGGAATCCCAAATGGGAAAAACCATGGTGAGATGAAACTCACAAGTAACTATCTGCAGAATAGTAACCAGACCAGTTAAGGTCATACAATGTTCTTTACCAGAACAGATCTTGTTAGGAATCTCAATCTCTATTAGGATATAAGTCCAATTAAGGACTACCTTGTGAGAGGATTTCAAATCCATAGATGTGAACCACCTTATTAGAGGATTTATAAAGGCTTTTCTAGGCCTACCCGGTTAAGGGTTTCTGACTTGTCAAAGATGTGAGTAATCAACAAGTGAATGATCTAGCAAATGGCACAATCTTCTTGATTAGATCCATTGTAGTTCATAGATAATGCTCTTCAACATCTAACAAAGTTGTTGATGCATTAATCAGTCTTTAATAAATCCACACTCTATTGTAGTACACAGACTAGATCTTCTCAGTTAAGATCGTACATACAAGAGCTTAAAAAAAACACAAAGCCTAACATCTACACTCATACATACATACAAAACCCTAGACATGATGTCCTTAAAAGGAATCTAATTTCATGTCGGTCCAATAGGATTACATTGCAAGTTCCTAGGTTCATTGTATCTAGACACATTTGGTAACATGACACAAAATCACCATCAAAGTGTCGGTGGATGGCAACTCATCACAAGAATATACCGGTTGGTAACTCATCACAGAGTATTACCGGTTTATACAACTTTTCTGGTTATCGGTTGGTAACTCAGAGTAATACTGGTTTAAACAGATTTTTGGTTGACAAAATTTGAAGACTGGGAAAAAGATAACTGCTGCTTCTAGCTCCTTTTCTCCACTATGCTTGAGATCCTTAAACCTCTTGATCTCTCTATGTTGCTTGGGTCTTTATACTGCTTGAGATCAGTAAACACTTTCTTCATAACATCAATAGTCTAAAGACTACAACATGATACTGGTTTGGAACAATTATCGGTTGAGCATAATTCATACATTCACAAAGTGATCTCATAGAAAGTGTGTGTCCATCAATGACAATCACAGCATAATCATCAAAATGCCAACAATCTCCCCCTTTGGCATTGATAGCAACACTTAGGAAAAAATTTTGACATCTAAGTGTTTTACAACAAAATTATGCCATAATCAAAATTACTCCCCCTAAGCATATACACTATCCCTTTTGCAAAAAATATAATGTATACTACTTCCTTACATAGATAAACATGAAAGTATACATAGCATGCATTAAAATTTAGAATACTACTCCCCATCAAAAAAAGAATTTTAAAAAGAGAATACTACTCCCCCTTTGCCAATAATGACAAAGTACAACTGAAAAAAAAACCCTATTCCATTAGCATTAATAACTGATTTAAAGCGTTTATGACAATAAAGAGTGAAACTTGTCAAAAACTGATTTAAAGTCTTGCATAAATGTCTTCATGGATAAAGACCATGATTCAAGCAATGAGGTAGCAACCTCATTCTTCGTTTGCATCTGATAGATCTGCTCTTCCATGGCATCCAAGGTACTCATCTCTTGAGTGACCGTTAGGGCATCCAGATTTAGACAACATTTTTGAAGAATTTGCAGTCTTGGTAGTAGGACTAGTTGAAGTTCTTGCAAATTATGTGTTCAGTTTCTTATCTCTGCCTCTATCCTTGTAGACTAGAGTTGAATTTGGTGAGCGGTTTGTCCATATGTGGAGAAAGAATCATATGGCATCTTGAAGGTGCTTATAAATGACTGCATATCATATTGCAGTTTGGCTTTCTGAGCAAGCACATCATCACAAAATAGATGAGGTTGACATATCTTAGCAATAATTTTCCCTCATCCATTGTGTCTCTGATGTCCTTCTGTAGATCAGACCGGAGCTCTATTAACTTTTTCACTAAGGAAGTGTCCAGAGCCTTTTGATGCTCCTTCTTGGCATTTGCTTCTGCAACCTCTTCTAGGATTTGCACCTGGTCTTCTACAATTGTGCATAGGATCTTTAATTGTGCAAGAGAGGAATCAGTACTGGGGAGGTTGGTACCAAGTATCAAATCGGTAAGAGTGTCCACTACAACTTGGATCACATCTTGCTCTTTCTTTCTCCTTATTGCTTCTAGGCATTCTTGGGCAACCTTAATGCTCTGCAGCAACTCTGATTCATTTGCAGACTGGAGGTCAATGGAACTGGTAATGTCAGCCAATTTGGCTTGACTACCGGTAGCCTTTGGGGTCTCCATCTGAGTGCTTTGTTTCGCTCCCTCTTTCTATTTAGCTCTTTTCTTTTCCTCTTCTGCCTTCTTTTTCTCCTCTTCTTTCTGCTTCTCTTCTTCTTCATCCTTCTTCTTTTTCTCCTCTTCCTGCTTCTTTCTCTTCTCCTCTTCCTTTCTCTTCTCCTCTTCCTTTTTCTTCTCCTCTTCCTTTTTCTTCTCCTCTTCCTATTCCGCTTCCTTCTTCTTCTTCTCTTCCTCTTGTTTCTTCTTCTCCTCTTCCTTTCTTTTCTTTTCCTCTTCTCCTCTTTCTTTTTCTTTTCTTTCTCTTTTCTCTCCTCTTCTTCTTTTTTCTTCTCTTCTTCCTTTTGTTTCTTTTCCATTTCTTCCTATTTTCTATTTTTTTCCTCCTGTTTCTCCTGACCTTCTATTTTTGTTGGTGCATCTGGAGTAACATTTTCATCGTTCAAGGCATCAACATCAATTGGGTCCAATTGAGTAGTGACTAGTTCTCCTTCACTATCATATACTTTATTTGGTTGAGTGATTTCTGGTTCTTGCTCAGCTTTCCTGTTGGCTTCAGCCACTTCATGTAATCTTAAAGTTGATTGAGCAAGGGAGTGGGTATCTTTGACCACTTCCGAAACTTTTCCTTCCAACAATAGGAGTCTTCTTCTTCTCATGAAGAAGAGGCCCTTATATCTCTCCACCACTTAATATAGTTATGTTTTGGGCACATTAGGAAAGTATTGTGCAAATACTTCCTCTCTTATTTCTTGTTCCTTTTTTATGGCAATGCGCCACTTGTTATCTAAAGAATTATACAAAGAATCAAGTGTCTCAGATTTAATTTTTGATGGCCACCGGTCATTAATACACAAATAATTGATAACTTCCTGTTCAAATTCCTTCTTTTCATCATCATTAAAATCATCAAAGCACTCTTTCAAATAACCAAGTACTTTTCTTCTAATACTCTTAATTGTTCTTTGACAATGTGTCAAAGGTTTGTAAGAGGAAATATCAATATTTATTGATGCAGATGTTGTTGGTTCACTCTTTGTCTTTTTCCTTGTTTGCCTAGTCTTCTTAGGCTGTTCTTCAGAGACAGTGTCCTCTGAGTTTGGTGTATTTCTTTTTGTCTTCCGCTTCCTCTCAAAGACTTTGGCAAGTGCTGCTTCCGGTTTCTTCTTTGCTAGTGACTGCTTGGTCACTTTGGGACTTACTGTGATAACTGATGCCGATGATGAAGGTACTGCCTTTCCCTTCTTTACTGAGGGTTCTTCAGTCGATGTAACCCTTTCCAAGTAGGTGCTAGTTCTCTTTGCCTTTGGATCAAGGGGTGAGGCAATTAGGGTAGAGGCATACCCATCTAGCATGTCATGCATTACCTCATATCCCATCGGTTCCACTTCTTCATGTCTAGGCTCAACTGCCTCCATTATGCACTCATCAACTCTGATGGTGAAGCCAATGTCCTTGTCATACTTCTTGACAATATCACCATATATTCTTACCCTTTGGTTCATTTTACATCTGAACTCATCAAAGTATTTGTTTAGCACTTTCGGATAACCGGTTCCCACCGCTTGTAGGCTTTCCTTGATTTGCTTTGTCACCAGTTGGTCAGTAGACCACTAAATATCACCTACTCCTGGAAAATAGCCTTGGAAGTAGAAGAACAACCCAACCAATAGTTGTCCAAACGTAAATCTCAAGGCATTGTCTTGTTTTATTGACTTGAGGTTCAACAGAAGTTGTCTTTGCATACAAGTGTATAGATCAAATGATGCATCTTCCTTGATCATCCTGTGGGCGGTATTTACCGCTGCAGTAGAGATAGAGTTGATTCTGCTGGCATAGAACGTCTGGTATCCTATCACCATACATGCATATTTGACCAGATCATCCTTGATGGAATTGATAATCATTCCCCATGAGTCACTCACTGAACTGGTGAGCTTCGTCATTTCTGTCTTGCTAATCTTCCTTAGGGCTGGTACTTCACCGACATTGCAGAAACTGATGATAGCATGAATTTCTTATGGTGTAATATCATGCGTCCGCTCTAAGTACATTTTGTCACCGTGTACTCTACTCAGAATAATGCGGATGTGATCATCTAAAAATTCTTCAAGGAAATAGACAGCATTGTGAAGTTTCTTCTTTTCCAGAATGTTGAATTCTGGTTTAATATTTTTGTCCTTCCCACAGAACAAACTCAACTGAGAATGGATCATCAGAGATCCTAGATCTTCAATCTTACAGTCAATGTAATCGGAAATGCCTTCCTCCACTATAACACCAGCAGGTATTTGAGATAGGGCATTGTATTTTGCCTTCCGTTGAATGAAGTCTACAGAATCATCAGGTACACTAGAACTAGCATGTGATGCGGAAGCTATGATAAACATAGAATTGTGAAAAATACCTTTGTAAGTTGAAATTTAGGGCACACAATTTAAACTTCGCTACACACTCCTTTGGTTATTGAAATACCACTTTGTGTTCTATACTTCACCAACATATGTTTGCTTCTGATTCTTCTTTAGGATTTTGATAAATTCTTTGAATCGCAATCCAAATCGCTTTCCTTCACTCTATGCTTGAAAACTTCTTCGCTCGTGAACTGATAAGTGAAAAATGACTTTGAAAAATTCTTTTAAACAAGTTCTTCACCTATGACAATAAATGCTCCACTATTAGGGTGTAAACCCTAATTTTCCTTTTACTATTTTCGGTCTTCTACCAACTGATAGGTATCACATACCGGTTAAGGTCTTTTACTAGTGTAAACCAGGGGTTCGAGATATTTCACCATTTTCTCCCCCTAAGATTTTCTGATGCTTAGTTTGTCGGTTCAACGACTTCCACACTAGGTGCAGAAACCGGTTCTTCTTGAATCACTTCTTCTGGCTTCTTCTTCCAGGTTTTCTTCATATCTGCTTGAACAATTTCAACATCAATCTTTCCTTTTGCAGTGACCGGTATATCATTCAATATACTCTTTCTTGTTCTACAAAATCTTGTTGTATGACCTGATTTGTTGCAACGATAGCAAACTATTCTAGGTGCTCTCCAAGGTCCATTATTCATGTTTCCATTCTTCCTTCTGCATGTTGCAGCAATGTGACCATGACCATGACAAAACACATAGATTGCTCTCCATCTGGTTGCCGCTTGATAGCCACCGCTACCTGAGTAATGACTATAGGTATTAAACCAGTTTGGGTTCCAGTTCTCAGAGGATTCAGGAAAAACTCCTTGACTTCTTTGAGGATACCTTCATGTATTGTGCATGATAGACCTGCATTCAAATGCTCTATGCCCAAACTTGTTGCATGTATAACAATTTCCATTGAATCTATTGGTTCTGGGCTTATCATTTAGAAAATAAGGAAAATTATTGTAAGCCTTACTTCTACATACATTAGCAGTGTATCCTTCCTTGAGACAATTAAAGAAAACAGGTTTGAGCTTTTTCTTACCTTTATCCTTTGATGTTGGTTGTTTCTTTGATGCTCCATGTTTTGTTCCAGAGGTCTCACCTTTCTCATAATCAGAGAAACCAAGTCCATTGGTATTCTTTACCAATTTAACTAATTCAAGCTTTTGTTCTAGCTTGACAGTGCTCTTATTTAATTTGGCAAGTATTTCCTTTGACTCGGTGAGTTCTTTGGAAATAACAACATTGAATTCCTTCAAGGTTGCATTCTCAGAAATAGCCATGTTTAGTTCACCTTGGATTCCTTCCTTTTCCATTTTGTTTTCAAGAAGATGAGTGGTAAGTGCACTAATTTCTTGCTTCAGCTTGGAGATCTCATGATCTTTGTCTTTTACCAGATCTTTAGCTTTCCTCTAGTTCTCAAGCTCTTGACACATTCTGATAGTTAGTCCTTCAAGTTCCCTTATTAGGTTGGCATTGGACTCATTCAGTTTTTCAACTTCTTGAATTAGGGCTTCCATGTCCGCTTCATCAAAAGAACTATTTTTAGTTAGCTCCATCAGTTTTTTAGCATGCTCTCTTCTTTTTGCCTGAGAGGCCTTATATTTGACCTTAAGTTCATCATAGGATTGCCCATTCTGAGTGAGTCGATGAGTAAGTTCCCTCACAGTGTATTCCCCCATATCTCTTTCCAAGTGGTTAGACTTATAGAAAGGTTGGCTCTAATACCAATTGATGAATACTAAGAGGGGGCGGTCAATTAGTATACCAAAAAATACTATACTTAAACACTTTAACATTCTAGCACTAAACCGGTAAAACAATTTAACAAACAAACCGGTTAACACACATGCAAACCAAATAGAAAATAAGGAATTCACCCATAGAAGCACAATCACCATAACACAAGAGATTTAGACGTGGAAACCCAAATGGGAAAAACCATGGTGAGATGAAACTCACAAGTAACTATCTGTAGAATAGTAACTAGACCAGTTAAGGTCAGACCGATTAAGGTCATACAATGTTCTTTACTAGAACAAATCCTGTTAGGAATCTCAATCTCTGTTAGGAGATAAGTTCGATTAAGGACTACCTTGTGAGATAATTTTAGATCTACAGATGTGAACCACCTTGTTAGAGGATTTACAAAGGCTTTTCTGGGCCTACCCGGTTAAGGGTTTCTGACTTGTCAAAGATGTGAATAATAAACAAGTGAATGATCTAGAAAATGGCATAGTCTGCTTGATTAGATCCATTGTAGCTCATAGCTAATTCTCTTCAGCATTACTTTAGTCTTTAGTATATCTACACTCTGTTGCAGTACACAGACTTGATCTTCTTAGTTAAGATCATACATACAAGAGCTTCAAAAAAAAACACAAAGCGTAACAACTACGCTTATACATACATACAAAACCCTAGACATGATGTCCTTAAAAGGAATCTGGTTTCATGTCGGTCCAATAGGATTACATTGCAAGTTCCTAGGTTCATTGTATCTAGACACATTTGGTAACATGACACAAAATCATGTCAAAGTGTCGATGGATGGAAACTCATCACAAGAATATCCCGGTTGGTAACTCATCACAGAGTATTACCAATTTATACAACTTTTTCGGTTACCAGTTGGTAACTGAGGGTAATACCAGTTCAAACAGATTTCTGGTTGACAAAATTTGAAGACTAGAAAAAAGATAACTACCACTTCTGGCTCCTTTGCTCCACTTCACTTGAGATCCTTAAACTGCTTGATCTCTCTATGCCGCTTGGGTCTTTATACCGCATGAGATCGGTAAACACTTTCTTTATAACATCAATAGTCTAAAGACTACAACATGATGCCAGTTTGGAACAATTACCGGTTGAGCATAATTCATACATTCACAAAGTGATCTCATAGCAAGCGTGTGTCCATCAATGAAAATCACAACATAATCATCAAAATGCCAATAGGAACCAAACCATCTGGTAAATCCTCTTTACCTCATGTCAAGAATATTTTTGATCCTTCTGGTGGAAAGTTTGCTATCTCTATTCCTGATTCAGTTCTAGATCATAATATAAATAGTATGTCGAACTCCCTAGTAGGCAAGTTTATGGGTTCGCATCCAAATATCAAAGTTGTTAGGGCTTATGTCAAACAAAAATGGGCTCTAAAGGGTAATGTTGAAATCTTGGCTTTACCTAAAGGCCTCCTGTATTTTAATTTTTCATGTGAAGAAGATAAATTAAGGATTCTATGTGGGAGTCTTTTGATGGTAGGAAAGACAACTTTGGTTCTTCGAAAATGGCATCCGAATCTGAACATAAATGACTCTCTTTTGGCACAAGTCTCAGTATGGGTAAAGCTACCAGGTTTGCCTCTTGAATATTGGGTAGAAAGCATCTTCTTAAGAATTGCAAGCTCCTTTGGTGAACTCCTCTCTATAGACCCAGTCACAGCTTCAAAAAGGAGACTCACTCATGTCAGGTTTTGTGTAGGGATAGCCCATGATGCAGATATGTCGGAATAGATAGATCTAGTGTTAAAATTGGGAATATGGAAATAGAAAATTGAATATGAATCTATCCCCTTTGCCTACTTCCACTATAAAAAGTAGGTCACTAGGCAAAATCCTGTCCAATCAAGCTGAAAGTAGAGCTCAAGTAGTCTAAACCCCAGATTGAAAATAAAAAGGCTTCTGAAAAAAGGGTATGGCAAGTTAAAAACTCAGAGAATAAGGAAACTAACTATAATCACTTTGATCCATTGGGTGAGAATAAGAAAGTGTCCTCAACTTCTGTCTCCAGCCCCTCAACCCAGGAAGTATTGAGAAGTGAGTCAACCAAAGTCAACACCTTTGTTACGAATCAAACAAAGGAACTGAAAGAACAGACTGAATCTTCAAATGATATACTTGAAGTGGTAGCTGAAACTTATGCAGGTAAGGAATTGCAAGAGAAAGAGGACCAACCTGAGGAAGGGGAGATCATTGGCTCCTAAGAAGAAAAGATTGATTCTTCACTGCTCATGACAATTTTTGAAATGCAAGAAGCCCAAAAATTTGCAATAATGGGTATGAACCTTTCGGATTGAGACCAGAACTCAAAAATAGAAAACAGTGATTTAAATGCTTCTAGAATCCCTAATTGGGGTAATGAAGATGAAATTTCCAGAATCCTCAGTAACCCAAAAGCGGCTCTTGAGAAAGATGCTGAGTGGAAAATACCAAAATATAGGAACAAGAAAGGAACCACTCCCTCGGCTTCTCAACTAAGGAAATCCAATAGAATAGCTCAAGTTGATGTTGGGTATATCCTCTCTTCCCCAGGTTGACCCTCTAACCACAAAGTTAGAGACAAGGAGGCAATCAAGAACATTGTAGATGGGACCCAAAAGACTCTTAAGGAGTTAGGAATTGGTAAGTAACTATGAAGATTATCTCTTGGAATATAAGGGGACTAAATAATCCTCATAAACATGACATCATTAGGAATATGATAAGGGATAGTAAACCTGATGTTTTTCTAATTCAAGAAACCAAAATGAGTAGAGAAAAAGTTGAATCTTTGAAGTTTTTCAAAAATGGTAATCTTAGTGGTGGTAGTTTGGAAGGTGCTTCAGGAGGCATGGCTACCATCTGGAACCTTAATACTATCAAAGGCCATGTTTTTATTCAGGAAAATAATTTCTCTTGCATTAAATTTGAGCATTTAAAAGATGGTACTTCATGGGTCCTTACTAATATTTATACTCCCAACACCTTGAAAGCTAGAAATTCCTTCTGGAAAAACCTTATAGAAGCTAGGGACAGCTTCAAAAATCTTAGTTGGTTGGTCATGGGAGACTTCAATACTCCTTTGAGAGAGGAGGACAAATTTGGAGGAAGCCCCTCTCAGCTAGAAAATAGGTTGGCCCTTATGGACTTTATTAATACTCAAGCTCTCAATGATGTGAAAATACAGGGATGCAATTACACTTGGACTAATAGGAGAACTGGTAATGATCTTATCCAAGTTCACCTTGATAGGACTCTCATCTCTGATGATTGGTACAGTAATTATTTCTGTTCCCTATCGGCTCACATTCAAGTTGCGTCAGACCATTTTCCTATCACCTTCATTTCCGACTCAATTAATAGAAGGAGACACTTTCCCTTCAGATTTGAAAAAATGTGGACCCATCACCCAAATGTTAAAAGTAATATTCAAAAATGGTGGAGTATCCAAGTTGAGGGAACTACTATGTACAGAGTTGTTAAGAAGCTTAAAAGTGTAAAGGATAATATAAGACTCTGGAATAAATCCAGATTTGGGAATATCTTTGAGGCTAAAGGTAAAGTCTAGGAAGACCTTAAAAAAATACAAGCCCAAATTCAAAAGGATGGTTTCAGTACTGTGTCCATTGCTGATGAAAATGAGACTCTTAAAAAATACCATGAAATCATTGCTAAAGAGGAAACTTTCCGGAAGTAGAGATCAAGATGCATTTGGCTTAAGGAAGGAGATAGGAATAGAAGATTTTTTCATATATCGATGATCAAGCATAAAGAGGCTAATAGGATAACCAAACTAATTGTGGATAATGGGGAGTTGGTCAAAGAGGAAGAAATAAGGAATGAAGCTAAAAGGTATTTCTTGGAACTACTCAAGAGGGATCACAGATTGGATGTTGAAGCTCAAACTTCTTTCCTTCATAATATCCCCTATCTCATTGATGAATAGATGAATGTCAATCTCTCTTCCATTCTTTCGATCTTGGAAATCAAAAATGCTATTTTTTCTTTTGATGGTAACAAAGCACCTAGCTTAGATGGTTTCCCCATGTTCTTTTTCCAAGATTTCTGGGACATTGTCGGGAAAGATGTCTCCAATGCGGTCAAGGAATTTTTTGGGGCTAGAAAACTTTTGAAAGAAATAAATGGTACTTTCATTGCTCTCATCCCAAAAACCCAAGGTGCTGACTCTATGGACAAGTTTAGACTAATCAGTTTATGCAATTATTTTTATAAGATTATCTCCAAGGTTCTTACTACCATAATTTTGTCTATCCTTCTTGCTTTGATTAATCATCAGCAAAATGGGTTTGTCCCTGGAAGACAAATTCTTGACTCTATTATAACTGTCCATGAGAATATTCATTCTCTTGTTAGAGCTAAGAAGCAGGGTCTCATCCTCAAGGTTGATCTCTCCAAGGCCTATGACCGGGTTGACTGGCCTTTTCTTGTGAAGGTTCTTTTGGCTTATGGTTTTTCTACCAAAGTTATCGACCTCTTTAGCCAGCTTATCACCTCAGCCTCTTTTGTTGTTCTTGTCAATGGTTCCCCTTCCCCCTTTTTCCAAGCCTCTAGAGGACTAAGGCAAGGGGATCCCATTTCCCCCATCCTCTTCATCATTATGGCAGAATGTTTTGGAAGGTCCATGGAAAATATGGTTATGCAAGGCTCCTTTAAGGGACTCCAACCTTCTTTTGTTGACCTCATTTGCTCCCACCAATAGTTTGTGTATGATACTATAATCATGGGGGAATCTAGTATCTCTAAAGCTAAAACCCTGAAGAGTACTCTTTGTAAGTTTGCCTCAGCTTCTGGTCAACTTATTAATTGGGTCAAAAGAAAAGTTTTTTTCATCAATACTTCTAAGAGAAGACAATAGAGAATCAGCAGAATCCTGGAATGTAGGATTTCTGATCTTCCTGCGACCTATCTTGGCCTCCCCATGGGCATTGCACCTCCTGATCCTTTTGGAGCTCACTAGTGGATAAATTTCATAAAAAACTAGCTGGTTGGAAAGGAGCCCTTTAAAGTGAGGATGGAAAGCTTCAACTTCTAAAAGCTTCTCTTCAAAGTATACCAATCTATGCCCTAAGCCTTTTCAGAATTCCAGTTAAGTATGCTGACACAATTGAGAAAATTCAAAGAAAATTCCTATGGTTAGGGATTGAGGACAAGAAAAGAATGTCTTTGGTGGCTTGGGATCAGGTTTGCAGACCAAAAAGTAAAGGAGGTCTGGACCTGAGAAGAATCTGAACCTTGAATGAAGCTCTCCTATCCAAATAGGTCTAGAGAATATTCCATTCAGACACTGAATGGTGTAAAATCTGGTGAAGTAAGTACTCTCTTTTGTCCTCCTGTCTTTCTTCTTTTATCAATTTGGAAATCGGTATTAATGGGTCCCATATATGGAATCATGCCTCTAAGTGCAGAGAAAGCATTTCTAAAGGAGTAATTTGGAAAGTAGGAAATGGCAAGAAAGTTAAATTCTGGGAAGACCCCTGGCTTTTTGATAAACCTTTGACTGAAATCCCTGAATGGGCCCCTCATGCTCCCTCCTATATTAGAATTTTTGGCCCTTTAGTTGCAGAGTATTGGTTTGGCAATAAATGGTAGAACATTGAAAGTATCCACCCTAGCCTCACTAAGCTCAAGATCCATCTGTCTTCGGTCTGGTTGAAAAAAGAGGAAGACTCCCTTATTTGGAAACATGAACCCAAAGGTATTATAACTATTTCTTCAATGTACGATGTCCTCTCCTCCACCCAACCTGTTAATCCTTTTTGGTCTAAAGCCTGAATTAAGGGTCTGACCCCCAAAATCAACTTTTTCTATTGGACCATCCTTGAAAATAAGATCTTGACCCTAGACAACCTCAAGGGCAGAGGTTTTGCCATCCCTAATAGATGTTCCTTGTGTCTTTAGGAAGAAGAGTCAGTGGACCACCTGGCCATCCACTGTTCCTATTCTACCTCAGTCTAGGAAAGATTTCTTAAAATTTTTAGCATTGATTAGGTGTTTCCTAACACTATCAGTGAACTGTTCTCCTCTTGGAATTTTCATTGGACTAACTCCTTGAGATCTTTGTGGCAACTAACAATTCCTCACATCCTATGGGGATTATGGAAAGAAACAAATAGTCGTATCTTCAGGGACATATCCCTCAATCAGGATATTATGTTCCAGAAAATACAATGGGTGATTGTGGAGAATATTGGGATCATTGAGGGTCCCTATTTCTCGACCAACCCCCTAGAATCCAACATTTTAAGCTTATGGAATTTTAAGATTGCTAGTAGTTCTAACCCCAATCAAAACAAATGACTTGAAGAAGGTAGCAAAACCCCCCTCATGGCTGGTTCAAAGTCAATTTTGATGGTGCAGCAAAAGGTAACTCGGGCCATGCGGGTTGTGGAGCTATTCTTAGAGATGATAAAGGTATTTGCAAGGAAATGGTTGTTGTCCCCATAGGGAGTAAAACAAACCATAAAGGAGAAGCAATGGTAGCTCTCCAAGGTATTCTCCTTGCTAAAAAATGGAATTGCCCCTACATATGGATTGAAGGGGATTCAAACAACATCATCAAATGTCTCAAGGGGACCTCTAAGCCCTCATAGTCTATCAACAATATCATAAAAGCTTCTAGAGACCTTATCAACACTTCTGAAAAAAGTTACATATCCCATATCTACCGTGAAGCCAATGGTTCTGTTGACTAGGCAGCCAACGTGGTGGTTAATAAAGATGAAATGATTACGTGGATGGGAGAACAAGGACTCCTTGAGGATGTCAGACTAATCATTTTTAAGGACCGATATAGTAGCACTCCAAAGATTTTTGATGGACAGAATAATAATGAAAAGGACTAAATGGAGTACTTTGAGTTATTATAATAATGTTAGCCTCATTTATTATAATACTTATTCTATCACTTCTCACATTTTCTAGGTTAAATTGATAGTTTCGAGAAGATTTATGTCTAAAACTCTCTTTAAGTTTCAAAATTTGGCTTTGAACAACGAAAATATGGGCATAAATAGACAACGATACGAACCTAGCAGCTACAAGGAATGGAATTAGAAAGAGGTGGTCTGGAGCATTTTGCAGAAGGGTGGATTTTCAAAATTCATGGAGAGACTCCATGGATAGGATGGCATGGTTACCAGTTTTTTCTACAAAAATTGGAGAAAGGGTATGTTGAAATTGGGAGACCAGTCTATTGTAATTGATGAAGACCTTATTTCCCAAGCCACGGGTCTCAGAAGGGAATGATGCAACTTCTATAGAGACAAAAAAGTTAGTAAGGAGGTCATTGACAGATATCCTGAAATTGAAAAGGAGAAAAAATGCTTGGTGAAGCTAAGTAAAACTTACTATCCCCCTAGGGATTTTGTTAAACCATGGTGGGAGGTCCTCTTTGTTTTAATGTGCTACATTACATTGGATGGTAGATTTACTAAATTATACGGCTACCATTTTGTTTTGCTGAATCATTTTAGGCATGATGAGAAGGTTAATTTTCCTTATTTTCTATTATGCTCGATGAATGCCACTATTAAGGCCTACAAAGAGAACCCTATGGGGGACACTGCCATGCATCAAGGCTTAATGGTCCTTATTTATGACCATCTCAAGGCCAATCAAATAGCCCGCCCACAACCCTCTATTGAGTCTGAGGAGGATGGGTCTGACACTATCTTTTCAATGGATGAGGATTCCGACAGTGACCCAACGAGTGATTCTGAGGAGAGCTTGGATGTTTTGAATTTTGATATTGGTAAGAAGAGGAAATATATAAAAACAAGACCTTCTTCCTCAAAGGGTAAAAAACCTAAAGGCAGAACCCTCCAGATTAGCTCTTCCTCGGAGGAGGAGGTCTCTAAAGACTCGGAGAAGGAGAAACCACAGGGTTCTCTGAAAAAGAAAACTAAAGCCCACACACAGACTAGAAACAAGCATAAGAGGAAGGAGGAGAATGTGAAGGAGCTGGAGGCTTATAAGTAGGAAAGGACTTTGGAAGCTGAAGAGAACCTAGAGTAGGTGACCACTGGCGAGGGTCTTAGGGTTGAAGACACAACTACTATTCATGACACTCCAAAAAAGGAACAAGATATCCCCAGTAAGATTTATCCTCCCCCTAACCCTCCTTTAGAGGGTATGAAAAGTTTTATGGACACTATGGAGTGGCTCATAACTAGTTACAAGAAAGTTGTGGATGACAACAAAAAGCTCAGCCACAGAATTCAGATTCTGGAAACTATCAACACTGGGGAAGGGAAGACTATGGCAGATTACATTGAGGACCTAAAAAATACCATTACAAAAGCTGAAAACATAAGAGACTCCTTCAACCCCAGATTTGAGAAAATAGAGAAAGACCTACTGGAAAGGAAAACTCTTGCTGACGCTATGGACCAAACTATTTCGGGCACTGCTAGTAAAGTCAGCAAAATTGAGGATTGCCTCAAGAGTATTGCAGAATAAAGTTTAAGCATCTTGAAGATTTCTGCTAGCAACACCAATACTCTCATCAGCAAATTGGATTAGGAGAAGGAGACCCTAGATATTGACCCTGACACTAAAGGCATAGGAGACGCTCAAGGACCCAGAACTAGAACTAGAGGCAAAAACAAAGAAAAGAAACCTAACAAGGACCTGGATGATCTCAAAGCTATTGGGGCCACCTATGACCAGTTGGTGAAAAAGGTGGAGGACCTTCTGAAGACTATAGTTGTGTAGTGCTTTCCTAGTTTCTTTGTTGTTTTTATCTTTTGCTGTCTATTTGGTTTGCTAGCTTTTTTGCCAGTCATTTTGTAAGCGGTTTATATTCTCTGGAATTTTAGATGTCTTATCTTAATCTCCTATGTCAAAGGTTTTGGGTCCTGAAAACCTATTTTTCTTAATTAATCAGAACCATCGAGCCAATCTTCCTGTAATTGAAGGATTTTTCATGAGATATATGATTATTGTATGATCAATATGCACATAGATTTTATATCATGTGATATAATGCTTGAATTTGTTGAGTGCATATATTATTGCCAACATCTCCTTTTCTATGATAGTATAATTAAGCTTAGGTCCATGCATGCTTTTGCTAATGAAATAAATTGCATTCTCCAAATTGTCCATCTTCTACCCCAAAATTGTTCCTATTGCACAATTTGATGCATGTGTATGAATATGAAAAGGCAATGACCAGTTTGGATGCCCATTCTATACATCACATGGGTGGTTCTACGAAACCAGGGATGGAACAACGAGACCCTTGAGCACTGGTGCTTGAGTCAAGGTTGTTGGTATTATGGATGTGTTGCATTAGTTTTGTCATTGATGTCAACACTTATCCTTCTAGAGATCTAAATTATTAATTTAGCATTATGGTTATATTGGTTTACTGATGAACCGACACATTGTGTTCACCGGCAAGGTCAGTGACTTATGCAACCGACAGGTTATATGGTTCACCAGTAGTGATGATGACTTTTTATTATCTGGAGATCACTTGATTATGTCGAAGACATGGTTTTGATACTTGATTTTGGTTTTTTGTTTATTGGTCTAATTGGGTTAACATATTTGTTGTTACCGGCAAATTGGTCTAGCTTATGGACCGATATGTGTTATCTATTCCAGATTAGCACGACACATTATGGAGATGATTTATTGATTGGATATTGTTGTAAATGTATTGACCCGACATGATGCATCGCATTAAGACTTATTTTATAATTGATTTTATTGTAATATTCTTAGTGAGCTGACCTACACATTTGGTCTTAGGTTTTGTATATATCTAAGATCTCATATGTGAGATGACAAAGAGGATATGGTTATGGTATGGTATGTGTGAATATTGAAGATCATAAGAGCAAACCATAGAGAAGGTTCAAGGAAGGTTTGAAGGTGTTTATCAGAGCTTAACCGATACTGAATCTAGCATTGGAGATGCTATTTTGAGCAGTACATTATTCTAGGATTTAAACATCCTACTGTAGTCATTATGACTCCCATTTGAGCAGTGTGCTCTAGGCGGTTGGCCTTTCTGCATGTGCAAACCCCATTTGTATACACATACTATCTACAGTAGTATCATCTGATTGTGGGTAAGGTTTTCCATCGTGGTTTTTCCCCTTACATGGTTTCCACATCAAAAATTTTGTGTTATGTGTTGTGCATGTTGTTTCTCTTTCTGTTTCATGCATTAAGTTTCACCGGTATTGATATTAACTGCTAATCTGTTAACTGGCAAAAATTTTGGTTTACCAGTATTAAGTATAAAGTTTGATTAAGTTATAACTGGGTTGAAATTCATTGACAATTGATTCACCTCCCCTCTTATTTTCCCTTCTGATTTCTAACAATTGGTATTAGAGCTAAGTCCTCTTTTTGGAGAAGCCTAACAGGTTGAGGAGATCCTATGGCAACTAACATTTTTTAGGAAGGACAGTCCTAAACTTGATGGAACTAACTATGGTAAATGAAAGATCATAATGGAGACACATCTAAATTGCATTGGAAGAGACATATAGGAAGTTACAAAGAATGGCTATGTTGGTCCTACTCTGAATCAACCTAATCCACCAACTTTGGGTAAAGATCAAGAAAATGATTGCAAAGAAAGAGAAGCACTTTTGAGCACATTATCAAATCATCAAATCATGGGATTATCAGACCAATCGACTACTAAAGCTATTTGGGATAAATTAGAGACATTGAATAAAGGAGATACCACTATCAAAATTGCAAAACTGGAATGTTACTGGGTCAGGTATGAAAATTTGAAAATGGAAGAAGATGAAAGAATTTCTGCTTTTATGGAAAGAGTTAATGAAACTGTGTTAGGAATACAATGTTGTGGAGGATCCTTAAGTGAAGATGAAATTGTTTCTAAAGTTATAAGATCTTTTCCACTGGCATACAAAATGAAAGTAACTACTATTAATGAGTTGAGAACAATGCCTAATACATCAGTATCTAGAGATTCCTTGGTTGGAAAACTTTCAGCATTTGAGCTTGAGGAATTTGGTCTTGTTGCTACAATTAAGGCAGATTTAGCCTTCAGAGCATCATCATCTACAACATCATTGTCATCATCATCTGAAAAATCTGATTGGAAAGCACTTTATGTAAAAGAACTTGAAGATATCAGGAGGGAAAATGAAGAACTCGAAGAACTTGAAGCACTATTTTCAAGGAAAATGCCTAAAGGTCTAGCTGGAAGTAAGTATGGAGGTAAAGCACCATTTAAATTTTTTAATTACAATAAAGTTGGTCATATAGCATCTAGATGTCCTGATAGACATGCAAGATTAAGAAAGAAATCTACAAGAACATATAAGCCTAACCCTTAATATAAGAGATACAGGATTTAAGAAGAACAAAGATAAATCATGTTACTATGCTGATAAAGGAGTTACAGATGATTTTGATGAAGAACAGATAGACAATGGATGGGCATTTGTTGCAATAAAAGAAGATCAACCGACACCTACTGTTCCACTGGTAGAGCAGGCCCTGGCAGCTAAAATTGAAAAAAAAAGGTGAATGGGTCATTGATAGTGGATGTTCACATCATATGACTGGTGATAAAAGTAAATTCTTATCTTTTTAGGAATATAATGAAGGTCTAGTAAGATTTGGCGATGATAAAGCCTGTTTAATCAAAGGAAAAGGCACTATATCTTTGGATGGTAAGCACAATACTGACAATGTTTATTATGTTGAAGGTTTGAAGCATAATCTTTTGAGTGTTGGTCAATTAGTTGAAAACGGATTTCAGTTGCAATTCAAGAATGGTAAATACAAAATGATGAACAAAACTAGATTGGAGATTGCAACCAGTAATCAAACTAAAGGCAATATCTTTCATTTGAATAACAGTGATAAGACATGCTTGATTGCACATATTGATGAAAGTTAGTAATGGCATAAGAGACTCTGTCATGTAAATTTTGATTGCATTGTAAAAATCAGTTCAACTAAGGCGGTAAGGGATCTACCTAAGATTGTGAAACCTCATAATCTAGTATGTAAAGAATGTCAAATGGGAAAGAAAGTTAGAACAACCTTTAAGAGTATTTCTGAGAAATCCAATAATGTTCTTGATTTAATTTAAACTGACTTGTGTGGTCCGGCAAGAACAAGAAGTCTATAAGGAGATAGATACTTTATGCTAATTATTGATGATTATTCTAGAATATGTTGGGTTACTTTTCTCAGGGAGAAATCATAAGCTTTTGGAAAAATCAATTATTCAAGGCAATGGTAGAGAATGAAACCAGTAAGAAAATCAAATGTTTGAGATATGATCAAGGAGAAAAATTTACATCTAAGGAATTTAATACATTTTGTGAAGTAAATGGAATCAAAAGACAACTATCAGCATCTCAGACACCTCAGCAGATTGGAATTGTGGAAAGGAAGAACAAAACTATTCTGGAAGCAGTTAGAAGCATGATATTGGAAGAAAATCTACCTCATGTGTACTGGAGGGAAGCAATAAATACAATGGTTTACACTTTTAACAGAGTTCACATCAAAGGTGAAACTAGTAAGACCCCTTATGAACTATGGTTTGGTTATACTCCTACTCTTAAATACTTCAGAATATTTGGAAGCAAATGTTATACTAGGAGAGATGAGTATGTTGGTAAATTTGATCCTAGAAGTGATGAAGGAATATTTCTTGGTTATTCATCTAAGAGAAAGGCATATAGATATTTTAATTAAAGATTGCAGAAGATCATTGAAAGTGCTAATTTGAAGATAGATGAACACTTTAGAGGAAATTCAAGGTCTGTAGATTCTGAACTGGCAGTTGAGATGATCATAAATGAACCAATATAGAGTGCATCGGTACAGAATGTGGATCTAGTCACACCAGCATCATCAGAGAATTCCACAGTGACTGAAGAACAACAACATGTGAATAAAACTAGGTATGTAAGACTGAATCACTTGGAAAATCAGATAATTGGGAATAAGTATCAAGGTGTTATGACAAGAGGAAGACTAGTAAATGAATAGGTATGCTTAATTTCTCAAATTGAACTAGCATTTGTTATTGAAGCATGTCAAGATGAACATTGGATAAAAGCAATGGAAGATCAATTAGAACAAATTGAAAAGAACAATACATGGAACCCAACCTAAAGACAAAAATGTAATTGGAACTAAATGGGTATTTAGAAATAAACTTAATGAAGATGGTAAGGTAGTTAGGAACAAAGCAAGATTAGTTTGCAAAGGATATTCACAAAAGGAGGGAATTGATTATAATGAAACCTTTGCAATAGTAGCTAGAATTGAGGCAGTTAGATTATTTCTTTCATTTGCAACTCATAAGAACTATAAAGTATATCAGATGGATGTAAAATGTGCATTTCTGAATGGTGATCTTGAAGAGGAAGTTTACATTGAATGACCTGATGGATTTTCATTGACAAATGATAAAGATGTGGTTTGCAGATTGAGGAAAGCTTTGTATGGATTAAAGCAAGCTCCTAGAGCTTGGTATGCTAGATTGGACAAATATCTTTTGAAGCTTGGTTACACTAAAGGTAATGCTGACATCAACTTATATTTCAAAGTGACTAATGATGACATCTTGGTTATTGAAGTTTTTGTTGATGATATCATTTTTGGAGGAGAAAATGGATTGTGTAAAGACTTTGCTAACAAGATACAAGAAGAATTTGAAATTTCTATGATTGGGGAGATAAAATTCTTTTTAGGATTGCAGATTTTACAAACTGATAAAGGTATATTCATATGTCAAACAAAATACTTGAAGGAACTATTGAAGAAATTTGGTATGGAAAACTCTAAACCGGTAAGTACTCCTATGACTACAACTAATAAATTGTGATAGTTCTGATACTTAATGTAAGTACAGATCCAATAGCCAACAAGATGAGAGGGGGGGGTGAATCATACAAACTTAATCTTCCATAAAAACATTAGATTCAACCTTGATAACATATACTTCAATAATATAACAAAAATTGTTAAACATGCAAACTCAAAAGCATATAAACATCATAAACCTCATAACACCAGATTTAACATGGAAACCCAAATAGGGAAAAACCACTATGGGATTTCGGACCCACTAAGAAATATAGTCTTCTAGAGTATGCTCAGTTAAAAGAAAATCTTGTTAAAGATTACAAACACATTGCTAGATGTGACCCGGTTAAGGGATTTCCCTCAGATCTGTTAGGATCTTCACCTTGTTAGAAGTGACCTTGTTAAAGGATTTCAAACACTCAATCAAAATGTCACCTTGCTAGAGGGTTTTACAAGTAAGACTGTTAAGTCCACTCGGTTAAGAGATTTTCTGTCACTTTCACAAAATAACAGTAATAAAAATCTATCTACAACTTCACATCTAAAATGCTAAAGCAGATTCTTATTTGTTCAATACAATCTAGACATAGAACTAATCTTGTCCATCTGTTGGGCTTCTATACTCTATTATTCAAATAGGTCTTCAATCTTTTATGCTCGGTAATCACTATGTAGCATCCCTATGCATACACTTGCCCGCATACATCGTTTATCAACAGTTTCCTATTTATAAACAACTAGCTAACTACTTAATCTCCTTGATCACATTTCCCATGATCAATCATAGCCATTAGATCTTCAATCTTGTCCAGGTTCAATGCATCTTTCGATCTGAAAATATTTTACCCCGCCTAGGAACTTGCACATATTTCTTGGAACTTGTGCTAGGGTAATGCGGTTCAATCTACGCTGTAGATCTTCATGTCGACTTTCCTTTGCCATAGATTCATTAACAAACTATATCTATGGCATACCAATCATTTAATCAGTTCGAGCTCATCAGCTTCCTTCATTAAATAACGCATGTAACCATTTAATGCATTCTGTTATAGCTCGGTTACAACTCGGTTATAACTTGGTAAATACTAAACTTCACTCTGTAGACATTCCACCTTCATTAACCGATAGCGATAACCTTAGGGTTTACCAACTAGGTTATTTGCTTGATAACATAGTATAGTATTAACCTTATAATTTACAACATATGTATGATGTCAAAACAATCTAAACATCATGATCTCATCATTGTCTGACTTGGTAGTAGTTGCCCATTGAATACCTTATTCATCCCCTTATTCATCATATTCTTTTTGTGTCTTTTACCGACATCTTTATATTCTTCAAATCATACTTCTCAAGATATGGCAACATTATACTGAGTTAGAAAATCAATTTCTTGACATCAATGACAAAATAATAATATCAAGATAGTAAGCATCATTAATTAGTTATATCCATAATCATCAACAACCTTCTCAATATCCTTATTGAAATGCCAACAATCTTTCATTGTCTGTTATAATGCTATATTGCCAACAATTGACATTGAAAGATGATTCAACTCCTCTTAATCTGACAAGACTCCTCTTAATCTGACAAGATAAAAATCTATGATTGGAGGTTTACTATATTTAACACAAACCAAACCTTATATAATGAATGCAGTATGTATTGTTTCAAGATTTCAGAGTAATCCTAAAGAAAATCATGAATCAGCAGTAAAAGGGATTTTCCGATATCTACAAGGCACAACAAATCTTGGTTTATGGTACCCTAAAGATGAAAATTTTGATTTATGTGCATACACCTATGTGTGTGAAAAAGTGAAATAAGTCTATAAGCTGCAAGACACAACACTTCAATTAAGTCATTATATGTATGGTTAGATAGATATAAGCATGAATACCATAACAAATCGACTAATTGCCTTCTAAAAGATGTGAGTATAAGATTGCTCTCAGATTTGTATAAGCAATACCAATGACTAGACTACACCAGGATGAAGGATTTAATCTATATGATCATGATATTAAGCTAAATGGGTGCAAGATTATGGTAGATGGATTCAAGCAATCATGAGTAAACTATATATGGAAAAAGCTAAACTAAGATGCAATAATCTCAAAAAGAAATCATAATATCTTCAATGACTCCAGAGCAAAAAGTGTATAATAATAAATCTCTAGGGTGTTTTGAATGAGAAAGGAAGGCTGAATTTATAGAGAATCACAAGAGAGATCAAGAAAAAGCACAATTTGGGATTAATTAAAATAATTGAGAAATCAGATTTAGTTAACCTTGAGATAGATTTCAATTATACTTTAATTGAAATGCATTCAGATTATAAGTTTGAGTTGCATTGGTGATAGAATTAAATTAATTCCATGCACTTGAGATAAAAATAGGTAATTCTTTGATTTATTCAAGAAAAGAGCCTTTTCAATGCAACTGAACTTCTTTTTCTCAAAATCTTTGAGTTCCAATTTTAGAGAGTGATTAAATTCCTTTTAATTGCTTTTCTAATTTCAAGTTATCTCAATTTAGAAGAAAGAAATAATATCTCAAGTTTGATTTCTCTTTCAGTTCAATTCTTTTATTTTATTTTCAATTTAACTTTTGCTTTGTGATTAATTCCTCTTTTATAATAAATTAAATCTTTTTTCGCATGATTAAATGGAAAATTTATTAATTAATTAATTATGCTAGGATATTTAATAAATTACAATAGGATAATTGATCAAAATGATTTTCTTGGAATGATTTAATTAATTAAATAAATATTTAATTAATATATAATAATTCACTTGCCATATGACATTTGATGATTGAAGAATTAATTAATTGTGTGCTCAAAGTTGATTTAATTGCCTTTGGTTAGGACCTTGGTGATGTTGTCGAGATTAGGGGCACATGGTTTAGATTACCATTTTTAGGGTATTACATTTTCCCCTCTTTGAATTAATGTGCGAGCAGCGCGTTGGTTCAAAGAATAGTTGATGTGTCTAGGAGATACCAGTTCTGAACTTGATTGATCACAAACCAGATGAAGAGCGAGGTGTTTAGCTTGATTTGAAGTGATGAACCTGAACAGAGTTGATTAAAGAGAAACTAATCCCAAACTTGATTGAACTAGGAATGATAGAGAGAAAAGATACCAAAGTTTAACTTGATTGATCAAGAAGTGGATCTTACTAATCTAGAACTTGATTGAACTAGACACAGTGAGCAAAGATAAAATCGATCTTGAACTTGATGGATCAAGACACAATGAGCAAAGATAAACTGTCCAGCTTGATTTGATGTGATGAAACTAAACACCTATTTAGATTAAGTGTGTGATCAACTTGATATGAAGCGATGAAGTTGAACACTTGCTTAGATAAAGCATGTGATCAACTTTTGATTGAGTTTAAATGAATAATCAGCTTGATGTAAAGTGATGAAACTGATTAACGTTAAGAGATTTATTTAGATGAAGGCAAATATCAACTTGATATGAAGCGATGAAACTGATATGCCCCTAGCGATTGGTTTGACTCAGATGAACGAGAAATATCAACTTGATATGAAGCGATGAAGCTGAGATGCCCCTTTAGCAATAAAAATTTGTTTGATTTTCTTTAGTTGAAAATATTCTTGCTTGTCTTTTGATGAAGATTTGAATAATTTTCTCAACTTTGAAGATGTGAGTTCATGAGGTCATGAGTATGCCCCCTTGGGAGTGAAATCAAAAGATAGTGAGGGTACATGATGATTAGGCAATTATTTAGTGATGATTTTCATTTGAGCACAAAAATTGAGTTGGAGGAATATTTGAAGATTTAGCGATGATTGATGAGAAATTGAGCACAAAGTTGATTTGTACAATAAATTTGAGATTTAGCATTGATTCATGAGAAATTGAGTGCGAATTGAAAAAAGAATTGAGTTTTTAATGAAAAACGCTAAGTGGTCCAAATCGTATTGAAATTTACTAGGAGAATGATCTCGGATTTCGATTTTGATCCAGAAAATGGAATCAGGACAGATAAATTAGCTAAGGGTGCAATTTTAATGTCCATCGGAGCAAGTTGAAAAATTAGGGTTTGGGCTATATAAGGGGTGGAAGTGTCATTTTCAATTCATTTTAACCTCCCAAGTTTGAAAATTCAAAAAGCCTTATGTGAAGAAAAATGGTGGTTCCCACACAAGAGCATCAATTCGAGCGCTAGAGACGACATAATCGAATACAAAATTACGAGCCAGCGGTAAGTGATCAAACTTAAACCTTTTAATCATTTCAATTGTGAATTTTTTTTTTGAATTTTTCATTTTTTTGGCATGTAGAAGTCGGCCATTATTGTTTTGTCATGCGAGACAGGATCCTATCTCATACAAAAAATTGATTAAGTTTGTTTTATCATTTAAGTCTACTAGTTTTATCATCCTGAACCTACCCTTCTGTCATACGAGAACCTTCAAAAGAGCCCATTTTGTCGTGCTACAACTAGTCTTGTATCATATCAGAGTCTTTTGTTGTCTTAGTCCTATTCCTAACTTGTACAAGTTGTTGCCTCTATGATGTTTTGTCGTTTGAAAAACAATAAGCATATTTGAAGGTGCAAACCTAAAAATTTGATTTTGAAGTTGATGTAGTTGGATTTGCATGATGTTTTGCTTCTCTTATAGGCTAATTTGAAATGTTTCCCGATGCGTCATTGTTTGATTGTTGCATGTTTGATTGCCTCATGTGTTGTTCAGATGTGTATATTCACCAACCATGACATTAGTTCATCAGTTATCTGATGTTGACCGGGCACATATAGATTTGTGTGGATTGACTCATCTTCTCGAGTTGCCTAATATCTGTGTGAATCATGGTATTCTCACTGCATTAGTTGAGAGGTTCCATTCAAAGCATAACATGTTTCATTTACCAGTTGGGGAGATGACAATCACTCCCAAGGATGTATACAGAATTCTTTGTATCCCTTTTGCTAGAGATAAGGAAGATTATGATGCAGCACAGCATCCTGGGCTACTAGCTATGAGATGGGTATTTAGGGATGCAGACATTTTGACACGTTCTATCAATTGGGACGTGATGATGACTAGGTACAGTGAGGACTTTCCACTGGCTTGCATCTTGGTAGGTTTTATTGGTTGCTTTCTTTTGGTGGACAGGGGACAACAGGGGTTTTTATATGGATGGGGCAGGATGTTGGAGAGACTTGTGGAGCACCCCCAAAGATTAGGCTGGGGTTCATGTATATTGGCACACATGTATCATGAGATGCATGAGATTGTATATAGGGAGGGGAAGAGTATGGTTGCAGGAGTTTTGATTTTACAAATATGGGCTTGGGAGCACCTCCTAGTATGTAGGCCAATTGTGGATAATGCCAGAGATCCATAGCAGCCTATTGTTTACCGATATTGTGGATACATTACGCAGCCCCATCTGGGCAAGACATATTATTGGAGATGGCAGATGGATGACTTGATAGTTGTGATATGGAGACCATACAGGGGTCTGGAGCCTTGAGATGATTGGAGAGTTGTTTGTAGGGACCTATTCATGACCCATCCTCTCATCGGTAGATCATAGATAGTTATTGAGCGCTTCGTTGTATCTCGGGTGATGAGGTAGTATGGTAGACCTTAGGGGATCTCGCAAGAGTTTACTACATACCCATGTTATACAAATGAGGAGAGGTAGGGATGGGCATCAAGGAAATCATATGCCCTAGGCATGTAAGAGATGATTGGGTTACAGTGGATGAGATGGGATTACATGGATGATGTTGTTCTCAAAATCTGATTCCCTTCAATGCCCTTAAAATAATAGGATCTAAAATGGGTGCTGAGAAGACATCAAGAATAAGGAGATTTCCAGAGACAACATATGACAAGGTTTGGTTAGACCTTCTACACTTCGGGCTTTCCTTAGAGCCCAGGTGGGTATACCTTTTGTGAATTAACTTCACACTTTTAAACAACAAATCCATAGCAAACCAGTCCAGAAAACTAGTGGATTTATTCACCTTGAAAGCAATTGAAAACAAAGGATGAAACAATACTTAACTTCAGCATATTTGATCAACAAAGCATGCAATAAACAACCTCGATTAACACCAGTGCCTTATCCAAGGTTATAGAGTCATTTAAATTCAAATAACACTTCTGAAACAATATATCCTTATGTCTCCCATCGGCTTGGTTTCCACTAATCCTGGTATATGCCTGGCACATACAAGAATTTAATCATTCTAGACTAAGCTATGGTCCTCAAAATTCACAGTTCCCTCCAAAGAATTTACTGGTATGAGTGATCCCGCGTATTTAATTTCCCTTCTAAAGAGAAAAGCAAACAAGCACTTATACTGAGATTGCCTTGCAATTCCTTTCAAAGTAAACAACCCTGGATCATTTAGAATAAAGACAGTAAATAAATTTGTGAACAAATGTGAAGACAACACATAACTTTTACCCAAAACCGATGGCCTGTATATTGATATTCATTTCAAAGAGTATTACAATGAATTCTGATTCTCCATTAGACTTGGAAAAGCTCAGATAAATTTCTGCAGCGTTTTCTTACAAAATTTTGTGATCCCTTTCCCTCTAGTCCTGGTATCCATTTATAACAACATGGATGCACAAAGCTTCGGACTTCTCGAGGAGAGTTTGTTACAGTTATTTCCAAAATTGATGAGGTTACAATTTTTACGTGAAATAGTTATGCGCTCTTTTCAAACTCTGCAGTTTGTTCAACAGGTTGTTCAGTTGCAACCTCTTCTGGCTTTTCAGGGGCGCTCTCCAACTGCTCCGGATCATGAGTGGAATATTTAACTTCCCACTCATTATATGTCTCTTCTGTCGGCCATGAAAAATTAATCACATCATCTTTACTTTTAGTCAACCTTTTCCAAGAATTTCTCAGTTTGTTGACTTCTGAATTAAGAAAGCTATAGTGTGACTTAATTTTTTCTATTTCCTGTATTGTTATAACAAAGAAAGAGGTATCATCAAGATCAATGATTCCCTTTACCCTTGCTGACAATTTAACTTCGATCTCTTTAAGCCATATTTGTTTATCTTTCAACTGATCCGGATTGGCAAAAATCCCTGGGACCAACTCACAAACTTGATCAGTATATTCCTTCTTAAGCAATTTAACCCTTCTTTCCACATTATCCACTTCTGTTGCCAATTGCAATAAACTCTTAGTGATATCAAAAGTGGATTTGATAATGGGGTTAGCTCTTGCTTCATCACAGGAAACACACATGAACTCTAAGTCTTGCTCCCTAGGCCTCCATCTGTCAAAAATGGGTGTCAAAATGGCCTTATCTCTCCTTGATTCATTCCATATCTCCATGATCTTCCCCGCACTATTGTGAAGCAGTGAAGCATTTATAGTGTCTGCAAAACTGGAGATTGTGGCTTTTATCTTCTCCTCATACTTCCCCGCATAATAGGCCTGAGTCTGCTTTAGATTCTCCAATTCTTGGGGAGTTATCTCAATCATTTGAGAGCTGGAAGGCACAGGAGATGGTGGGAGCTCAATGATGGGGCTAGCAGGTGGAGGTCTTGCAGGAGAAGAGGTGATCATTAATGTTGAAGACTCACCTTGTTGGCATTGTCCTACCAGCTGGCTCTGCAATTTGGCAATAATGCTATCTTTGCCTCTTATCTCCTCCTTAGCACTATCATAAGCCTCCAAAACTGTTTCCAATTTAAGCTGAAGGGCCTCTTTTTCTTTGGATTCCTTCTCAGCCACTGCAACACTGAATTTGGTTGTCTCTAACACAGTGCTAGCAGCCTCTACTACCCCTGTACTTTCTACTCTTTTAATCATCAGTCCATCCATGTGACTTGTCCCTGAGATATCTTTACCTTTCTTATCCTCATTTCTTTTAAGGGACCACATGACTAGTGCAGCATTGTCCTTACTGAATGTAACCCCTTCCATGGGTTTAGTCTCTTTTCTTACTGCATCTAGTACCAGAGCATCAGCAATATTCCATTCTGGTAGAATGAGCACTCCAGCTTGTGCTACTAGATCCCTTCCGTGTTCAGGAGTGATGGTTTTGAATTCTTCCATCATCTCCTATTTTATTTCTTCCTCCACTGAGGCTGGATCTTTATTAGGCTATTCTGCCTTTCTTTCTTCACATCTAGCATTATATTTATCTATATGCTGCTTCCAGATAAATTGCATGAATACTTCAGATGTGACAAAGCTATCATCAGCTAGAAAGGCACTAGTGGCCTTCTTTATCTTAGGATCCCACTCCTGGCCTTTGAGTTCAGTTGAAGTGATGTCCATCTGTGCTTCAGTGGGCTCTTCTGGCATCCCTTCTTCCACTTCATCATAGGTGTATGCGATCTCCCCCAAGCTGCCCAACTGAGAGAGGTATTCAGTTGCTACTTGCTCATCTCCTATGTGGAGAGGGGATTGGGATGGGGAATACAGGGGTGTATCTGATTTCACTTGCTTCCCCACCTTCTGCTTCTTTGGGCTGTCCTGGATGTCAATGACTTCTTGTATCTTCCTCTTTCCTTTGGATGAAGAGGGTTCCCCTATTGTAGACACCAACACACTGTAACCTGCTTTCTTATGCAGGGTGTAATCACCAGGAGGGATTGCTTTAGTGGAAGCTGATTTTCCTAAAATCATTCTTGCTTTTTCAGGGTTATTCTTAATTACAACTTCCCTCTTCTCCTTTATTGTTTGCATCACATCCTCAAAGCAAATAATCAAAAATTTTATCTTCTCTTCTAATGGGAAGAAGCTAGACAATGGGTCATAGCTAGCATCAAATTGATGCACAAAATCCAGGGCTTTCTTGTAAGCCACCCATTTTTCCTTCCTCAACTCCTGTTCATCTAAATCAAATTCATTCCTGATGAGGTCTTCAGGAAAGTGGAAATGATGAGGCCTACCTCTGCATGCTACTTTCTTCCGGAACACACCATTGTAAAAGTCCTCAGGATCAGCACATCTAGACACTGCAGTGGACAAATGGTAGGGTTTGAGGAAATCCTCAAAACAATTCCAGCCTCCCTTGGTGATTACAAATTGGTGGGCTATTGTAGCTGTAGGGAAAATTGTTCCTTTACCTCTGCCTGTTAGCTCTGCCTCTTGTAGGCCACCAATTTGTCTAAGAATCTCAGCTATTCCCACTTTGAGGGGGACCTGGTAGGGTAACAAAAATGGGGTACCTCTGAAACCAAAAACTCTGAAAACTGTGGAGACTGGATATAAGTACATATCACCCTAGTTATGAACTATCTTGATATTCTCTACGAATTCTTTTGGCCTTAAGAATTCCAGAAGAACCTTGGGGACTCTTGGGTTGTCAGAGCAAAGGAGAGTCCTTATTTTGGATGCAAAATATTTATCAAATTTTAGAAAGCTAGCATCCTCTCTGTCCCATGACAACACAATACTCCATAGTTGTACTGGCATCTTTTCTCCTTCCTTTTCTTTTACCAGGTCCATTTCACTGGTGAAATAATCACCACCTTTGAAGAGAAAAAGGTGAATCAAGAGTGAGTACCATCTGAATGGCCTATCCACCTTTCCATTTTTTATTCCTATCAACCCTCCATGGATAGCATCGGCAATATAAGAAGCATAATCAAATGTAATAGCAAGAGAGGGATTCAAAATTTGAACAATCATTAACAAGTAATGGTTTGGCATATTTGATTCAGCATCCTCTCCTAGAACTTGGCAAAGTGCCCAATACATCCCTTTCGCCCTCAAGGTAAACATACTCAATGAAAAAGGCTCTTGTGTGTTAGGCCCTACAACTGCTAACCCTCCTATTTTGAGAAAAAGTTCTTTAAGAGGCCCATTCCGAAGATGACTCCTCTGTGCACTGTACACCTGGGCTAATTGTGTGAAGTTTATGGATTCCAAGAAGCTTGTAAACTCACTAAGCCCAAACACTGTTCTCAATTCTTCTGCATTGATTTCCACGAGGGTTTTCCCATTTACATCCCGGATGCACCTTGTGATTGAATCATAGTTTAATGCCATTTGGGTTAACAAGTCTGTATCCATGAATACTCCTGGGACTACTAATTTCCCAACATCTAGTTCCCAAACACTGTTTTGAGGAGCAGGAGAATTTCTCATTCCAAATCCGACTCTAAACAGCCCCAACCCGGACATTCCAACCTGTGAGTCTCTCAACCAATTACCTTTGTCATACAATCCTTCTCCAATCTTCAGACGGGGAGCCCTGGGTTCTAACTCTTTAGCCTTAGATGCCTGGTTAGTTGACAACGTCAACTGCTCTAAAAAGTCATCACATACACTTCTTTCTAAATAATTAACCTTGCCAAAAAATTCCCTTTTAGGAGCCATTTGAAAATGCAACAAGATGAATATCACTTCTTAAACAATCCTGTAACACGAGAATAATTTCACTTATTACACCACACAAAAATAGCTGCAAAATAAGAAAGAACCTGATGCTTGCTTGAAGGAATTCGCTCTGCAATTGATTCACCTCCTCTGTATTTGAAAAAGATAACTCTGCGTTATTCTTCTGCAAAATCTTTTAAAAGACATCTACACTTGGTTGTTAGGAAATCAAATGCTTGTACTCTGGGCCTTAACTATAACATTGATTCCGCATGCTTCGGCCGTCCCTTCAAAATCGAATTCATACGAGAATTCATATTTTGGCTCCAACGGGTCGCAGCCTTCCTGCAAGTGTCTCACTGTTAATTTCATTTTTGACGGCTTTGTCTTTAGTCTGGGTCCCGTCTTTCTATTTGCTACATAATACCACGTAGCATCCGACCATTGGCTTAGAAAATCCCTTTGCATTCTGTTTTGATACCGGCCAAATATCTCCCTTCATACTGTGGTGGGCCCATATTTTCCCCTTTTTGGCCATGTCATCATCATGACACGTGGATGACTGATATTCATTCTCGCTATTTCGCGGCCTTAAGAAGTGAGCACCTCACCCTTGCGAAATAGCACGGACCGTCGGATCATCCTTCAAGTTGATCACCTTTTAATCCTTCGAAAAGGTCCTCAAGAATGGTGGGCCCGCTGAGTCGTCACTAACATCTGGCACCTAGTCACTTGCTATGCTGATTTGTTGCTCTGTCACTGGCCAAAAGAAGAACCATGGGGGGTCCCACTTTTGTCTCAACAGGTCTGTTGCTTATGTCATCATCATGACACGTGGACGGCTGATATTCATTCTCGCTATTTCGTGGCCTTAAGAAGTGAGCACCTCACCCTTGCGAAATAGCGTTGACCGTCGGATCATCTCTACAGTCGATCGGTATTTAACCTTTTAAGAAGGCTCTCAGAGATGGTGGGCCCACGGACACGTCATGGACACCTGGCGCCTTGTCACTTTCGGAGCTGACTTGTCAATTTTTTATTTGCTGGAAGGAGCCATGGGGTCTCAATAAATTGTAAGAGCTATCCTTGCCAGGTCATCTCCACCTGTGAGATGACTCATCTTTGGGGCCCACTTTTGAACCCTTGGTCCTAAGGAATGGTGGGCCCACTGACTGTGGTGACTTGTGCCACGTGCTCCCTTTTAATACGCCAGAAGAAAGCCACAGGGCTCCAGCTACCTCTGACAACTATACCTTTTACCTCCTCCGTCATGACACATGGACGGCTGATATTCATTCTCGCTATTTCGCGGCCTTAAAGGGTGAGCACTTAACCCTTGCGAAATAGCGCTGACCGTCGGATCCTTTCTCAAGTTGATCGGCGTTTACTGGGCCTGACACTTTAGAATGAAATAATACAAGGCGAAATTTTTTCAAATAATCAACATAACCGCCTAGGTAAATAACAAGGGGGGACACTTCCTACGATCCCATGACCCATGACTTAAGTGAAATAAAGTAACGGCAAAATAGAAACCAGAGGGCTTAGCAAGGAAACAGTCTAAAAAATTAAAACCCTTAAACCCCTAAGGTTTAGAACAAAGCTGAAGCACTTAGGATTACACCTCATTCGGAAAACTTTCAAGGTACCATAGCCAATTATGGGGAAAGAAGAACCCAATTTTAAAAATAGTGATAACAGCGGCTCTGACTGGGGATGGTTGATTGCGAGATCAACACAAGAAAACTCAGAAAATCTAGAGAAACAGACCAAAACACAGACCAAAACCAGAAAACAGGAAAGAAAACAAAATATATACAAACAAAGGACCTACCGTGCATGGACATTAAGAGAAATAATGCTTCAGGAATTGTCCATGCACTGGAAATTCTTGCATCTCATCATTCATATTCTTCAAAAAATATGAATCCTTACCATTCAAGTCACAAACTATAAAAGGGCCAATCCATAATGATTCAAATTTTTTATGTTTTCCTTTATCCTGCCGTTTTGCATTCCATTGAAGAACCATGTCATCAATTTGAAACTTCCTTAATGATGTCCTTTTATCAAAAAGATATTTTGACTGTAACTGAAGCTTCTGATTTTTCTTATGGGCAGAAATTCTAAGCTCCTCCACTTCCACAATTTGGATCATTCTATTCTCCATTGGTTCAGATATTTCCATGTTCTCTTCCTGCAAAAACCTATACACTGGAAGAAGGTTATTTACCGGTAATCTGGCTTGCGTACCATAAACCAACTCAAAAGGTGACATTCCAATGGGATTTTTAACTGTTATTCTATCTGCCCACAGAGCTAACTTCAACTTTTGATCCCAAGACCTCTTGTTTTCTTCTAAGATCTTCTTGATGATATTTAACAAGCTTTTGTTGCTAGATTCCGCTTGTCCATTCCCCTGAGGGTGATAAGGCGATGAGTATGACATGAGTAACCATGACTATTACAAAAACCTACAAATTCTTTTGATCTAAAACACATAGCATTATCCATTACCAATTTTGCAGGTGTTCCAAATCTAGTCACAATATTATCCATCAGGAAATCAATGACAATTTTACTAGTAGCTCTTCTTGTGGAAATAGCTTCTATCCATTTGGTAAAATAATCTGTGGCCACTATAATCCATCCATGACCCCTTCCTGACTTCTCAGCAATTTCTCCAATAAAGTCAATGCCCCATTGGACAAAAGGAGCTTCTATAGATACTGGGTTCAGGGGTAAGGCTCCTTCATACTTGAGCTTAGAAGAAAATCTCTGACATGAATCACATCTTCGAACATATGCATGGGTATCTTTAAATAAGGTAGGCCAATAATACCCAGCCTGTATTATCTTACCAGCAGTAGTCTTAGCAGAATAGTGGCCTCCACATACTCCATCATGCATCTCAACTAACACTTGTTTAGCTTGAAATTCATCCAAACACATTAATAACTCCCCATCTCTTTTTCTCCAGAAAAGATCACCCTGAATGAGCACATACTTTTGAGACTTGAGCTTTAAAGTTCTCTTCTGATTTTGTGTCATTTCCTCTGACAGCATATTACCTTTCAATACCTGGATTATCTTCGTGTACCATGGTTGTCTCTCAATACTAGTAACCAAAGTATCTTTAACCTCAACATTGTACACTTCTACATTCATAAGATTTGACTCAGTCATGAGCTTAGCCAAACCTAACCCTCTCACCAATTTAGTGATCTTTACTTCCAAATTGAACTCTTGAATCTATTGATCCACCTACATCTCTTCCCAGTAACCTCAGACTGAGACAAAATATCTTTAACTGCAGCATGTGGAACATATGCAATGATGTTTGCATTCACCAGATATGGCCTAAAGGCTTTAACAACTTTAACCAAGGCATAAGCTTGTTTCTCCATGGTTTCGTATTTCAATTCTGCCGCTTGCAAAGATTTACTATAGAAAGCTATGGGATGTTCATATCCTTCACTGTCCTTTTGTAGTAATACTGCAGCCACCGTGTGATATGAAGCAAAAGAAAACAAAAAAAAAGGCTTACCATAATCCGGGGATTTCAACACTGGTGCTTCCTGGATTGCCTTCTTAATCTCATTAAAAGCTTTTGAGGCTTCTTGATCCCAATGAAACTTTGCATCCTTCTTGAGCAACTTGACAATAGGCTTCACTATCTCAGCAAAATTTGCAATGAATCTCCTGACAAAATTCACTTTGCCTAAAAAGGATTGAATACCTTTCACATTTTTAGGTTCAGAGACCCTGTTAATTGCTTCAATTCTTTTAGGGTCTATTCTTACCCCTTCCTTGGAAACTATGTGTCCCAATAACTTTCCTTCAGTGACCCCAAAATGACATTTCTTGGGATTCAGTGATACACCAAATTCCAAGGCTTTATCGAACACCTTCTCTAGATGTCCACAATGATCATCAGCTCTCTTTGAGAAACAAGTTAAATCATCTTGGTAAACCACCATAATGATATTTATGAATTCCTTAAAAGCCACATCCATAGCTCTCTGAAATGTAGCCCCTGCATTTTTTAATCCGAATGGCATTCTCACATATACATAGGTTCCCCATGGAGTAGTGAAAGTTGTTTTAAACTATTCAGACTCCTTTACAAGCACTTGATTGTATCCCGAGAAACCATCCATCATGGACAAAAGATCACAACCTGTCACTCTTTGTAGCATTGCTTCCATGTTTGGAGATGAATAATTATCTTTTAGGGAAGCAACATTCAGATTCCTAAAATCCACACACAATCTGATGTCTCCATTCTTCTTCCTTACTGGGACCAAATTAGAGACCCATGAAGAATGCCTTATTGGTTTAATAATTCCCCCTTCTCTCAATTTTGTCAACTCTTGTTGCATTTTTGCTTCTAATAAGGGGTTGATAGGTCTCTGTTTCTGTCTGAATGGCTTAGCATCTGGAAGTAAAGGAACTTCATGCTGAAAAAGATCTTGTCTATACGCCTTTAGGTCTTCATAAGACCAAGCAAAGACATGCTTATACCTTTTCAATAAATTGATAAGATTAGTCCTAACATGAGGGGGTAATTTCTTTCCAATATATACCAACTTGGGGGATGTTTCTGTCCCCAGGTTGACCTCCTCCAACTCTTCTAACTTGGTGGTAGATTGCTGGTGTAAATGACTGTCATTATAACTAAACATACTTTCTAACTCCACCAGCCCTTTAGGTATCTTGTTAGTTTCCAACTGGACAATATCATTTCCAAACACTGTCTCTCTGTCATCCACCACTTCCACCAATGCATTGCAATCAATTTTTTGTCCATCATAATCATCAACACATTGGATAAACCTAAGAATATCTTCATCGTCAGCAAAAACTTGCCAATTATATACATTATCAGGGATAGCGGGCCTAGCTTTTATTTCCACAGTGGAAATACCAGTTAGTGTTGCATCATCATTTTTTAAAGCAACATTAGCTAGGAAATCTGCCATAATATTTTTTGCTCACTCTATCCAATTGATAGAAAAGGCATCAAAATATTCAATAATATCCCAAACAGCATGCTTATATTGCTTCAATTTATCATTCTTAGATGCATATTTAGATCTTACCTGAGAGACAACCAACTCTGAATCACCCATCACCTTCAACAATCGGATTCCATGCCTTTTTGCAACCTCAAGTCCTAATAACAGGGCTTCATACTCTGCAGTATTATTTGTGCACTGGAATGCCAATAAGAATGAATATTTAAAAGTTATACCTGATGGGGATACAAAAAGAACCCCTACTCTAGATCCTTCTTTGGAGCAAGCTCCATCAAAATACATCTGCCACAACCCATACTGCTGTGCTTGTAACTCAACTACAATTGGGTCAGTGTTCTTCAACTGAGGTGATACTGGCTGAATTTTGAAGTTATCTAAATCCACATCAATCATACAATTAAGCATACTAGGGTCCACATTTTCAATTACCTTAGGAGCTCGCGGCTCCCTGTATAATTTGACCTTATTGCCGCCAACAGGAATAGTAGCATAAGACAAGTCCAATTGAACATTTCCCCCCACTGCCGCTGCCCACTGCCTAGAAAGTAACATGCCATAGTGGGGTTTAGTATCTATGACAATAACATCCATTTTATAAGTAGCTTTGGGAAATGCAGCTATTTTTACTTCTACATCTTTCATTGTACCTATCACAGGCACTTCTCTATTATCCATGGCATAACATTTCCCATACACAGTAGTTACTGACAATCCTAATTCTTTCATAACACCATAGGGCATTACATTAGCAGCTGCTCTTGAATCTATCATGCAGTTTTTAATTAACCGGTTATTGACTAGCAAAGTAACATAAAAGGGATCCACCTGAGAAGGCTCCTGAGTGATAGTAGTTCCAACATATTCCTCTGGGGTTTGGAGCTCTTGATCCTTTCCAACTTTATCCGAGCCAGTGGGTAATACCGAGTCACTATCAGATATACCAGAGAATAAAGACAAAGCTGCATCCTTATGTTCTTTAATCTTTAGTAATTCTATTAATGGAACAGCGACTTTCATTTGAGTTAGAGCCTGGGCCATATCAAATGTAGAATTATTACATTTCTCAGTATTTACCTTAACCTTTTCTGTTTTAAATTGACTGGCCTTTTTTATTATCTCTGCCTTTTGCACATCACCAGCATTTTTGGCATCTGTGGTTCTTGGTAAATCTTTAATTTGTTCCTCTTTTTCTTGACTAGCCTTAAAAGTAGCAGTAATACTGCTTGATGCCCCTTTCTTAGTGAGTTCTTTTACAAACATGGAACCTAGCTCACCTTGATTAGTATCTCTCTTGGTGCTTCTCAGGTTGTAGTTATGTTTTGCTTTGGCAATTGTAGCCTTAGTGAGATTTTTAACTTCTTCTTCACTGGGCCTCCTAAGATGAACTTCTTCATCTTCAATTGTTACCACATTTAGTGTGGGATGCCAACCTAAGGCTAACTGTCCTTGCACTAACCTTTCATTATCTAGCACATCACTGTACTCACTTTGTATAGATTCCTCATCACTTTCTATGATAGTTTCAAACATATTAATGTCAAGCTCTGCTTCTGGTCTCATGGATTCTTCCAAAGCTTGAGCCACTGCACACTGATGGGGAGAATGTGGTCCATCACAAGCAATACACCAAGGATTATTTTCTATATTATTAATAGTTTTCCCTTTCAAAGGATCTGGTGTATCTTGGCTTTGGGCGATTTTAGGATTCTCAACTTGGGGCTTACCATCCTTCCAATTTGTATTGTATGGCATATCATGTAACCTAGGAGGTCTATCCTGCCAGTTATAGTGAGGCTTATCATTTTTGTTGACCTTAGCAGTCAAATCTTTCATAGCAGTAACTAGTTTTTCTATTTTATCCTCCTCTTTAGCAACTTTGTTAGGTTGTTGTTTGGTTTCATGCCATAATCTTCCATCTATCCTTCTTCCTAATTTTCCAGATGCCTTTCTATTACTTTCTACATTTATGGCAATTCTAAAGGCATCCCTCAGGTTATGAGGATTTTTATCTCTCAGGATATAAGCCATTTTGGAATCAAATGCATTGTAATATGTATTAAGGCACATATTGTCATCTAGCCTCATTACTTGATACAATCTATGCATAGCTTTTTGGAACCTAGCATTGAAATCAGTGACTATTTCATTTTCAGATTTTCTAATATTATTGAACTCATTCAGCATGAAACTCACATTAGTCTTATCACCGTATTGTTCTTGAAAGCAATTTTTGAACTCTTCCCATGAACCTATGCTAGCTACCGGAAGACCTCTGTACCAATCTCTTGCATCATCAACCAGGGATTGAACAAACAGTTTCATAATGACATCTTCATCTGCTATCTCATAATCATTTATCAAATCCCCAAAAGATTTCAAATTTTCTTCAGCACTGACTGCATTGTTCCCAGCAAACTTATGGAGCTTATCTCTTAGCTCAGTGGGCACATGATTTGGATACCCTGGGATCCCATCAAAAAACAATTGCCTATATTGTTCTAAATTAATTGGCCTTCTTTGGAAAGGGGAAACAGTACTATTATTCCCCATGATCATTTTAGCTTTTGGGATTGGGGATTGAGATGTTTGGGTGTACTGTTTATTTGAAGGTATCTGGCTTGCTGAGGCAATGTTAGTATGTACTGTAGGTTGAGTATTGACCTGAGGAAAAGAGATGGGTTGGGGATTAGGCTTGTTGAGATCTTTCGATGGGAACATAATAGGGGAAGCTTTTAAGTAGTTTATCTTTCTTTTAACTTCCTGATTTGCTGCTTCTAACTCAGCCTTTTCCAATTCCATTTGGAGGTCTTCCTTTTCCTTTCTCATCCTTTCCATCTCTCTCTCATGTGCTAGGATCCTATGAGAAATCCCTTCTGCAGTTTTAGACTCTACTTCATCATCTACCCATATCTTTTTCCCTTTGTCTAAATTGACTTTAGGAAGTTGGGAGTCATTAGATGCTTCCTTATGTGGCTGGGCTACTGACTTAGAAACTGGTCTAATCTTAGGGATTAAGATCTCCCTAATCACTGGGCCCTCTTCATCACCCTTTTCCTTTTCCCTAGAAAGCACTTCAAGATCAGCTATCTGCCTAAGAAGCCTATCTCTCTCCATTATTTTGGCTTTAACTTCCTTTTCCTTATTTGCCTCCTTTTGGGTTCTCAGGGATATTAAATGATGAACTCTTTTGTTTAACTCTTCAATCTCTTGAGACATTTTATCCTCATCAAGATAATTTTCTTCAGAGTCTGATGCATTAATTTGATCTATGTCAATCAAGCTAATGTTCCCATCTACTGTCCTAGGAACAGAGTGCCTAATTGCATTTGAACTGGTTCTATCTTTTACAGAAACACTAACATGAGATAGGTCTCGACTTAAAACAGGTGCATCATCAATATTTCCAAACAATCCTGAATGGAAACCTAAAATATCATGCTCTGAATCTCTAGAAGATGAATTTGACTTGGCATAGACAGGTCGATCAGGCATCTTACCAGTATTGTTGCCTTTTTGCACCCACGCAGAATTTGATGGCTCATGCATCACAGATCTCTTCTGGCCTCTCCGTGACTGCTCTGGCAGACCTTCTTGCAAGGTTTCACAAGGATGTTTCTTCATGAATGATCTTGTGTTCTTATTTCCTTGCATCTTGCTTGTCTTTCTTTTTAAACAAAAATTCGTATTCTCACAAGGACTGGTTCAATGGTAACAGAGTCGCCACCCACAAAACTATGGGAAAAACAAAAACAAGCAGTTTTATTCACAACACAACAATACTCTCCACAAGTCTCGGTGCAGATCTATATCTTTATCTTTATTATAACTCTCCCCAGCAGAGTCGCCACTTTTGTTGTTTTCAAAATCTGATTCCCTTCAATGCCCTTAAAATAATAGGATCTAAAATGGGTGCTGAGAAGACATCAAGAATAAGGAGATTTCCAGAGACAACATATGACAAGGTTTGATTAGACCTTCTACACTTCGGGCTTTCCTTAGAGCCCAGGTGGGTATACCTTTTGTGAATTAACTTCACACTTTTAAACAACAAATCCACAGCAAACCAGTCCAGAAAACCAGTGGATTTATTCACCTTGAAAGCAATTGAAAACAAAGGATGAAACAATACTTAACTTTAGCATATTTGATCAACAAAGCATGCAATAAACAACCTCGATTAACACCAGTGCCTTATCCAAGGTTACAGAGTCATTTAAATTCAAATAACACTTCTGAAACAATATATCGTTATGTCTCCCGTTGGCTTGGTTTCCACTAATCCTGGTATATGCCTGGCACATACAAGAATTTAATCATTCTAGACTAAGCTAAGGTCCTCAAAATTCATATTTCCCTCCAAAGAATTTACTGGTATGAGTGATCCCACGTATTTAATTTCCCTTCTAAAGAGAAAAGCAAACAAACAATTATACTGAGATTGCCTTGCAATTCCTTTCAAACTAAACAACCCTGGATCATTTAGAATAAAGACACTAAATAAATTTGTGAACAAATTTGAAGACAACACATAACTTTTACCCAAAACCGATGGCCTGTATATTGATATTCATTTCAAAGAGTATTACAATGAATTCTGATTCTCCATTAGACTTGGAAAAGCTCAGATAAATTTCTGCAGCGTTTTCTTACAAAATTTTGTGATCCCTTTCCCTCTAGTCCTGGTATCCATTTATAACAACATGGATGCACAAAGCTTCGGACTTCTCGAGGAGAGTTTGTTACAGTTATTTCCAAAATTGATGAGGTTACAATTTTTACGTGAAACAGTTATGCGCTCTTTTCAACCTCTGCAGTCTGTTCAATAGGTTGTTCAGTTGCAACCTCTTCTGGCTTTTCAGGGGCGCTCTCCAACTGCTCCGGATCATGAGTGGAATATTTAACTTCCCACTCATTATATGTCTCTTCTGTCGGCCATGAAAAATTAATCACATCATCTTTACTTTTAGTCAACCTTTTCCAAGAATTTCTCAGTTTGTTGACTTCTGAATTAAGAAAGCTATAGTGTGACTTAATTTTTTCTATTTCCTGTATTGTTATAACAAAGAAAGAGGTATCATCAAGATCAATGATTCCCTTTACCCTTGCTAACAATTTAACTTCAATCTCTTTAAGCCATATTTGTTTATCTTTCAACTGATCCGGATTGGCAAAAATCCCTGGGAGCAACTCACAAACTTGATCAGTGTATTCCTTCTTAAGCAATTTAACCCTTCTTTCCACATTATCCACTTTTGTTGCCAATTGCAATAAACTCTTAGTGATATCAAAAGTGGATTTGATAATGGGGTTAGCTCTTGCTTCATCATAGGAAACACACATGAACTCTAAGTCTTGCTCCCTAGGCCTCCATCTGTCAAAAATGGGTGTCAAAATGGCCTTATCTCTCCTTGATTCATTCCATATCTCCATGATCTTCCCCGCACTATTGTGAAGCAGTGAAGCATTTATAGTGTCTGCAAAACTGGAGATTGTGGCTTTTATCTTCTCCTCATACTTTGCCGCATAATAGGCCGGAGTCTGCTTTAGATTCTCCAATTCTTGGGGAGTTATCTCAATCATTTGAGAGCTGGAAGGCGCAGGAGATGGAGGGAGCTCAATGATGGGGCTAGCAGGTGGAGGTCTTGCAGGAGAAGAGGTGATCATTAATGTTGAAGACTCACCTTGTTGGCGTTGTCCTACCAGCTGGCTCTGCAATTTGGCAATAATGTTATATTTGCCTCTTATCTCCTCCTTAGCACTATCATAAGCCTTCAAAACTGTTTCCAATTTAAGCTGAAGGGCCTCTTTTTCTTTGGCTTCCTTCTCAGCCACTGCAACACTGAATTTGGCTGTCTCTAACACAGTGCTAGTAGCCTCTACTACCCCTGTACTTTCTACTCTTTTAATCATCAGTCCACCCATGTGACTTGTCCCTGAGATATCTTTACCTTTCTTATCCTCATTTCTTTTAAGGGACCACATGACTAGTGCAGCATTGTCCTTACTGAATGTAACCCCTTCCATGGGTTTAGTCTCTTTTCTTACTGCATCTAGTACCAGAGCATCAACAATATTCCATTCTGGTAGAATGAGCACTCCAGCTTGTGCTACTAGATCCCTTCCCTGTTCAGGAGTGATGGTTTTGAATTCTTCCATCATCTCCTATTTTATTTCTTCCTCCACTGAGGCTGGATCTTTATTAGGCTATTCTGCCTTTCTTGTTTCACATCTAGCATTATATTTATCTATATGCTGCTTCCAGATAAATTGCATGAATGCTTCAGATGTGACAAAGCTATCATCAGCTAGAAAGGCACTAGTGGCCTTCTTTATCTCAGGATCCCACTCCTGGCCATTGAGTTCAGTTGAAGTGATGTCCATCTATGCTTCAGTGGGCTCTTCTGGCATCCCTTCTTCCACTTCATCATAGGTGTATGCGATCTCCCCCAAGCTGCCCAACTGAGAGAGGTATTCAGTTGCTGCTTGCTCATCTCCTATGTGGAGAGGGGATTGGGATGGGGAATACAGGGGTGTATCTGATTGCACTTCCTTCCCCACCCTCTGCTTCTTTGGGTTGTCCTAGATGTCAATGACTTCTTATATCTTCCTCTTTCCTTTGGATGAAGAGGGTTCCCCTATTGTAGACACCAACACACTGTAACCTGCTTTCTTATGCAGGGTGTAATCACCAGGAGGGATTGCTTTAGTGGAAGCTGATTTTCCTAAAATCATTCTTGCTTTTTCAGGGTTATTCTTAATTACAACTTCCCTCTTCTCCTTTATTGTTTGCATCACATCCTTAAAGAAAATAATCAAAAATTTTATCTTCTCTTCTAATGGGAAGAAGCTAGACAATGGGTCATAGCTAGCATCAAATTGATGCACAAAATCCAGGGCTTTCTTGTAAGCCACCCATTTTTCCTTCCTCAACTCCTGTTCATCTAAATCAAATTCAATCCTGATGAGGTCTTCAGGAAAGTGGAATTGATGAGGCCTACCTCTGCATGCTACTTTCTTCTGGAACACACCATTGTAAAAGTCCTTAGGATCAGCACATTTAGACACTACAGTGGACAAATGGTAGGGTTTGAGGAAATCCTCAAAACAATTCCAGCCTCCCTTGGTGATTACAAATTGGTGGGCTATTGTAGCTGCAGGGAAAATTGTTCCTTTACCTCTGCCTATTAGCTCTGCCTCTTATAGGCCACCAATTTGTCTAAGAATCTCAGCTATTCCCACTTTGAGGGGGACCTGGTAGGGTAACAAAAATGGGGTACCTCTGAAACCAAAAACTCTGAAAACTGTGGAGACTGGATATAAGTACATATCACCCCAGTTATGAACTATCTTGATATTCTCTGCGAATTCTTTTGGCCTTAAGAATTCCAGAAGAACCTTGGGGACTCTTGGGTTGTCAGAGAAAAGGAGAGTCCTTATTTTGGATGCAAAATATTTATCGAATTTTAGAAAGCTAGCATCCTCTCTATCCCATGACAACACAGTACTCCATAGTTGTACTGGCATCTTTTCTCCTTCCTTTTCTTTTACCAGGTCCATTCCACTGGCGAAATAATCACCACCTTTGAAGAGAAAAAGGTGCATCAAGAGTGAGTACCATCCGAATGGCCTATCCACCTTTCCATTTTTTATTCCTATCAACCCTCCATGGATAGCATCAGCAATATAAGAAGCATAATCAAATGTAATAGCAAGAGAGGGATTTAAAATTTGAACAATCATTAACAAGTAATGGTTTGGCATATTTGATTCAACATCCTCTCCTAGAACTTGGCAAAGTGCCCAATACATCCCTTTCGCCCTCAAGGTAAACATACTCAATGAAAAAGGCTCTTGTGTGTTAGGCCCTACAACTGCTAACCCTCCTATTTTGAGAAAAAGTTCTTTAAGAGGCCCATTCCGAAGATGACTCCTCTATGCACTGTACACCTAGGCTAATTGTGTGAAGTTTATGGGTTCCAAGAAGCTTGTAAACTCACTGAGCCCAAACACTGTTCTCAATTCTTCTACATTGAGTTCCACGAGGGTTTTCCCATTTACATCCCGGATGCACCTTGTGATTGAATCATAGTTTAATGCCATTTGGGTTAACAAGTCTGTATCCATGAATACTCCTGGGACTACTAATTTCCCAACATCTAGTTCCCAAACACTGTTTTGAGGAGCAGGAGAATTTCTCATTCCAAATCCGACTCTAAACAGCCCCAACCCGGACATTCCAACCTGTGAGTCTCTCAACCAATTACCTTTGTCATACAATCCTTCTCCAATCTTCAGACGGGGAGCCCTGGGTACTAACTCTTTAGCCTTAGATGCCTGGTTAGTTGACAATGTCAACTGCTCTAAAAATTCATCACATACACTTCTTTCTAAATAATTAACCTTGCCAAAAAATTCCCTTTTAGGAGCCATTTGAAAATGCAACAAGATGAATATCACTTCTTAAAAAATCCTGTAACACGAGAATAATTTCACTTATTACACCACACAAAAATAGCTGCAAAATAAGAAAGAACCTGATGCTTGCTTGAAGGAATTCGCTCTGCAACTGATTCACCTCCTCTGTATTTGAAAAAGATAACTCTGCGTTATTCTTCTGCAAAATCGTTTAAAAGACATCTACACTTGGTTGTTAGGAAATCAAATGCTTGTACTCTGGGCCTTAACTATAACATTGATTCCGCATGCTTCGACCGTCCCTTCAAAATCGAATTCATATGAGAATTCATATTTTGGCTCCAATGGGTCGCAGCCTTCCTGCAAGTGTCTCACTGTTAATTTCATTTTTGACGGCTTTGTCTTTAGTCTGGGTCCCGTCTTTCTATTTGCTACATAATACCACGCGGCATCCGACCATTGGCTTAGAAAATCCCTTCGCATTCTATTTTGATACCGGCCAAATATCTCCCTTCATACTATGGCGGGCCCATATTTTCCCCTTTTTGCCCATGTCATCATCATGACACGTGGACGGCTGATATTCATTCTCGCTATTTCGCAGCCTTAAGAAGTGAGCACCTCACTCTTGCGAAATAGCGCGGACCGTCGGATCATCCTTCGAGTTGATCACCTTTTAATCCTTCGAAAAGGTCCTCAGGAATGGTGGGCCCGCTGAGTCGTCACTAACATCTGGCACCTAGTCACCTACTATGCTGATTTGTCGCTCCGTCACTGGCCAAAAGAAGAACCATGGGGGGTCCCACTTTCATCTCAACAGGTCTGTCGCTTATGTCATCATCATGACACGCGAACGGCTGATATTCATTCTCGCTATTTCGCGGCCTTAAGAAGTGAGCACCTCACCCTTGCGAAATAGTGCTGACCGTCGGATCATCTCTATAGTCGATCGGTATTTAACCTTTTAAGAAGGCTCTCAGAGACGGTGGGCCCACGGACACGTCATGGACACCTGGCACCTTGTCACTTTCGAAGCTGACTTGTCAATTTTTTATTTGCTGGAAGGAGCCACGGGGTCTCAATAAATTGTAAGAGCTGTCCTTGCCAGGTCATCTCCACCTGTGAGCCGACTCATCTTTGGGGCCCACTTTTGAACCCTTGGTCCTGAGGAATGGTGGGCCCGCTGACTGTGGTGACTTGTGCCACGTGCTACCTTTTAATACGCCAGAAGAAAGCCACGGGGCTCCAGCTACCTCTGACAACTATACCTTTTACCTCCTCCGTCACGACACATGGACGGCTGATATTCATTCTCGCTATTTCGCGGCCTTAAAGGGTGAGCACTTAACCCTTGCGAAATAGCGCTGACCATCGGATCCTTTCTCAAGTTGATCGGCATTTACTGGGCCCGACACTTTAGAATGAAATAATACAAGGCAAAAAAATTTCAAATAATCAACATAACCGCCTAGGTAAATAACAAGGGGGGACACTTCCTACGATCCCATGACCCATGACTTAAGTAAAATAAAGTAACGGCAAAATAGAAACCAGAGGGCTTAGCAAGGAAAGAGTCTAAAAAATTAAAACCCTTAAACCCCTAAGGTTTAGAACAAAGCTGAAGCACTTAGGATTACACCTCATTCGGAAAACTTTCAAGGTACCATAGCCAATTATGGGGAAAGAAGAACCCAATTTTAAAAACAGTGATAACAAATGATATTGCGGATGCGGGGGTATTGCCCTAGTATAGGGATTTGTTCCAGCAACACCATTTCTAGAGATTTATTGATCCATTAGAGTAGGAAACTCTGATAAAGGAGGTTGAGGATGATACCCCCATGCAAGAAAATGGATAGGGACAAAGAGTTGAGGCTTTGAGGCAGACAGGTGGTGAGCCTAACACTAGCAGCAGCAGGGTGTCAGTTGGTGGTAGGCAGAAACAGAGAGGAGAGGGTGGATCCCTAGGGGTTGTTGGCATGAGACTAGGTGGAGCTAGGGTTATGGAGGGTGGAGGAGAGGAGGAGAGAGTAGCTCCCAGATAGGTGAGACAGAGGAGAGATGATCAGGGTGGAACCGGAGGTGGAGATAGAGGCGGAGATGGAGGTAGAGAGCCTATGAGGGAGCAGAAAGAAGCTGATGCAGCGCGGTCAATGAGAGCACGTTTGGCGGGTATGCAGTCACAGTTGACAGTGGTACAAACTCAGCTAGCAGAGCGAGACCGACAACTAGCAAAGATGAGGGCAGAGAAAATGCTTTGTGATGGGAGTTACTCATGTTGCAGCATATAGTGTAGCGGTTCCAGTAGCGCAGCAGGTTGTACCCTACTCACAATACATGGCATGGTGTGAGGGAGCTCGGGCACCTCGTTAGGACCTTGGTTAGTAGGCTCCACCTCCTCCATTGCATGGCGATGAGGGAGAGGCAGAGAGCTAGATTTTTTTGTGTAGCTCTTAGATTTTTGTGTAGACACACCCATTTTTTGTAGCCCTCACGATTCTTGCTCCGATGGGAGTTTGTATATGTCAGTTGACATTATTTTGTACCCTGAGACATTGATGATTATATACGAGATCTTGATTTGACTTCATTATATTTGTGTCGATCGATTATGAGATGCTTTTCTTCTATATGTTTTATTCTATATGTATGCATATATGGTCTATATGGATGTATGTAATGCAATTGAATATGGATGTTTATTTTTTTGTTTCTTTTGATATGCAAATAAATGATGAAAATGAGTATCTAAGAATGAAAAAATTTCATTTTCCTATGCAATAAGATGAATGTAAATGAATGTATGAATCTATATAAAATGCTTATGTATGCAGCTAACATCTCAATACACAAGTACTCGATTGGAGAAATGATGAAAAAGAGACCACTTAGCTAAGAAATGATGATACTTCCAACTCTCATTCAGAAGATAAAGAGATCATTGTTACCATACCAAAATCACTCTAAATTCACATAATGCAAAATGAAATGCAAAATGAGATGCAACATAAACCTAGTCACTGGATTTGAAATGCTTAAGTTTCATCACTGAGAGTTAACAAACATAGTAGGCAGATTAGAGTCCCTTTCTTTTCATGTGCAATATTAATTATCTTGTCTGCAATGACCCTCTTTTTTGTTCATCTCCTTGGACAAATTTTGCAGGGACCCGGATTGCATGATAAAGAAATTCCCTCAAAATAGACAAAGAAATGATGTGAACCTCCCCGTAGCATACAAATAAGTAGAGTCGAGGTATGTGTGGCAATTTCACCTTGATGTGAAGGCTCTTATCATAGACACTCAGCTGATTAGATGTTTCTAGATCATCGGAATCATTCCTACAAGAAGAGAACAAAGAAAATATTATGCCCCCAATCCTTGCTCCTTTTAGTCAAGATAGACTTCCTCGAGTTACTCAAAGGAATAATAATCGAAAACCAATATAAAAGACAACACACAGAAAATTTCATGCATAGCTCAAACTATTTAGTGATTGTTTTTCAGTAATGTTGTTTTGCTTGTGTACTCAGTGATAAAAATCTCTAGTAGTCAGGAGACTAGTGACTGACTCGGAGTGGATGACAAGGTTTCATTGACATAAAGCTGACTTGGTTAACATTGCTTAGGACATGTAATGTGCTTTGTCGATTAACCTAAGACTAGGACATTAATCAGTTTCAAGCCATGAGGGTTCCAATGAACCAGGATGTCACAAAAGTGACTATAAGATATGTACAAGCGATAGTAAAGATGCATGAAAGTAGGAATGCCAACGTTGCATTGATAGATGGAGCACTTGAGTACAAGAGGCCCCTGTTTGTCAGATTTTTACCTACTTGGCAAAGATTTTTATTTTTTACCAAGGTGCCTGTTTACCAAGTTTTCACCAAGGCATTTTCTCTCTTTGACCTTTTTATTTTATTTTATTTTCTTTTTCTTTTTTTTCAGAACTTTTTTATGATTTTTTATGATTTTTTTCAGGACATTTTTTCAGTTGTACAGGTTGTTGGAGCAAAGAATTCTAAGTGAAGAATTTCTTCAAGTGGATGGTGTTAATCGGTTCATGGAGTTGTTCTCCTTCCAATGTTGAAAGCTGATAAGCACTAGAGCCGAAGATTGTAGTAACAATATAGGGACCCAGCCAATTAGGTTCAAACTTCCCTTTGTTGTCTCAAAACTATTGATTTTTAGGATTTTCTCTCAGAACAAGGTCACCAACCTGAAATTCTCATTGTCGAACATTCTTGTTATAACCTCTGGACATTCTCTTTTGATGCACTCTTAGATGATCAAAAGCCACTTGCCAATGTTCATCAAGCAATTCAAGTTCTTGCAATCTAGATATTCTATAGTCTTCATTAGTAACTGTTACCAAAATTTTGCACATGCCAATTTTGGTGCCCTAATGAAGCCTTGCATTCGTTCATTCTGAAAAGATCAAATCATGAACTAGGAAGAAATACACGGTTTATTTTTTCTAACTTGTTTGCTTCATGTGCTGATATAGGAAAGTAAGACAGCATGTGGGTTAAAATGTGGCTCCCATGAGGGTTGAGCTCAGCACGCTGTAGATTACAGAGATATTTTGCTCCATTGCAGATGAAATGGCGTGGCTATTAAAACCTTAAGGCCAAAAGAAACTCAGCAAAATGCAATCAGCCTGTGTAAAGCTTTAACTTGGGTGCCAAAGAGGGTTTTAAAAGGCCTTAGAGTTTCCAAGTAGTTTCAGTCACTAGGAAAAAAGACCTTTTATCCATTGGTCGCACGGAGGGAGTTTATCACATTTAAATATAAGGTCACATATAACTATAGTGTCAAAGCTTACGAGATTTTGGCAAGAAGAGGCATCTCGTGGCCTGTTGGACCTCATGCACGCGTAGCTCAAGGCATCCTAATTTTATGATCGGCTAGAGGGAAGAGGCTAAAGAGTGAGCAAGTTGAAGAAAGATCAATGGTGATCGCAGAGATCAAACAGTTGTCGCTATGTCGCAATGAAAATATGCACATCGAGTTATCACCGCAACTTGGTGACTAATGACGCGGTAGAACAAAGAGTATAAGACCAAGGACATGTGGCAGTCCAGTGGCTAGTGACATGGCACAGATGGGCAACATCGAGCAAATCTTGGCTGTGATGAGTCCCATAAAAGTTTCATCAAAAGCTTAGTTCCATCGACATCGAGTAGACCTTGGCCACGATGAGTCCCAAAAAAGTTTCACCGAAGCCTCAATTTCACCAACATCTATCAGACATTGGCCGCAATGAGTCCCAAAAAAGTTTCACCGAAGGCTCAATTTCATCGACATAATAATATCGATGAAACTGTAGGTTCGATGAGACTAGTAAGCGGCTTGCCGAAGGAATACTTTGGCTGAAAGAATGAGATCTGACAGAGCAGGATGCATGGTAGGCCCGACACATAGGTGGTTTCTAGGTAGATCTCATGAGCCAATCAGAGGGTGACACATGTTGGCACGCTGCACAAGAGAGAAGGTTAATCAGGGTTAAAGGTGGAGCAAATTAAGAGAAGATCAACGGTAATCTGAAGGATCTAAGGGCTATCGATATATCGCTATAGAAAGAAGCTCGCCAGCTATCATAGCGACTTGGCAACAAAGTACATACGGAAAAGGAAAAGGGGAGGTGAGCAGATAAGAGGTTAAAGATTGAACAGTTTGAGGGTAGATCAATGGTCGTCGCTATACCACAAGATAAAAATTCTCACTGGTTATCTCAAGCAACTTGGCGACTGATGATATAGTCATCCAAGTGGCTGTCCAGGTGGGCTCAGAACGAATGAGGATGCGCCACATGGTAGAGAGAAAATGAAGAACCATGAGTAGACCAAGAGTAAAGGTCGAGCAAGTTGAAGAAAGATCAATGGTGATGCGAGAGATCTGATGGTGGTCGCTAAGCCACAAGGAAAAGTTGCTCGCCCAGTTATTGATGTGACTTGGTGACAAGGTGGGTCCAGGTCCAAATGGAAGACAAAGTGGACCTACCAGCAAATCAGAGGCTGACATGTGGCAAAAGTCTACAAATGAGTGGATTTCTAAGTCAACCTTGAACTTGAACTTCAAAGTGGTTCACCATTTCAAAATGGTTCAATGCTTCAAAATGATTCAATGGTTCAAAGTTTATTGGTTCACCGCTTCAAAGTGGTTCAATGGTTCAAAGTTTATTATCGTCACTCATTCCCATGGGCCCAAGATGAAGAAAGAAAACAAGTAGAGATAAAAACAAATGATGGGTCTCACTAGGAAGTAAACGAAAAAATTAAATGCAAGCGGCTATGGTCAGTGCAGGCGATCTAGTGGCTGGCAATAATAAAAATATCATGGTGGACTCAAAACTAGTTGTTCGAATGGTGAAAAGCCCACCAAGCAAGGAGATGATTTCTACATGAAGGATTAATGCAGATGCTTGTCTGAATATGCAAGTGTTAAATACCATTGGAAAGCTTGCGAAACAGAAAGATCATTTCCACAATCATTTTTTAATAGAGTTTTCAACACAGAGAGCAGTTGCCAGAGAATGCATACGATTTTCTCAGTGGGATTTCTTTTTAATTAGTCACAGTTTAGTCCATCATGCAACTTTCACATGGGGATAGCTATTTTTCACATTTAGATATGCATATTTTTTTTAAATGGGGGGATCCGTGGCAGTCCTTTTGAGCAATAAAAAAAAAATTTACACAGTATTGTGCATGAGTTTTTATGCCATTTTTTGGGTAGTTTTGCCCAAGGCTTTTCTCATGTAATGTTTTTAGGGTTTTTGAAGGGGATTCATCATGATTTATATATATTTCTTCTCTCCTTTTTTATCTTTCTTTTTGCATACACATTTTTGCAAAAAGCACTGTAGCTCAATAGTATTTGAATTTTGTAATAGCAGCACTCCTTTATTTTTCAATAATATAGCAGTAGATTTCCTTCTTGGTACTTCTTGTATTATTCTAGTGAATGAATGATTTGAAGATTTCCTATGATTTTTATCCTCTAATTTATCTCATTCAGTCAATTTGTGGTGCAAGGAGATACGTGTTAGTTGTAGGTTCTAGTTTGTGGTAGTTGATTTTAATTGCTTGAGGTTGTGAAAAATTATTGTTTTCCTTCATGAATGCATTAAATTCATCCCTTTCTAGGAAATGTTTATGCATCTACATGTTTAGCTTAGTTGTGAAGCAATTAGGGTTATTTGTTGAAGGTTTTGTAAGTTAAGCAGGTTGTAGATCTCATATAAGATATTTGGTGCATCACCTTCATTAGAATAGATTTACATTACATGCAAGTTTTTTATCCCTTTTTCTTATCAAAGGTATTTACAAAAGAGATTCACCAAATAGGAAGTCAGACTGATCTCTAGAGATTCACCTTCACTTTGAGAAACCCATAGGTTCGAAGGTGTTTCCATATTTCATAGGATTGCTTGTTTTCAAACATAGTATCACAGGTGCAATCCTTAGTGACAACAGTTTTTGGCATGCCCGATGGGACCCGTTTGAGCTATCACAGCTCAAAGAAAATCCATTTTTTGTTGTTGTTTTGGTATTGACAGTAGCATTTCAACCTATTGAGGTTATTTGTTCTTAGTATGTAGTGACTGTATTTTCTGGTTTTATGTGCAGAACAGGTCTTAACAGCATATGAAAAGTATCAAACCAGATAGAGTGAGGATCTGATTGAGCATATTGAGCTACCTCCATCACTAAGAAGGTCAAGGACAACAAAAAAGATAGATAAAGCAATAAATTTAGCATTTGAGTTTCTAGAAAGTTCGTCAATTGAAGTCTTTCTTGAAACTCTAGATTCTAATCTTTTGTCTAATTCTTCTTCTCCACCTAATAATTATCAGCCCAATTTTGCTACCTACATAAATCCTCTTTTTGTAACTACTCCAATTCAGCCATCTATTACCTAGAATCCACCAATAAATCCTCTAGTATTTACAATGGTAGTACCGAGAGCACATGCTTTTGTACCCTTCAATGGAGGTAGCCCTTTGAATTTGACCCAACATGATCCTATACTAGGGGAATCTCTGAAAAGTCTTCCTAGTTTAACTGGTGAAGACCACGTTACACCCATAGAGCACATAAGGGATATAGCATCTCTATGTGCAGTTCACCATATAACCCAAGAGAATGTGATGCTCAAGCTACTAGCAGCATCATTCAAAGGCAAAGCACTACAATGGTTCAGGGGTTTGCAAATTAATTTAGTTATTCATTGGGATGATTTGGGTGATAAGCTAACAAAGCAGTTTGTAGATAAATCTGATCATCTATCATTGGTTGAGCAGAAGACCACTATCAAGAGGGCACCGCAAGAGCAAATGACTGATTTTAATTACCATTTTGAGCGAACCTGGAATAGAATTCCTACAATGGTAAAACCCTCTCCTGAACATGCATTTTATATTATTTGAGAGCTTTAAATAGCGATATTGTTGTTATGATTCAATCTATGGGTGGAGTTACATTGCCAGCAACTTATGATATATCTATTAGAATAGAAAACAACCTTATACAAGCTGGTAAAATTGCCCCTAGGCCTCCTATGCCTATTTTTCCTAATATACAGCCATTGATGCCTTTACAAGTACCCCCTATAGCTGCAATACCTATTGTTCTAGCACTAGGTTTTCAAAATTATGTTCAAAATAGTGTTGTAGAAGACTTTTCAAAGCAACTATAGACGTTACAAGAGATGTTTATAAACATTGTTGAAGCAACTCAACAAATCCAGTAGACTATGCAAAATTTTGGCAATGAGTTGGTGAAAATCAAGAAAAATCAGAACCAAAATCAAAGGTATCAAGCCCCATATCAAGCTCCTTATCAACCCAATAGACCTAACTACCAAGTTGATGCTCAGAATCAAAGGAGGAACTACAACAATAGGCAAAACCAACAGTATAATCAAAATAGTACTATCAATTCTAAAGAAATTGTTCCTTCTCAGAACAATATGGCACAAGACTGGTGTTTTCCTTGCCAACAACCTCATAATCAAGCATCATGTCAAAATGCAATGACTGCTCAATCACAAGCTTTGATGGTTCAAAATAACATTTCTTATCAGGATGCAGGTATAAATGAGAAACTAGAGGTCCTGAGGTGGCTATAATGAATTGGCAAGGTGAGGAATTTTGTGGAGTTAATCATCCGCAAGCACAAAATAGACCTTTTTCACTTGTTGTAGAAAATACAAGGTCAAATAAATGTGCTATTGACATTGCACAACAAGCTGCAAATAATCAACAAGAAGCTGTAAATAATGGACAGCAACAAAATAAATCTGAACAGCAGCCAGATAAAGGAAAACACCAAGCTTCTACAAGTCAACAAGCTATTAGTACACCTCCACTTGTCCAGAATGTGTAGATTTTACCAAGAGGACAGCTTGCAGCACCTAAAGAACAGCAGAAAGTTCAATCTCAGTTAAAACTAGCTCATCAAGAGCCTATTGTTCCAAAAGTACAGCATAAGGTTAGTGGTATTCCATTTAATATTGTTGAATATATGGCAAAAACCATTGTTTCCATGACAATGATAGATGCATTGTGAATTCCTAGACAAAAAGAACTGCTGAGAGACAAATTGGATAATCTTTCCTTGACTAATGAGCCTCAAAAAGATCAGCCTAGAGTTGCATTAGCTAAAGATATCCCAGTTAAGAATAATCAGCCAATCCAAACACCAAAGCCTCCTCCATTTTTTTTAAGATTGATAATTGGCAACCATCTACTCCACAATTTCTTGATAGACTTAGGAGTCGGTAGTTCAATTATGCCCAAAGACCTTGCAGATAAACTTGGTCTAATTTATGAGTGTGTTTCTAGAGGAGTTGTACAATTAGATGGAATAGCAGTTAAGTCAGTTGGATTGGTCAAAGACTTTGGTTTGACCTTGCATGCTTTTCCTAATTTTGTAATACCTCAGGACATGTAGATAGCTGACTTACCTCCACACTTTTCTATTTGCCTATCTAGAGATTTCACAGCAAAATTAGGAGGATACCTTTCTGCTGATTAGTCACACTTGTTTTTAGAACCCGATATGGTACTAAGGTCACCATTAAGTCAGAACCCCAAGCCACTTTCCACTTAGAACCATATACCCCAAGTCCTATAAATGTAGATCTTTCTATCAAAGACCATGAGGAGTTACCACCTATCCAAGATCTAGATACACCTGTTCAAGGCATACCTGACATGAATTTGGATGAGTGGGCATACTGCAAAAGATCCTTTCATCAGCATGGATGAAATAGGTCTTGGTGTTTATATGATTCATGAGGAAGATTATGTTACTCCTAAGCTTGAAAAAGAGGATATTTTGCTTGACCAACAGTCAGAACAGCAGCAAAATCAGGTTTGGCAGCTTTATTTTGATGGTTCAAGAGGTAAGAATGGTTTCGGAGGTGGTGTTATGCTAGTTTCACCTGAAGGTATGAGATACTACACTGCTTTCAGATTTTCTTTTAGCTATACAAATAATACAACTGAGTATGAATCATTAGCACATGACTTAGTATGGGCTAGGCAGAAAAAAAGTTAAATGTATACAAGTTTTTAGTGATAGTGAACTACTTGTGAACCAAGTAAGGAATATACATGTCACCAAAAATGATGTTTTGAAAATGTACAAGCATATAATTTGGGATTTAATTTAATATTTTGATGCATTTAATATGTTGTCCATACCTAGAAGTCAAAATAAAGAAGCGGATAGACTTGCTGCCTTGGGTGCTCAATTTGACATACTAGATGAGGTAGGAAATATTGATAGACAATAGTATATTAAAGTTGTAGTAAGGCCCTCAGTTCCAGATAACACTATTAATTGGCAATTTTTTGACTCAGATGAGTAGATTACTAATTTCCTAATTGAAGAAGCTAAGTTTTCTGCTAGAAATCAGCATAAGTTCAATGATCAATATGAAAATCAGTTTCTCCAATTGAAAACTAACAAGCTACCCAAGGGTCTAGTAACCCTTGAGTCTATTTTTAATACAGATGATTAGTTCAGAAAGGATAAAGGCATCATGTTTGTGATGGAAGAATATTATGAACCTGTTGAAATATTCAAGGACAAGCTACTGAAAATTGGCAAGGTATGTACCCCTGAAGAAAACACATGCTTCTGTAAAACTTTGTCAAGAATTCAATGACATATTTGCATGGAGGTATGAATATTTGAGAGGATTTGATCCTCATTTAACTCAGCATACCATAGAGTTGGTAGATAATGCAAAACTAGTAAGGCAGAAACAAAGACCTCTTAATCCAAAATTAGAACATCTTATGAGGACTAAGTTAAATAAGTTGATTGAAGGAAACATCATATTTCCAATCAAGCACACATCTTGGGTGTCTAGTCTAGTTCCCGTTAGAAAAAAGAATGGTGAACTAAGATTATGTGTTGATTTTAGAGATCTAAATAGAGCATCCTTGAAAGACCATTACCCGCTTCCCTCAATGGAGCAAATTTTGCAGGTTGTATTAGGATTAGAGAGATTCTCGTTACTTGATGGTTATTCAGGATATAACCAAATTCTCGTCAAAGAAGAAGACCAGTACAAAACAACATTTACCACCAAGTGGGGTACAATGGCTTATAGTAAAATTCCATTTGGACTGACCAATTCAGGGGCAACATTTCAGCGTGCAATGGATATGGCATTTCAAGGCCTGATTAACAAGTTTGTTTTGGTTTACCTAGATGATGTAACTATTTTTTCTAAAAAGGCTAATGAACATCTTGACCATCTCAGATAGGTATTTGAGAGATGCAGGTAATATGGAGTTTCATTAAATTCCAAGAAGAGCATATTTGTTGTTCATGAAGGCAAGTTGCTGGGATATATTGTTTCAAAGCATGGGACTTCAATAGATCCTAAGAGGATCACAACCATACTTGCATTACCATTACCAGCACATAAGAAGGGACTCCAGAGTTTCATAGGTAGGATTAACTTTATCATAAGGTTTATTCCTAATATTGCAGCATTGATGCAACCACTTACAACCATGCTTAAGAAAAACATTTCTTATTAGTGGACTAAGGAAGGTAAGAACACTTTCAAAGAGATTAAATAAGCAATTGTTGCAGCCCCTACTCTCATTAATCCTAATTTTAAGAAAAAATTTATTCTATATGCCTTTGGGAGTGAGGACACTATTTATGCAATGTTATGTCAGTAAAGTGATGAAGGCTTAGAACAACCAGTTGCTTTCTTTAGCCACATTTTGCATGATTATGAGACTAGATACTCATTTGTAGAAAAGCATGTGTTAGCAGTAATAAGAAGCCTTAAGAAATTTAGACACATGCTCTCTAACAATAAGATTCAGCTTATGGTTCCTCATCATACAGTGAAAGAGTTTTTGCTCAGCAAAGACATAAATGACAAAAGGGTAGGTTGGATTACTAAGGAAATGGAATATGACATCTCTATCAAGGTAACCAAGCTAGTTAGAGGAAAGGGTTTATGTGAACAACATGCTGGAAGTACAGAAAATAGTAAAGAGGAGGAGCAACAAGTTAAAACAATGCTTAATAATGAAGAACAACCTGCTGCCCCAGCTTTGCCAGTCACTTGGAATCAGTCGATTGCCCATTATTTACAACTTGGTGATTGTTCGGAAGGCTTAGACAAATCCAAATGAAGGTATTTCAGACTACAAGCCATTCCTTATGCTTTAATAGATGGTATTTTGTTCAAAAAAGAATATAATAGGGTTTTATTAAGATGCATTGAGCCAGATCAGATAGAAAAAGCTCTAAAAGAATTTCATGAAGGACCTGTAGGAGGTCACTTTGCAGCAAGAACAACAACCCTGAAAATATGAAAGCTAGTTATTATTGGTCGGAAATGTTTAAAGATGCCCACTCATGGGTAAAGAAATGTAAAAAATGTTCATTGTTTGTAGGCAAGTAGAGGCTGGCAGCCTTGCCTTTGCAACCAATTGAAGTAGAGCATCCTTTTGCAAAGTGGGGGATTGATTTTATAGGACCTATTAATCCACCTTCAAGTGCAGGTCACAAATGGATTCTTACAGCAACTGATTACTTCACAAAGTGGACAGAAGTAGTTCCATTGAAAGAAGCTAATGAATCTTCTGTTCTAAATTTCTATCAAGACTTAGTGTCCAGCTTTGGTACCCAGAATAAATCATTTTTGATAATGCTTTAGCTTTCATTGGTCTTAGAGTTTCAGATTGGTCAGTTAAGCATAATATATATTTGAATACTTCATCCAATTATTACCCTTAGGGTAATGGACAAGCTGAATTAACTAAAAAGAACTTGATCAACATCATTAAGAATACCATTGTTGAGAATCAAAGAACTTGGCATGAAAAACTCAAGTTAGCCCTTTGGGCTAACAAAATTACACCAAAAAGATCAACAAGTAACTCTCCTTATGTTTTAACTTATGGTAAAGAAGTCAGGTTACCTATTTCAGTTAAATTTCCAACTTTGAATTATGTAAAAGAGTTTGAGTTACTTGAAGAGCAGCCAATGCAGATTAGGCTTGCTCATCTTATGGAGTTAGAAGAAACTCACAGGGAAGCATATATAAAATCAAAAATTCGCCATGCTCAAATGAAGAGAACCTTTGATAGAAAAGATATACCACACATATTTAATCAAGGTGATCTTCTTTTTAAGTGGGATGAGTTAAAGAACAAACTTGTTAGGCATACCAAGTTTGATGCTATGTGGGATGGTCTGTATGTTATCACAGAATGCAAACAGCATAATGCTTTCTAGCTTGCTAAATTGGATGGAGAGGTGTTGCCAATCCTTGTCAATGGGATTCACCTCAAATTATGCTATTGAGTACTAATAGTTTGCATATGTACATAGTAGAATAGTTGCAGTTATTTCTTTTTTAGCAGTTGTCAAGCTCAGCTCTTAGCAGAGCTATAGTAATTTAAATTGAATAAGTGCTTTCAAGAACATCACATTTGATTTTTCAGTCCGTTTTTGTTTCTATTTTCCTCAAGTGCAGATTGCATAGTGTGCAGGATGAGCTGTATGCAGAGCCTTTGTAGTTTCCTTTTCATTTTTGTTTAGAATGTTGAGTTGCAGTTCCAGATTTTGAGGAAAGCAAAATTGACTCAATGGCCAATGGATATGCTAGGCTACTAGATTCTACTGTTTAGCAGACAAACACCCCTAAGAGGTCGACAAAAATGTTACCAAAATTTTGCACATGCCAATTTTGGTGCCCTAATGAAGCCTTGCATTTGTTAATTCTAAAAAGATCAAATCATGAACTAGGACGAAATGCACTATTTTTTTTTCTAACTTGTTAGCTTCGTGTGCAGATACAGGAAAGTAAGACAACATGTGGGTTAAAATGTGGCTCCCACGAGGGTTGAGCTCAACATGCTGTAGATCACAGAGATATTTTGCTCCATTGCAGATGAAATGGCATGGCTATTAAAACCTTCAGGCCAAAAGAAACTCAGCAAACTGCAATTGGCCTATGTAAAGCTTTTACTTGGGTGCCAAATAGAGTTTTAAAAGGCCTTAGAGTTTCCAAGCAGTTTCAGTCGCCAGGTAGGAAGACCTTTTATCCCACATTGGACGTGTGGAGGGAGTTTATCACATTTAAATATAAGGCCACATATAACTATAGTGTCAAAGCTTACAAGATTTTGGTAAGAAGAGGCAGCTCGTGGCCTAGTGGACCCCATGCACGCGCAACTCAAGGCATCCTAATTTTGTGACCGACTGGCGGGAAGAGGCTAAAGAGCGAGCAAGTTGAAGAAAGATCAACGGTGATCACAGAGATCAAACGGTTGTCGCTATATCACAATGAAAAGATGTACACCAGGTTATCGTCGTGACTTGGCAACTGATGATGTGGCAGAATAGAGAGTATAAGACCAAGGACAGGTGGCAGTCCAGTGGCTAGTGACATGGTACAAATGGGCAACATCGAGCAGATCTTGGCCATGATGAGTCCCATAAAGGTTTCATCAAAAGCTTAGTTCTATCAACATCGAGTAGACCTTGGTCGCGATGAGTCCCAAAAAAAATTCCCTGAAGGCTCAGTTTCATCGACATCTAGCCAACCTTGGCCATGATGACTCCCAAAAAAGTTTCACCGAAGGCTCAATTTCATTGACATAATAATATCAATGAAACTGTAGGTTCGATGAGACTAGTAAGCAGCTCACCGAAGAAATACTTTGGCCGAAAGAATGAGATCCGATAGAGCAGGACGCGTGGTAGGCCTGACAAACAGGTGGTTCCCAGGCGGATCTCATGAGCCAATTAGAGGGTGACACATGTTGAAACGTTGCACAAGAGAGAAGATCAGTCAGGGTTAAAGGTGGAGCAAATTAAGAGAAGATCAATGGTAATTTGAAGGATCTAAGGGATATCAGTATACCACTATAGAAAGAAGCTCGCTAGTTATCATAGAGACTTGGTGACAAAGCACATACGGAAAAGGAAAAGGGGAGGTCAGTGGCTAAGAGGTTAAAGATCAAGTGGTTTGAGGGTAGATCAATGACCATCACTATACCACAAGATAAAAATGCTCGCTAGTTATCTCATGAGACTTGGCGATTGATGATGTGGCCATCTAGGTGGCTGTCCAAGTGGGCTCAAAATAAATGAGGATGCGCCACATGGTAGAGAGAAAACAAAGAACCATGAGTAGACCAAGAGTAAAGGTCGAGCAAGTTGAAGAAAGATCAACGATGATGCGAGAGATCTGACGGTGGTTGCTAAGCCGCAAGGAAAAGTTGCTCGCCCAGTTATCAAAATGACTTGGCGACAAGGTGGGTCCAGGTCTAGATGGAAGACAAAGTGGACCTGCGAGCAAATCAGAGGTTGACACATGGCAAAAGTCTACAAATGAGCAGATGTCTAAGTCAACCTTGAACTTGAACTTCAAAGTTTTTCACTGGCTCAAAGTGGTTCACCATTTCAAAATGGTTCAACGCTTCAAAATAGTTCAATGGTTCAAAGTTCATTGGTTCACCCCTTCAAAGTGGTTCAATGGTTCAAAGTTTATTATCGTCGCTCATTCCCATGGGCCCGGATGAAGAAAGCAAACAAGAAGAGATAAAAACAAACGGTGGGGCCCTCTAGGAAGTAAAAAAAATTAAATTAAATGCAAGCAGCCATGGTCAATGCGGGAGATCTAGTGGCTAGAAATAATAAAAATTGCACGGTGGACTCAGAACTGGTTGTTCGAACGGTGAAAAGCCTGCCAAGCAAGGAGATGATTTATAAATGAAAGATTAATGCAGATGCTTGTCTAAATATGCAAGTGTTACATACTGTTGGAAAGCTTGAAAAATAGGAAGATCATTTCCACAATCAATTTTTAACAGAATTTTCAACACGGAGAGCAGTTGCCAGAGAATGCATAAGAATTTCTCAGTGGGATTTCTTTTTAATATAGTCACGGTTTAGTTCATCATGAAACTTTCACATGGGGATAGCTATTTTTCACATTTAGATATGCATATTTTTTTTAAACAAGAGGATCAGTGGCAGTCCTTTTGAGCAGTAAAGATTTTTTTTAACAGTATTGTGCATGAGTTTTTATGCCATTTTTGGGGCAGTTTCACCCAAGGCTTTTCTCATGCAGTATTTTTAGGGTTTTTGAGGGGATTCATCATGATTTATATATATTCCTTCTCTCCTTTTTTTAAGCTCTGGTTCTTTCTTTCTGCATACACTTTTTTGCAAAAAAGTATTGTAGCTCAGTAGTATTTGAATTTTGTAATAGCAACACTCCTTTATTTTTCAATAATATAGCAGCAGATTTCCTTCTTGGCACTTCTTGTATTATTCTAGTGAATGAATGATTTGATAATTTCCTATTATTTTTATCCTCTAATTTATCTCATTTAGTCAATTTGTGGTGCAAGGAGATACGTGTTAGTTGTAGGTTCTAGTTTGTGGTAGCTGATTTTAATTGCTTGAAGTTGTGAAAACTTATTGTTTTCCTTCATGCATTCATTAAATTCATCCCTTTCTAGGAAATATTTATGCATCTACATGTTTAGTTGAGTTGTGAAGCAATCAAGGTTATTTGTTGAAGGTTTTGTGAGTTAAGCAGGTTGCAGATCTCAGATAAGATATTTGGTGTATCGCCTTCATTAGAATAGATTTACATTACATGCAATCTTTCTATCCTTTTTTCTTATCAAAGGTATTTACAATATATTCACCAAATGGGAAGTCGACCTGATCTCCAGAGATTCACCTTCACTTTGAGCAACCCATAGGTTTGAAGGTGTTTCCATGTTTCATAGGATTGCTTGTTTTAGAACTTACCATCACGAGTGCAATCCTCAGTGAAAATAGTAATAAGACCTTGCAAAGAAACTCTTAGAGATGGTATTTCCACTTCAATAGGTAATATTGCTTTGGATCCATACACCAAAGAAAAAGGTGTAACCCCAGTAGGTGTTCTGATACTTGTTCTATAAGCCCATAATGCAGGATTGAGCTGCAGATGCCAATCCTTCCCAGATTTGTTTACTGCTCTATGTAAGATAGTCAACAGGTTTTTGTTAGATGTCTCAGCTTGTCCATTACCTTGAGGGTAATATACGGATGACTAGTGTTGTTTAATTTTTAATTTCTCAGAGAGCTCGTCTAAATCTTTATTCTTGAATTATCCTCCATTGTTAGTCACAATGGATGAAGGTATCCCATACCTACAAATGATATGGTTTAGGATGAATAGAGCTACTTGTTTACTAGTTGCTTTGATGAGCATAACCGCTTCTACCCACTAATTAAAATACTCAATGGCAGTTATGATAAACTTGCATCCGTTGGATGATGCAAGATATATCTTACTAATGAGATCAAAGGCCCATTTCTGAAAAAGGCCAATGTGTAATGAAGGGTATGAGATCCCTAGCTGGAGCATGTATGAGATTCCCATGTAGCTAGCTCGTAGTAGTTTCCAAGCTAAAGTAAGACCATTAGAATGAGATCCACAAATACCTTCATGGACTTCCGATAATGCACATTTAGACTCTTTAGTTTCTAGACACCTAATAAATGTACTATCCAAACCTCACCTAAACAAATCATTAGCAATGATGATGCACCATGAATCATTTTGGGTTAGGTTCCTTTTCTCATTACGGGTAAGATTTTCTGGGATAATTTGGTCACGCAGATAAGAGTAAATGTGGTTGTAGCGGGATGAGTCATGTCCAATAATAGAATAGACTATCTGGGACTCAGGAGCATCATAGGTAGGGTAATGTACCTCTTCCACTAGAAATTCAAAGCAAAAATTAGACTCTTGTAACTCTGGTATAGATGCCAAGGTGGCCATAGCATCTGCTACTCTATTTGTTGATCTGGGAATCTACTAGAATGATACAAAAGTAAAATATTTCTTAAGATCATCCACCATTCTCTTATAAGGCATCCGTTTCTCATCTTGAATCTGATATGTATCATTTATTTGATTGATGATTAGCTGAGAATCTCCATAGATGTGTAATTCCAAAACCTTCCATTTGATGGCCAACTTGATCCCATTTACCAGAGCTTCATACTCTGCAATGTTATTTGTGCAAGGGAAAAGAATCTTGTAAGCCTTTGGGATTGAATACTTTTGAGGAATAATAAAAAGTATTCCAGCACTGGAACCATTTTGAGTGAAAGACCCATCAAAGAACATCTTCCAGGATTGTTGATTAAGGTGCATTATTGATTCATCTAGAAATTCTATATGCAGTGGTTGAGTGTCTTTAAGTGGAGCTTTAGCAAGTTGATCTGCAATTACCTATCCCTTGATGGCTTTGTGTTCCATTTATTCAATATCAAACTCTATAACGACCATGACCCATTTTGTCAATCTTTCGGTAAGTGTTGCTTTGTTGAGAAGATATTTGAGTGGATCAATCTTAGCTACTAGCTTGATGGAATGTGCTAGCATGTAATGTCTTAGTTTTTGTGATGCAAAGACTAATGCCAAGCATGCATTTTCTATTATAGTTTAGTTCATTTCATAAGACACCAATGTTCTACTGATGTAATATATAGCTCTCTCTTTTTTATTTTCATCCTATTGTGCAAAAAGTGCCCCCAATGATGAATCAATAGTTGATATGTATAAGATCAATGGTTTACCCTGAATTGGTGGCATCAATAGTGGTGGATTGGATAGGTACTCTTTTATTTGTTGAAGGTGATGTTCACATTCTCGATCCTAGTTGTATATTACTCCTTTCCTCAATACTTTTGTGAAAGGTTGAGCTCGGTCTGCCAGCTAAGAAATAAAGAATCTGATTGATTGGAGACATCCTTGTAAACTTCTCATTTGACTAATGTTCTCTAGACGTGGCATTTCCATTATAGCTTGGACCTTCTCAAGATCAACCTTGATTCCCTTCTTTGAAATGATGTAGCCAAGTAATTTCGCTGATGTCACCCCGAATGCACACTTTTTTGGATTTAGCCAAAGTTTGAATTTTTCCATTATATCCAGTATAGGGCCTAGCTTTTTAATATATGTGGATCTCTTCATAGTCTTCATTGAAGTGCCATCAACATAGTATTCCATTTTCTTATGCATCATATCATGAAAGATAGTTGTTACCGCTCTTTGGTAAGTTGCTCCTGCATTGTTTAGCCCAAATGGCATGGCATTCCAGCAAAAGGTTCCCCATGCATAGGTGAAAGTTATCTTTTATTGATCCTCGAGAGCTCTTTTGATCTGATTATAGCTGGAGAATCCATCCACTAGTGAGTACATCTCATACCCAGCAGTCATATCGACTATCATATCAATGTTTGGCAATGGAAAGTCATCCTTCGGACAAGCTTTGTTGAGATCTCTAAAGTCTGTGCAAACCCTAATAGATTTGTCTACCTTTGACATAGCTACTATGTTTGAAATCCATTCCGCATAGTCTATAGCTCTGATAAATCTAGCTTTTAGTAGTTTTTCTAGCTCAGTCTTGACTAGCAGTGCCACGTGATAGTGCATCTTACAGAGTTTTTGCTTGACTGGTTTAACTCTTGGTGTGATAGAAAGATGGTGCATGATAAGATCAGGATCCAGACCTGGCATATCAGAGTACGTCCATGCAAAATTGATCTTCTTTTCTGAAAAGAGATGAGTGAAATCTTTCAATTCTTATGTTGATAGTGACTAAGCTAAGTGAATGATGTGTGGTGTCTCTTGACTCCCAATGTTCACTGGCTAAGTTGGCTTAATCAATATAGAAGACCTCTCCTGCAAGCAACTTGGTTGTATATCAAGTATCTTACCTTTAGGTGCCTCAGAGAGGTTTTCACCCTTAGGTACATCCTTTATTTTCTCTTTTTTAGATTCTGACACCGCCACAATGTGGTTTTCGCCATCAGATCTTTTATTTTTATTTTTTTAATTTTTGGGACTAAGATACGTGATATCTATTTTAGTCATATTTGCACTATATTCACTGGTGGAAGAGTCCATGGGTTCAACTACGTTGAGGTAATAGGCTAGCGTGTAGTCATTGGCAAAAGTAGGTACATTCATGGGTTGGTCTTGTAGACTACAGTCAATTAATTCAGGATGTGGTCTTGTAAACTACAGCCAATTAATTCAGGATGTAACAAGGATGGAGTGAAAAAGTGAAATAAGTCTATGAGCTGCAAGACACAACACTTCAATTAAGTCATTACATGTATGGTTAGACAGATATAAGCATGAATAATAAAACCATAACAAATCGACTAATTGCCTTCTAAAATATGTGAGTATAAGATTGCTCTCAGATTTGTATAAGCAATACCAGTGACTAGACTACACCAAGATGAAGGATTTAATCTATATGATATTACACTAAATGGATGCAAGATTATGCTAGATAGATTCAAGCAATATGGATTCAAGCAATCATGAGTAAACTAAATATAGAAAAAGCTAAACTAAGATGCAATAATCTCAAAAAGCAAGCACAATATCTTCAATGACTCCAGAGAAAAAAGTGTATAATAATAAATCTTCAAGGTGTTTTGAATGAGAGAGGAAGGCTGAATTTATAGAGAATCACAAAAGAGATCAAGAAAAAGCACAATTTAGGATTAATTCAAATAATTGAGAAATCATATTCAGTTAACCTTGAGAAAGATTCCAATTATAGTTTAATTCAAATGCATTCAGATTATAAGTTCGAGTTGCATTGGTGATAGAATTAAATTAATTCCATTCAATTGAGATAAAAATAGGTAATTCTTTGATTTATTCAAGAAAAGAGTCTTTTCAATGCAACTGAACTTCTTTTTTCTCAAAAGCTTTGAGTTCCAATTTTAGAGAATGATTAAATTCCTTTTAATTGCTTTTCTGATTTCAAGTTATCTCAATTTGGAAGAAAGAAATAATATCTCAACTTTGATTTTTCTTTCAATTCAATTCTTTTATTTTATTTTCAATTTAACTTTTGCTTTGTGATTAATTAATTAAATGGTAAATTTATTAATTAATTAAATATGCTAGGATATTTAATAAATTAAAATAGGATAATTGATCAAAATGATTTTCTTAGAATGATTTAATTAATTAAATAAATATTTAATTAATATAGAATAATTCACTTGTCATGTGGCATTTGATGATTGAAGAATTAATTAATTGTGTGCTCAAAGTTGATTTAATTGCCTTTGGTTAGGACCTTGGTGATGTTGTCGAGATTAGGGGCCCATGGTTTAGATGACCATTTTTAGGGTATTACAACACCGATGCAAATTGGCCAGGAGATGTAGATGATAAAAAGAGTACAACTGGCGGTGCATTCTTTCTTGGCAGTAGATTGATATCATGGATAAGCAAGAAGTACATTTGTACATCATTATCAACAGCAAAATCAGAATATGTTGCAGCAACAACTAATTGTACTTAGGTATTATGGATTAAGCAAATGTTGAAGGACATAAAGGTAAAATACTAAGAACCTATAATCATTTATTGTGATAATTCAACAGTAATTGATATATTAAAGAATTCAGTATTTCACTCTAAGACTAAGCATGTTTCTATCAAATATAATTTTCTGAAAGAGAATGTTGAAGCAAAAGAAGTAAGATTGGTTTATGTGAATACTAAAGAGCAGATTGCAGATATCTTTACAAAGCCTTTGCCTAATGAAACCTTTGAATATCTCAGAGATAAGCTTGGGGTAATACCCACACACATAGAGACTTAGACAATTGGAGATTGGCATCAAACTGGCAGAAACTAACAGAGAAATCTTTTTTTCGACTTTGATGGAGGAGAGCTACTTCTCAGGGGGAGTAGTTGGTTGTATGTTTTGGTATTTATTCTTAATTGCTTTGGCATTTGATGTCAAAGGGGGAGAGAGATCTATGGAAAAAAATTATTTGGAGAGATATTATTCATTGGGGGAGAGATATAGAGATATATACTCTTTGTATTTTGATTTTGATTTCTGGTATTGATCTATTTTGGAGATTATTGGTTTTTGGTTTTTGGGATTTTGTTTTGGCACTTATATTTTTTTCCATCTAGTGTTGCCATCAATGCCAAAGGGGGATATTGTTGGTATTATGGATGTGTTGCATTAGTTTTGTCATTGATGTCAACACTTATCCTTATGAAGATCTACATTGTTGATTTAGCATTATGGTTATATTGGTTTACTGATGAACCAACACATTGTGTTCACCGGCAAGGTCAGTGACTTATGCATAGTCACCGGTATATGTTCACCGGTAGGTTATATGGTTCACCGGCACTGATGATGACTTGTTATCATCTGGAGATCACTTGATTATGTCGAAGACATGGTTTTGACACTCAATTTTGGTGTTTTGGTTATTGGTCTAATCGGGTTGATATATTTGTTGTTACCGACATATTGGTCTACGTTATGGATCGGTATGCGTTATCTATTCCAAATCAGCATGAAACATTATGGAGATGATTTATTGATTGGATATTGTTATAAATGTATTGACCCGACATGATGCATCGCATCAAGACTTATTTTGTAATTGATTTTATTGTAATATTCTTAGTGAGCCAACCTACACATTTGGTCTTAGGTTTTGTATATATGTAATAGCTCATTTGTGAGATGACAAAGAGGATATGGTTAGGGTATGATATTGTAACAAGGTATGTGTGAATATTGAAGATCATATGAGAAGATCGTAGAGAAGGTTCAAGGAAGGTTTGAAGGTGTTTATCAGTGCTTAATCGATACTGAATCTAGCATTGGAGATGTCATTTTGAGCAGTACATTATTCTAGAATTTAACCATCCTACTATAGTCATTGTGACTCCCATTTGAGCAGTGTGCTCTAGGCGGTTGGCCTTTCTACATGTGCATACCCCATTTGTATACACATACTATCTAGAGTAGTATCATCTGATTGTGGGTAAGATTTTCCACCATGGTTTTTTCCCTTATAGGGTTTCCACATCAAAATCTATGTGTTATGTGTTGTGGATGTTGTTTCTCTTTTTGTTTCATGCATTGAGTTTCCTCAGTATTGATATTAACTGCTAATCTATTAACCAACAAAAATTTGGGTTTACCGGTATTAAGTATCAAGTTTGATTAAGTTATAATTGGGTTGAAATTCATTGACAACTGATTCACCCCCCCCCCCCCCCCTCTGAGTTTCCCTTTCGGTTTCTAACAAAGACATGTTTGAACTTCAAGAAAGCTTCATGGCATGCGGGAGTCCAATCAAACTCCATATCCTTAGTCAAAAGGCAATATAAAGGTCCTACATTTTTCTTAAATCCTTAATAAATCTTTTATAATATCCAACATGACTAGGGAAACTTTGGACATCCTTTTGTTTTGTGGGAATAGGAAGGTTTTGAATGACTTCAATTTTGGCTAGGTCAACCTATATTTCAGTTATGGAAATATGATGACCAAGAACCGGTGCAGGAGAACCTACCTATGAAGGCATGAACCAGGAATAAGATGATTTTCTATTAGCTAGAAGAAATGTAATAAGACCGTATGGGTTCTTTTTATAATTCTCTTATGAGTATGACAAGTTTGTCCATGTTTGGGTCAAGTTGTCATCTAGGGTCTGGTAGAGCAAATTGAGTCAATAAGGATCACAATAGTCTAAATTGAGGAATGAAGTGACCACAAGTCTATTTGAGTCATTTTTGATGTTTTAGAATCAAATTTAATCATTTTGGGGGACTATGATAGTCTAGAGTCTAAGATGGTCGAATTATGCAAAAGTTGTCATATTGTCAATTTGTTGTCTTGACAATTTTGCACTTTTTGTAAGTTGTGATTCTCCAACGGTCCGTTCAGTTTGAAAAAAAGTTGGAGGAGGTTGTGATCATTTGGGAAATAGGTTTTATGGCCCAAAAAACCAAATAATGTATTTTGGTTCGTTGTGTTGGTTGATTTGGAAATAAATTGAAGCATCAAGAACTGTTGGAAACTCAAAAAAATCATCTAATTTATGTTGATTGCATACTGAAGGTGGGTTGGTAAGAATGCTCATGGAATAGATCCTATAACTAGATTTTTTTAGCTTTGTTTTTATTTTAGTGTGAAGTCTTGAAGTGATCACTGCCCCATTCTACAAGCAATCTCTACCAAGTAGCCTAAACCCTTAAACCCCTGGGGTTTGACTATAATAATGGGTTTTGGCCTATCAATCCTTAACTGAACACTATTCTGTTATAGGAGATGGTAGGCCACTGTATCATATGTTAGTAACAAAATCCATTAAGAGGATACAAGAGGGAAAAGAGGATGGATAACTAACCCTAGGTCTAGCATCTCTATGTGACATACCACTTTGATGAGTGCAGTGTGTGAGAATTGAGTGGTAGACCACTGAAAAAGGGTTTGAATATGGTAGAAGAGTACTTTGGAGGTTCACATGAAATTTTATGGTCAGTTATGGTCACCCATTAGGAGAACCAAACCAGTTTGTGAAAGGCGTTCAATCAAATAGGTCTAAAAGCCCTATTAGGTCTGTTAATTCAGCATAGGTTGCAATATCTGTAAGTTGATTCGGTATTGAAAACTGAGGTATTGTTTATAACTCCCAAAAGGGTATCTAAAAACATAATTTGTTTATGTAGAAACTTAGGGTGTCAAAAGTTATCACCCGATTCCTTCAAAAGGAGGCCTAATAGCAACCAGTTCAGTTTGTGGGCAAGGGAGCCAAAATTGAAGTTCTGATGGAACTAAACCATGAAATTATGTTTCATTTGTGTTATGGTGTTGTGATAACACCCCTCCAAGGACCGTTGTGTTTAATTGGTCAAGTGGGCCATTCAAACCCTAAAGCCTAGTAGTAGCCCACTCATTGTATGCAAAGGTGTGTGTAGCCACACAAGAACTTGAGAAGTGTTAGTTGTTTGCAAGTGGATATAGTGGAGCCTTGGGGTTTTTCGAGGTGTTTTTTGGTGCCATTGAACCATTTCTTGACTAAATGTGGTGTAAGGATATTTGGAATTAGCGATTACCAGTTGAGTTAGAGAGCCTTAGAGGTTGGTTGGTTCAAGGTTAACCTCCTTTCAGTCTATTGCCTCTTCATCATATTGGTATCATAGCAAAATTTTGAAGATCACTTGGGTGGTGCAGTCTTAGTGTATGTCAGAGGAAGAGATTGAAAGAGCGACTGATAGAATGCTTCCTAAGAATATGTCACAAGATGCGGTGAAGAAGTCAATTGAAGATATGCTTGAGTCCAAGCTTGAAGAATTGAAAAAGACCAAGGATAAGGAAGATGAAAGTGACACTGATGAAGAACGGGATAAAGAAGATGGGGAATCCTCTAAGAGGATAGAGGAGATACCTGCAAAACAGAGGGCATTTGTAGATGCCTTGAGGTTAGTCAATAGGGACACCATTGATGGGTTTCCTATATATAGTGGATGTATGGAAGCAGAAGAGGTGATAGACTAGATTGAAGCATTGACCAGTCATTTTGAGTACAAAGAAATCCCTGAAGATAAGAGATTTAAGTTTGAAAAAGAAAGGTTGAAGGGGTCTGTCCTTACATGCTAGAACTATGTACAAGGGGAGAGAGTTAAGGAGGGAAAAAGTATGATAGCCTCCTGGGAAAGGATGAAAGCTAAAGTCAAGGCATAATTCATGCCTATTGACTATGAAGAGCAGATGTATAGAAAATTGCAGAACCTCGGACAGAGAGACCTTGATGTGAATGCATATATGAAGGAGTTTCATAAACTTAGTCTCAAATCAAAGAGACAAGAAGAAGAGTCAGAGAAAGTGGCCAGGTACTTGAATGACCTAAGGATGAACATCCAAGATGAGATCAACATCTTGGCACTGGAGATAGTGAACAAGTGTTTTCAATTGGCCCTAAGGGTAGAAGAGAAACTAAAGAGAAGAAGTGAGAAGAGTAATAGAGGTAAAGGAGGGAGAAGTTTCAAAGGAAGAGGCAGTTTTGGAGGAAGAAGTCCTAACCAAAGGTCTAGTGGTGAGTCTATCCAAGGAGAGCAAGTTGGGGACTAAAGTAGTAGAGGAGGCTACCATGGGAGAAGACCTAATGGAAGAGGTGGGACAAATGGATCAAGGAGAGGATCCAAGTTCTCTAGTATGAGATGCTATTACTACAATCAGATGTGGCACCCGACCTACAAGTGTCTAGAGAAGGCCTCAAATTCTCATGGCGGTGAGAGGAGAACCACCTTGACTCAAGAAGATGCAAGGAGTATGACATCTCCTGAAGTGAATTTGACATCAAAGATGGGAGAGAACCTACTGATCAAGAGGACATTGCTAAAGGAACCAGTGAAGCTTGAGCCACCCCAAAGGAAGACTTTGTTTAGAGTCAAATGCAAGATTCAAGGTAAGGTTTGTAAAGTTATCATAGATTCAAGGTCTACTGATATCATTATATCTTTGGAAGCAGTAAACAAGCTGAACTTGGACAAAATACCCCATAATTATCCATATAGGGTCAGTTGGTTGAACAAAGGGCAACACATACTCATCAATGAGCAATCATGGGTAGAGTTTAGTATTAGGGGGTATACGGGTAAAATTTTGTGTGACATCCTTCCAATGGATGCTTGCCATATTTTTCTTGGTAGACCATGGCAATCTGATAGAAAGGCTCATCATGATGGAGAAAAGAATGCTTACTCCTTCCAAAAGGATGGTGTGACCTTTAGGATACACTTAGTGGTAGAAGGGGATCCACAACATGTAGGATCTAGTGTGATGATGGTAGGGGAAAATAATTCCTTGATACACTAAAGGAGGAAGGTGGGGTAGGTTTTTCTTTGATTATGAAGCCCAAGGAAGAAAGGAATAAGGGTGTGAGTGAGGTAGAACCTAAGGAGATAAAAACATTTCTATACCGGTAAAAAGGAGTGGTTGCAGAAGATATACCTGATTTCCTGCCACCTATCAGAGATATTAGTCATCACACTTACCTCATACCGGGAGCAGTACTTCCCAACAAGGCAGCATATAAAATGGCCCCACAATAGAATGAAGAGATATCTAGGCAAATTCAAGATCTCCTAGATAAAGGGTTGGTAAGAAAGAGCCTTAGCCCATGTGTAGTACCTACTATTTTAGCCCCAAAGAAGGATCGGAAATGGAATATTTGTACTGATTCTAGGGATATCAATAGGATAACCATCAGATATAGGTTTCCTATTCCAAGGATAGAAGACCTAATGGATTATTTAGGGGGAGCTACCTATTTCTCTAAAATTTATCTCAAGAGTGGGTACCATTAGATAATGATAAGAGAGGAGGATGAGTGGAAGACTGAATTTAAAACCAATGAAGGGTTGTATGAATTGCTTGTGATGCCTTTTGGTCTTTCAAATGTCCCTAGCACCTTTATGAGACTAATGAATGAAGTGTTGTGGGAGTTTATAGGTAGATTTGTGGTAGTCTACCTTGATGATATATTGGTGTTCTATAAGAGCAAGGAGGAGCACTTGAAACACTTGGAGATAGTCTTGAAGCGGTTGCAGGAGAAAAAAGTTGATGATAAATTTAGAAAAGTGTGACTTCATGAAGCGAGAGTTGGTGTACTTAGGCTTTTTCATCTCTAAGGGTGATTTGAAGATGGATTCTTCCAAGGTAGAGGCTATTCTAAATTGACCTACACCTAAGATAGTAGGAGAGGTAAGAATTTTTCATGGGTTGGCAACATTTTGTAGGAAATTCATTAGAAATTACAATGATATTTGTGCACCTATGTTGGAAACCATCAAGGGTGGTGGTAAGGTGAAGTTTGTGTGGACCAGAGAAGCAGATAAGAGTTTTGAGTGTTTAAAACAAAAAGTTGCCAAGTACCTAGTCCTAGTATTGTCAGATTTTAGTAAGGTCTTCACCATTGAATGTGATGCAAGTGGTTTGGCTATAGGAGCATTATTGAGGCAAGAGGGGCGATTGATGGCCTTTTTTAGTGAAAAACTAAATTAAGAAAATAGGAAATATTCCTCATATGATTTAGAGTTGTATGCTATGGTACAAACTCTGAAAAAGTGGAGGCATTACTTGCTTCCTAAGGAGTTTATTGTGTATACTGACAATCATGCTCTTAGTTCTTAGAAAGGATAGGAGAAACTCGGTCATAGGCATATGAAATCAGTTGAAAGTCTTCAAGAATACACCTTCATCATCAAGCACAAGAAAGGGGTGTCCAATAAGGTTGCAGATGCTCTGAGTAGGAGGGTATTTGAAGTGCAAGAAGTGCAGTTGCAGAGTTTGGGTGTTGAAGAACTCAAAGGATTATATGAATAGGACCAAGATTTCAAGGAAATATATAAGGTATGTTGTTAGTTTGTGAATGCTTTTCATGGAGAGTTTTCTTACTATACCTTGCAGGATGGGCTTTTGTTCAAAGGGTGTCAGTTATGTATCCCTAGATGTTCAATGAGGGATAATGTAGTAAAGGAGAAATATAGTGGTGATTTAGGAGGTCACTTTGGGCTAAATAAGACTTTGGACCTAGTTAGGAGATTTTACTTTTGTTCAAAGATGCAAACCGATATCACAAAGCTTGTGGAGAGTTGTACTATATATCAGAGAGCGAAGGGGGTCTCAACCAATGTAGGGTTGTACCAACCTTTTCCTATACCAAGTAGACCATTGGAAAGTTTGAGTATGGACTTTGTGATGGGATTGCCCAAGACAAAGATAGGTTATGACAGTGTGTTTGTTGTGGTAGACAGGTTCAGTAAGAGGGCTCACTTTATTCCTTTTAAAACCATAAATGATGCTAGCTATATTGCAGGATTGTTTTCAGAGAAATTATTAGAATCCATGGGTTTCCTTTGAGTATTGTATCTAATCAGGACAACAATTTTGTAGGGTATTTTTGGAGAACCTTGTGGAAAAGGTTGGGTACCAATTTGTCTTTTAGCTCAGCCTATCACCCTCAGATCAATGGCCAAACTAAAGTTGTGAATAGGTCATTGGGCAATCGTTTTACATGTTTGACAAAGGATCATGGAAATAGTTGGAATGTGGTGATACCTCAAGCGTAGTATGCCTATAATGATTCAATAAACAGAATTATAGGTATGAGTCCTTTTGAGATAATGTATGGTAGTCATCCAAGAGGAGTCTTTGAATTGAGAGATGTCCAGGGGTTGGACAAAAGGAGTGGATATGCTGATGAATTTGCAGAGGCTATGAAAGAGGTGCATCAATAAGTCAGAGATACCCTACAACTAAATAGTCAAAAGGTTAAAGAAAGAATGGATCAGAGAAGGAGAGATGTGCATTATCAAGTGGGTGACATGGTCATGGTTCATCTCAGCAAGGACAGGTTGCCCAAGGGAAGCCATAGCAAGTTGAGGATGAGAAGAATTGGACCTTGTAAAATTTTGGATAAATATGGTCCTAGTGCTTACAAAATTGAACTTTGTGATGATGTTTCTATTTCGCCTATCTTTAATTTTTCTAATCTAACATTGTATAGGTATCCTACTACAAGAGAATGTGCAGGTGAATCTGTTCAAGAAAGTCAAGAATGGATAAAACACTTACCACCTAAGGAACCGCCTAAAATGGAGTACATTTTGGATAGTAGGGAAGCCAAGAAAACAAGGCACAAGACCTATTTTGAACACATATTTAAATAGAAGCCCTTCCTGACTCAGAAGCCACCTAGATGCTGGAGGAAGATATCAAAAAGTAGGGTGGTGAATTGCAGCAGTTAGTCTCTAAGAGGACTTGAGATAAATTTAACCCGGGGAGTATGGTGCAGGAGCACCTACCTATGAAGGAATGAACCAGGAACAAGATGATTTTCTATAAGCCAGAAGAAATTTAATAAGACCCTATGGGTTCTTTTTTTAGTTCTCCTAGGAGTGTGACAAGTTTGTCCATGTTTGGGTCAAATTGTCATCTAGGGTCCGGTAGAGAAAATTGAGTCAATAAGGATCACAATGGTCTAAATTGAGGGATCAAGTGAGCACGAGTCTATTTGAGTCATTTTTTGATGTTTTAGAATCAAATGTAATCATCTTGGGGGACTATGATAGTCTAGAGTCTAAGTTGGTCGAATTATGCAAAAGTTGTCATATTGTCAATTTGCTGTCTTGACAATTTTGTACTTTTTGTAAATTGTGATTCTCGAACAGTTAGTTTGGTTTGAAAAATAGTTGGATGAGGCTGTGGTCATTTGGGAAACACCTATAAGGGCCCCAAACACCAAATAATGTATGTTGGTTGGTTGTGTTGGTTGATTTGGAAAGAAATTGAAGCATCAAGAACTGTTAGAAACTCAAAAAAACCATCTAATTTATGTTGATTGCATACTGAAGGTGGATTGGTAAGAATTCTCATGGCATATATCCTATAACTATATTGTTTTACCTTTTTTTTTCTTTCAGTTTGAAGTCTTGAAGTGATCACTGCCCCATTCTACAAGCAAATCTCTACTGGGTAGCCTAAACCCTTAAACCCTTTGTGTTTGACTACAATAATGGGTTTTGGCCTATCAATCCTTAACTCAACACTCTACCATTATAGGAGATGATAGGCCACTATATCATATGTCAGTACCAAAATCCATTAAGAGGATACAATAGGGCAAAGAGGATGGAGAACTAACCCTAGGTCTGGCATCTCTATGTGAGACTAGTTTGATGAGTGCAGTGCATGAGAATTGAGTGGTAGAGCACTAAAAAATGGTTTGAATGTGGTAGAAGATTACTTTGGAGGTTCACATGACTTTTCATGGTCAGTGATGGTCACCCATTAGGAGAACCAAACCAGTTTGTGAAAGGTGTTCAGTCAAATAGGTCTAAAAGCCATATTAGGTCTATTAGTGCAGCACTGGTTGGAATATCTGCAAGTTGATCCGATACCAAAAATTGAGATATTGTTTAGAACTCCCAAACGGGTATCTGAAAAAATAATTTTTTTTCCTAGAACCTTAAGGTGTCAAAAGTTATTACCCAATTCCTTCAAAATGAGGCCTAATAGGAACTAGTTCAGTTTGTGGGCAAGGGAGCCAAAATTAAAGTTTCAGTGGAACTAAACCATTAAATCCTATTTTATTGTGTTAAGGTGTTGTGATAATACCCCTCTAAGGACTGTTGTGTTGAATTGGTCAAGTGGGAAATTCAAACCCTAAAGCCTGGTAGTAGCCCACTCATTGTATGCAAAGATGTGTGTAGCCACACAAGAACTTGAAAAGTGTTAGTTGTCTATAAGTGGATATAGTGGAGCCTTGGGGTTTTCCAAGGTGTTGTTTAGTGTCATTGAACCATTTCTTGACTAAATGTGGTGTAAGGATCTTTGGAATTAGGGATTACTGGTTGAGTTAGAGAGCCTTAGAGGTTGGTTGATTCAAGGTGAACCTCCTTCCGGTTTGTTGCCTCCTCATCAAGAACTATGCCTTCCTGCATCATCATAAAGCATTTTTCATAGTTCAATGATAATTTGTATTTTTCACACCTCTGTATAACTTTCTTTTAATTCTCCAATGCCTCTTCAAATTCTCAACCATAAGTGGTAAAATCATCCATATAGATCTCCATGTTGTCCTAGGAAATATCTAAAAATATGATTATCACTGCTCTCTGAAAAGTAGCTGGAGAATTACACAACCCAAAAGGAACAACAAAATATGCATAATTTCCCCAAGGGCAAGTAAATTTAGTCTTTTCCTAATCCTCGGGAGCAATTTGTATCTGGTTGTAGCCACTGAATCCATCCAAGAATGAAAAGTATCACTTCCCTACCAAGGAATGTAATACCTGATCCACATATGGTAATTGAAAATGATCCTTCCTCGTTGCTAAGTTTAAAGATCTGTAATCTACACATACCCGCCATTTACCTCCTTTCTTTGGAACTATGACTAGAGGTGACACCCTGACCATCTAATATAGGATAGATAAATCTAGAATTTAATAATTTATGTAGTTCCTCTTTAACTATCTCCCTTAATGTAGGATTGATTCTTCTTTGTGGTTGTCTAAGTGGTCTATAGTCATCTTTGATATAAATAAGGTGGGTACAAATCGTAGGATCAATTACTTGCATATCTTTGTAATCCCACGCAAAAGTGTGTTGATGACATTTGAGCAATTCAACCAGTGTTAGCCTTTGAGTCTCTATGAGTTGATTGTTGATATTCAAACAATTATTTGGATCAACTTTCACCTTGACAGTAAGATCAACATGAGCCGCCTTAGAAAGATGAGAAGTACAGACTTCCTGCGGCAATAGGGTATGCAATATGTTAGTGGCTGCAAGAAAATCTGATGTTATAATATTTGATGTTAACTCCTATGACTGCTACTCCAGATTATACTGATTTGCCAAAATTTTAGAAAGGATAGAATCGTCATCCTAGAGTCGTATGAATTATTCTTTTTTAATCATCATAAGATGATTGACAGAGTTGACTTCCTCCTCTAATTACTTTCCCATGTTAGGCCAGACAACTTGTTCTTGATCAAGTTGGGGTTGAGCGGGTGAATACAGAGCCAGAGTTTTAGTAGTATTTCCATCAGAAATGGTCATGTCCCCTAATCGGCATCCAATATATGCATCGGTTGTAGCAAGCTAAGGTCTCCCTAAGATAACCGGATATCCCCCTAATGTAGCTTTAGGAGACAAGATCATAAAATCTGCTAGATATTCTTAGGAGTCTAAAGTAATGAAAACGTCTTCAATTATACCATCAAGACAAAGCGTGGAACTATCAGCAAGTTGCAGGACCGTAGGAGTAGGCCTCATACTGGTTATGTTAAATTTTTGCATAATGTCTCTTGTCATTACATTGATGCCTACTCCCAAATATATTAAGGCATTCTTTATCTAAGTGCCATTGATGACTATTTTTATAATAGGACTACCAGGGTGAGAATATTTAGGAATTGAAACTTTTCCCAACATAATATCAGCCAGTTGACCCATTACATATATTGTTTGTGGATCCTTTTTCTTCCTACCAGGTTTCTTTAAACATGCCTCTTTAATTTCCTTACCATAGATAGGGACATCCTTAATAGCATGAAATAATAGAATCTTAATACATATGTGTTTTAGCTAATCAATGATATTAAAATTTATATCCTCTTGCTGAGGAATCTCTTCATCTTGCAACCTTTGAGGAAATGGGGGTGTTTTCTATTTTTGAGGTATTTGGGTTGCTGGGCTAGATATTTCCTTTTCCTTTTGTATTTGAGTTATAACTGGAGGGGATGGGTTAGGCAAAGTTATACAAAGAGAATAAGTTGGGTATTGATTAGGATCAACTGAATAAACTTATTGTTTCTATTGAGGCTTGCTATTAGGATTTGGCATTGGCTGGGTGGGTAGTTGTGTAGGTTTAGATGGAATGGTATTAGCAGCAGGAGGGGGCATTATAGTAGGTTATTGAGGTTGCTGCTGAGGTTGTTGATAAACAGAAGACTGATTTGTCCATTGTTGACCTCCTCTCTATTGAGGAGTAGGTTGCCAATTCCCTTGGAATGGTTTCCATGGTCCCTAAGATTGAGACCAATTTCCTTGTGGCTACTACCACTGTGGAGTTTGATTGGCAAAATTTTGCCCTTGGCCTTGAGGATTATACCAATTTTGATCATTTTTAAAATTTTGAGCATGTGGAGGTTTCCATTGATTATTTTGTGCATAGGCATTTCCACTATAACTAAAAAAAGAAAGTGGATCAAGAGGCATACCTTGTCTTGGAAAATTTAGCCTTCTTTGATCAACATAAAAAACTTCTTCATCATCTCCTTGTATTGTCTTGAAATCAGTCTTCAAGATTTGCAACCATCTAACATCTATAGTCTCTTTTCTTCTGTCTACAATGTGGACCTAATTCTACAAGTATTGCATCAACTTCCTCATGATTCTTCTTAGCTTGAAGTGTGTCTAGCTGAGTAGCCATATTTTTAATGATATCCTCCTTAAAATCCTTCAAAAGGTGACTGAGCTCCATTCATGGAACTCCATTACTGGATGTTGATGAATATTCTCAGCTTGAAGAACCTCCTCTTCTTAGAAGAAGATCTGTAATACTTCTGACAGATTTGATCAATGTCATTCCATGTTGCTCATGTTATATCACCACCTCCCATAAGGTCTAAAGCATATGTGCATTCATCATTGATTCCATTTAGAAATATCAACTTAAGAGAATCTTCATTTAAAGTACTATACTTGGACTTCTTCACACTGGATAGAAATCTCTCCAGATAATCTTCTAGACTCTCATCTTCCTTCTGTGTCATTCTAAAAATATCATCCCCATGGCGGTCAGTCCCTCTACAATAATCTTTATATTTCACAAGAAACAATTGTTTCATCTCATCCCATGTAGTGATTGTACTACTCCCTAGACTCATAAACCATCTCAAAGGTGATTCTTCTAAACTGGCAAGAAATATTTTAAGTCATTGGGCATATGTAGTATAATCATAACTCCTAAAGAGGACATTAACTTCAAACAAGAAAGTGTCGAGGTCCTCTATCACTAGTCCATAAAATTTAGGAAGAGAAGAAGCTGGAATGTTCTTGAGATTAGCATTATCATGCAAATAAGAAATGGGGAACTCAAATGTTGGGTTTACAGGTGGAGCTAGGTTATTCCCACCAGGGGGTGGATTTCCTTGCATTGGTCTTTAAGGAGGAGTTACTAGACAAGGTTCCTCTTTAGGAGGTCCAAAGAGGAAATTAAGGTTGTTCTGAGAAAGTTCAAATTCAAGTGGGTTCAAATTATCTGGGGCTTGGTAAAGTACAACAAAAGGGTTTACATCTAGTGCTTCATATGGATTGAGTCTTGTATGATCAAGAAGGTTAGGAAGGAATATACCTTGTGCATCTCTTCTTTCTCTATGCATGCAGATTCATTAGAATTACTTAAAACAAATTGAGTTATCAAAACAACTATACTGAAAACTTAAAAATTCATAACTGTAACAGGTTCTTAGTTTGACACCATCCCCGGCAATGGTGCCAAAAATGTTTGCCTCACCAATAGGAACAATAACTCAAGCTAAAGTCTTAACACAAAGATTAGTCATTCATTCTGAGTAGCTATTATCTCCATGAATGAAGTTCATTTACTTATCAAGCCAGGGACATATTACTTAAAATGGCTCTGCATTGTATATGTACTAAGTTCCTGTGATAGTCATTCTGCACTACTGTAGCAACTAAGTATATTTGAAATAAACAAGCAAAAATATAACAACTAAATGGCTATAGGAAATATTAACATTAACAGACAATTCTAACTAAATAACTGTTAACTAAGTTCAGAGCTGATAAACAGGAATTACTCTGTTTGCTTTGGCTATAGGAACAGTCACAGGATTTGGTTTCGTTGGCTGCAGGAATAGTCAGTCACTAGAACATCTACTGCAGAAAAAAGAAAACTTAATCTAACAAACACACATAAATAATCACCAAGTGGGACCCCTTGGATGAGTGTATCCAGACTTCAAAGATGATTCTATTTACTCAGAATAACATAGATTTTATTCATTATTTCTAAAAATTGATACAACACATGAGGTGAAGAGAAATGCTTCTAGTTCTGGAAAACATTGTCTAACCTCTGAGAAGAGGTGCAGGTCTTTATTTCTAAGAATACTATAACAAACTTCCTACTATCTAGATCATGCCCATGAAATTAGGCAAAAACATATATTACTTCAAAGAGAAGAAGTTAATCCACAGAAAATGTGGAACTCAACTAAACTGCAACAAAGAATATAGCATGGTGGTAATTACTAGATTGATGTTTACTAGAGACAAACATAAATGAATCTAGCATCGCCTCACTATTCCTTTGCCAATTCTTATGCACATCATCTTCTCTGATGTTCTAAATGTTTAACCACCCCGAAATTTCTCCAACTGCTTTCATGACGTGATTCTCCATCTGGCTTAAAATAACTGCTTTTGCAGCAACTTATTTACTCCTGCATTTAAAGGTTAGAACATACAAGCATACATATATATCTATTTTCATTAATCATAAAATTTATACATCCACAAATGATATTACCTATGATAATCCACATGGCAATGGGAATATTAGGTCAAAACAATACAAGATTTAATGAGTTTAGTTATCATTCAGAATGCTCATAGTCAAACTTTAATGCATCCATGACTCAAACACTATCCAAATATACAACTTAAAACATAGAAAAAACTTATCAGTTATAGGAATAAAAGAGCTATTATTTTAGCTCATCATCGGTGTGAGCTAAAGATGGAGAAATCTATGAGAATGATATAATAGTTGCAGCTAGGTCTTAGAGAAATCACAAGTGCAAGTCCTTGATGCTATTGTTATATGATTACACTATTGGGTATCAATGGAGAAATAAATACAAAGAGCAATGGACAGATTGGTAAGCTAGAGCATAGCCACTATCTTCAAGGATCCAGTCAACTACTGAGAAAAGGGGTGAATCAGTAGATAGAAAATAAACTAAATTTTCACCAAACAAACTTTCAACTTAGAATTGAATCACTAAACTAACCAGTTTAGTCACTGTATCAAAAACTGCAACTGCACTGTCAAACTTGTCCAGTTGTCCTAATACTCAGTGACATTATGCAACAGATCTTGAAACTTAAATACATTTGACAAATCCTTAAACCACTTCACTAATATCAGTAAAAAAATGTTTCAAATAATTTCCATTCATCTAAACATATCTAAGTGGATTTACCAGTCATTCATATCAATCATATCAAAAACACATCCACAAAATCATTCACCACTTGACACAATTATTTTTCACATGGAAACCCAAATGGGAAAAATCACGGTGGGGATGAATAACCAAAAATATTCAAAACTCTTCTAAAGTTCACCCTGTTAGGAGCCAAGCCTTGTTAGAATCTTATACAATAATGTCATGTTAAGAATAGATTCGGTTAAGGACCACCCGATTAAGTGATTGACTACAATACCCTATTAAAGGTAATACCCTATTAGAGGTAACCTTAGTGGAGGATTTCAAATCCAAGCTAATGGATCACCTAGTTAGAGGATTTCAACAACAAACCTATTAAAGCTTACCCGGTTAAGGGATTTAACTATTGTAATGGTTAGAGAACAATAGGTTCTTTGTTGTTTTGGTAATATTAGCTACTTGCTTAATCAGATCCTTTTCTTCTCCTATCCAACTTCATAATATTTTGTAGACACACCTTCTGGTTCGGCAAAAATCACTATCACACCTAGCCAAATTTTCCAACACTCAATTGAAACAAATGATCGACCTTATAAGAAGATACATTAGGTCGGTAATACAACACAAAACCTACAAATCTCATAGAGATTACAAACATATCAGTTCAATATTGACCATTAGATTACATAGCAATCAACTACACATTATTCTAGAAAACTTGAACCACTCCTAGATCATCACATATTGGATCATGTAGCTCATCATGTGTTTGTCACTTCATACTATACAATTGATCATTCCCAAGATAAATGGTTATCTCTACGCGCCAAATCCATTTTGAAACTCATCATGTGCATCATGCTTATGTGGCATCTTCATCTCCAATCATCATTTGGTCATAGATCATCATAGCCGATTCTCCAAGCTCCATCGATTAGGGTTCTACTTATCAACTAGTTAGGGTTACCGATTGATCTCTTTGCTTCAATAATACTACCGGTTTCCTTCACTGCTTTAATACCAGTTGCTTTACTACATTATTACTGGTTTCAATAGATCTTCATTACCGATTACTATTGACATCAATAACAACACTATACTTCATCAATGCAATCTTCATGCAATACCAACATTCTCCTCCTTTGGCATTGATGGTAATACAAATATTAATACTGATTGATTGTGATGATTTAGAGTAAAGCATATACACAGGTATAGGAATCCTGGTTTACATTTTTCCCATATACTCTCCTTCAACTCTATCTTCATGTCTTCAATTGGTAACTGGCAATCAATCATATACAGTTCTTCTCCCCCTTTGACAACAATACCAAAGTGAAGGTAAACCATATAGTTTCATGCTTCACCGATCTGCAACTAGTTGCTCCCCCTGTGGAGTAACTCCACTCTACACCAATCCTTCTTCAATATTTTCAATAGGCTTTGGGACTGATGTCTTCCCTATCTTCTTAATTGACTTCATGTAGGGGTACAACCCCTAACTTACCTCTAAGATACTCAAATGTAGCCTTAGGTAGATGTTTAGTAAAGATATCTGCTAGTTGTTCTTTTGTAGATACATGCTCTAGTAACACATCCTTGCTTTGAACTTTCTCTCTCAGAAAATGATGCTTCAACTCTATATGCTTTGTTCTATCATCCAACATCAGGTTCTTAGAAATGTTTATAGCACTTTTTTTATCACAAAAAAATTCTTACCGGTTCTGATATCTTCTGCTTGAAACCTTCCAAAATATTTTTCATCCAAATTGCTTGGGTACAATTCATGTAAGATGCAACATATTCAACTTTTACAGTTGATTGAGAGATACAACTATGTTTCTTGCTGCTCCAAGACACTAGTCTACCTCCAAGACATTGCCTCCCCAATTTGCATCTATATAGACTTTTAAATCAAAGTCTCCTACATATGGATGCCATAATCCATAATCAATTGTGCCTTTCAAGTATCTGAAAATTCTTTTGGTTGTAACCATGTGTGTATCCTTCAAACTTTTTGGAAATCTAGCAACCAATCCTACTGCATGAGCAATGTTTGGTCTTCTATGGACAACATAATGTAGTTTACCTATCATAGGCCTCTACTCCTTTTCATCAACTGATGTAGAATCATCTTCCTTAGACAATTTACAACCTATAACCATTGGTGTTCCAACTAGTTTACAGTCTCCCATTCCAAAAGTTTTCAACACTTCTTTCACATACTTGAACTATGTGATGAAAATACCTTCCTTCATCTGTTGGATTTGCAAACCTATTAAAAACTTTATCTCACCTACTAGTGACATCTCAAATCCACTCTTCATTTCATTAGAAAAATCATGACACATATCATCATTTCCTCCAAAAATGATATCATCAACAAATACCTCACTTACCAGTATCTTATCTCCTTTTGTCTTGAGATATATGTTACTATCTTCACTGGTTCTCTGAAAACCTATCTTCACTAAGTGAGAGTGCAATCTTTCATACCATGCTCTAGGTGCTTGCTTCAATCTATAAAGTGCCTTATATAATTTGCACACCATATCCTTTTCTACAGTTAATGCATAGCCATCTGGCTATTCAATGTAGACTTCCTCTTCCAATACTCCATTTAGGAATGCTGATTTCACATCCATCTGATATACTTTGAATCCTCTGTATGTTGCAAATTCAAGTAGCGTCCTTACTCCTTGCAATCTTGCAACTGGTGCAAATGTCTCACCATAGTCTTCACCTTCCTCTTGTGCATATCCTTTGCATACCAGTCTGGATTTATTCCTGACCACTATTCCATCTTCTTTCAATTTATTTTTGAATAACCATTTTGTACCTATTACATTCTTGTTCTTTGGTCTAGGTACCAGTGACCATGTATTGTTCTTCTCTATTTGGTCAAGTTCTTGTTCCATTGCCTTGATCAGTGTTCATCTCCAAAGGCTTCTTTTGTTGTTATAGGCTCAATGGTGGAGATCATACAAGAGTTCTCTCTTATCCCTCTTCTAGTTAACACACTTGCATTCATGTCTCCAATAATCTAATCGGGGCTATGATTGAGTCTAACATAGCTTGGCATAACATGATCTTGGTTTTTTAGGTTTCTTCTTCTTCTTTATTTTCTTCATCTTCTGATGGACCTGTTGGAACCCTAAAATTTTCAAATTTTAGAGTTCTAGATTTATGCCAAAAACCAGATTCCTAAGCTCAATTATGTGTAACATCTATAATCAAGTAAGTTCATTCAATTCTAACTTGCAGAGACCAGGTTTGATGCATCCATCAAGAGGTCAGCTTGATTGGGATGATAGTAAATTATTTTGCATGAGCATAACTGAAGAACATGGAGCTGCGTTAGAAGAGGGAAAACCTTTATCCCACATTGTTTGTGGGATAGGCTCTTTTAACACTTAAATCCAAAGCGGCATGTATGATAACTGTCAAAAGACAAATGGACTTTCATGTGAAGAAGGTTGAACCTAGTGAGCCCCACACATGTGGATGCGCATCTCGAGGCAACCAAAGTTTTACGATAGACTTGCAAGGATGGAGGGTAAAGATCAAGCAAGCCGGACAAATCTAATGATCGGGCAGATGATCCAACGATGGTCACTATACCACAATGACAAAAAGATCACTGGCTAATCCTCATGACTTGGCAACTAAGCACATGCAGAAAACGGGAGGTTAACAAGCATGCAAGTTTGAGATTGATCCAACGGTGGTCACTATACTGCGATAAGAAGTTGCATGACCTATATCCCCCACGACATAGTGACTGCCAAGGTGGCAGATGAGGTGTCATCCTAGTGGATATGCAAGAGAATCGGGATGTGTCACATGGCGGAGCATAGAAGAAGAACCTGTTGAACAATATATTTGAATTTAAAAAAAAAAATCTTCCCAAAGGCGCGAAAGCTAAAAGATCATCGGCCAAAATATCATGTCGAGCATCTCAGAATGAGTTTCACCGAAAGAATAGTTTCATCGAAATGAAACACAAAGTGTAAAATACTAAGTTAAGATGTCTTCGGCAGAATATCTCTTTCGGTAAATGAAGGAAGCCGCTCATCGATATCCCAGTTTCATCCAAAAGTGAAATGCCAAGAAAAGGTGAAGTCGAGGAAATGAAATTGCCGAGGAAGCTCAAAAAGCATTCATCGAAAAGAAAATCTTATCGATAACAATATGTCGATAAAAGCAGAGGGATTTCATTGATAAAAGAAGGACATCAATGAAAAGAAGATTTCGGAGGGCTCACGTGAACTTTCACCGAAGTATAAAACTCATCGAAATATGATTTCGATGAGACTCACGAATAACTCATTGAAAAAGACTTCATCGAGGAGAGGATGATTTCGACAAGACTAGAAGATGGTTTTTTTGACAAGGACCATTCACCGATGAGTTGATATCGAGGAAAATGAACTTTCGATGAAAGATTAAAGCATTCAACCGAAGACAGGGGTTTCATCGAAATCTCGATTCACAATCTTTTTCAGCTAAACAGTACTTCCCGTGAAGGAATTAAAAGCTCAAGTTGAGGATGTCACATCTACAATTAAGTTTAAACATTTGAGTAGCCGTTATAAACATAGAGACATTAACTATTGCACAAGTTGCCCACATAGTTATAGCTGAATTGATCGAATTTTCATAAGAACCAGACTTTGGTGCAGAAGACGGAAAGTTGCAAGGAGTTAGCTGAAGTTCGTAAACAACAGTCAGAAGAGCTTGACAATTCTCCAAAGTAAGTGTGATATCTCTCATTGATTGAAATTATGGAACCATCTTCTTCTTCTAAAAAGAGTAGGAAAGGAAAGGAATTGAACCCTGAAGAGAAACCTAAACGACAGAAAAAGGAGGGTAGAGCCTTAGCTCAGGATCTATTAGACCAGTGCCCGGCATCCAGTGTGAGGTCCAAAAAAATCAAAAGTGAAGAGGAAGGGTTGGAAGATAGATTTGAACATTTAGGAGACATATGGACTGAAATCAGAGGACATGAGTTGTTCTTTTTTGGTTACAAGAGAAGGGATGCTCCTGAGCCCGTGAGTAACCTTTGGAAGAAAAATTTGGGGAAATTGGCAGTTCCGAATGTATTTGTGGATGTCGAATTAATGAAAGCCCTAGTAGATTGTTATGATCCAAAAACCAAAACCATATGTGACTACCGAGGGAATCCTATGGTGGTAATTAACAAATAGACCATTGATATGGTGTTTGATTTAGACTGGGATGTAGAAGAGAAAATTGACATACAGAAGCTGTCGCAAGAGTTCTTCAATTTAGAGGACATCTATAGGAAATGGAGACTACCCATTCACCGGCCAAAAGTGGGAAAGTCCTTAGTTCCTTTCAGTAAAGATGACAAGGTGCCTTTTGATGTCAACCAATTCCATCCGTATTTCAAGTATACATACTATGTTGTAGCCCAAATATTAGGCTTAGAAGCTCATCCTCTCATGGATATTGGGGTTATGGTTCTCTGTGCTGATCTACAGTCAAAAGACCCTAGGCCATTTGACTATGCCACTTATGTTGCAGAAGCCCTAAATCATGGGTTGGAGAAGTTAAAAGGAGATCTTGTAAATGTTCATTTCTCATTGTATTCCTTATTAATGCACATTATTCTTTATTGTGGACAAGAAGTCAATTTCTGGTCAGATGATTTTAGCATCAGAGCCTATGATAAAAATGGTTTGAAGAAGCCAGTCCAGTTGTGGGTGTCTGCATGGGATCAAAGATTCATAAACAACCAGTATTGGCACTTTCAGGAATATTTTGTAAAACCACTCAGTGCAGCCTTCGGACAACATAGAAATTATGCTTTGTCTCCTGAAATCAAAAGATTCCTCAGGCCAAAAGACTTCTCTCCAGAGTCTCAGATTGATCACAACTAGGGTGATTGGTATTGCCACCCTAATCATACGGAAATCAGGGTTTTCGGGTATGAAGGAAAGCCATACATGCTTCCAATTACAGTGCCAAACAGGGTGGCTAGTCTAGAGATTATAAGACAACTGTCTGCTGTTAGTGCCAAACATCTCACAGATTTTGGTAAACAATCTATTGTGCCAGGGTTACTGGTGTTTTCTGATTTCATTGTTAAAAGTTCTAAAAGTTATCATTTACTTCAAAATAAGCTGGATTATTATGGCATGACTCTGGGTGATCCTAGAGAGAACTTTGATCCTGAGGGATATATAAGAGCTGCAAGGGCATCATAGAAGCTAAAGGCTAGAATACATGTGGCTCAAATGCCAGACGATTTAATAAGGAACCTTGAAAGGGAAGAGGCTAAGGTTTTGAGAGAAAGAAGTGAGATGACTTGGGAAGCTTTCAAGTGGAAAAGAGCAAGGGGGATGGTGGATGGAGACCTACTTGGAAACCTCCAAGATCCTTTGGAGATAGCCAAAAAACTACTTCAGCATGAGGAAGAGATTATGCATAGAGTACGCCCACAGTTCCTCCATTTTGTCAACACTGGAAGAGATAGTAGGCCATTGGCTCACATGTCACCAAAATCAACTACTAGTAGCATCCCTGCTGACTCCCCTAGAGAAGATTATCCACCTGGTTTTGAAGCAAAGGTAGTTGTGGAAACTAGTGATTTTAATATTAGGGATATAGTTGATATAAGGATGACAGAGCATGAAGACTTTGTTGTGGATGATGGATTCACTTCCTCAAGAGAATTCCTTTCATTCTTATACCAGTACAAGGGGGCTCATGTGAAATGAAGTATGGCTGGGAGATCAGAAGAAGAGCAGATGAAAAGGCTACAAGATGAGATAGATGCTCTCATGAAAGATATGACCCCTGAGAAGGGGAGGAAAATATTAAAGGAGGCTGGAGTTATCATATTTTCAGGTTGGGATATAAATTCAGCACTTCTGTTTGATGGATTCTTGAAGAAGCAAGACACAAATCAACAGGTATTGCCTCAAGAGATAGATAAATTGTTCATGGGCTCAGGGTATGATCCTGATCAAAAATCTCTCCTACAATGGGCACTATATCCAAGAGGAAAAAGAACAATTATTGTAGATGTTGAAGAAACCTTTGGACACCTTATGGTCCATCAGGTAGGAAAGACTGACCCTAGGGTCACTACAAAATTAAACTTGGATGTAGCCAAATTAAATTTGGATTAGACAGAGTTTTTGGTCAGGGAAAACATTACCTGTAAGGGTTTATATGAAAGAACTAAAGAGGAGAATCAGAGGCTACAAACAAGGATATTGCAATTTGAGACAGGGACTCCTTTAAATGAATATGCTGCATATCCCATAGGATGAAGCTTGGATGATGTCTCTGATGTTATGTATTGGAAATATCAAGCAGAGAAGGCTGCCAAACAGGTGAGTAATATTCAATAGAAGATGGATAAAATGGTTAATGATATCATTGAACATAGATTCAATACCATGCTCATCCATGTTGAACATTATTGGAGGGTGTACACTGGGACCATAAAAGCATTAAGAGAGCATGAAAGGTTAAAAGCACGATTGCATGAAGTGATAAACAGTGTTGATGTGATGACGCTAGAGGAGAAAATAGAAGGGACTTCGTATATGGAAAATCATGTTAAATTCGAAGATGTGCTAAAAGGAGATCTTAAAGAATTGGATGATGGGAACCCTATTGGAATGCCCTCGATTTATAAAGAGGGAGAATTAATATCTATGGATGAATGGTGGAATGAACTTCTGAGCATCAAGGATCTGTCAAGATTAGATCGAAGAAAAGACATGGCCCCTACCATCAACCAGATGATATTCGAATACCTTTCACAGGGAGAAGAATTAAAGAAACAGAGCATCAAGATCAAGACTTTTAAAGAAGATGATTACATTCATCATTTAGGGATGCTTAATCTCTTTTTACTTAAGTTTGTTAAGAATGTTCAAATTGACAGTTAGTATTTCGAAAAGACATGTCTTTTCATAAATAGCCTTTGCTCTCATATATATATGAGAAAGGTTTCTTGTAATAAAAAATAATAACATGATAGCAAGAATACAGTGGTATATGATAGCTTGTAAGTTTCCTGTTACACAAATTTTGGCGGATACATAATATAATCAGTTGTCTTTTCTTTGCACATGTGTTGTGGATTATTTCATTCGTTGTTGGCAATTGCTTGTGATATTATCTAAAGAAGATAAGGTTATTCATATTCTTTGAGTGAAATCTATGTTGTATGTTATAAGGTTGAAATAAAAGTTCTGCTTGTGAATTATAATTGTTCTTTGCAGTGCTTACTTGGATGGTCCCTTAAAGGTAGGGTTAAATTCATTCAAGAAACTTATGATATAGGCATTCAATTGATCTCATAAGAAATAGTAACTGACAGATCCATAAAAGGGGTGGGTTTAAAAACTGTCTCACAAGCTCACACAATAAGTCCTAAGGCAATATAAAGACTCTGTAGCCCAGACAGCAAAGAAGGCACTGGCCATTTGTAAATTACAACTTCTCACCATATTCATCATATTTTATTTTACAATAGGAGTAATTGAGTAGGAAGCATAGAGTAAGTTGGCAATAGTGTATACATATAAATTTCTAAGCACATAGATCAAATAGCTTCCACAAAAACAATCTTGAACTCATCTGCTATATCTCCATCCTAGGAACTTATGCCATTTTGTGATAGGAGGAAGCCAGATCAAGATACTTAATCTGCTATAAAAAGCACTAGTCTTTGAAAGCAACTAGTGAATAGGTATACCCGCCTAGGTCCTGCAGAGCCTAAAGTGAGAGAGTCAGTAACCAAATAGGTTCACTCTATAAGTTGGCCAAGTCAATTGGAGGGTTTGATCATAGGAGTTGGCATTTCCTTAGAACCTATCCAATCTATTGATTTGAGACCCAATAGAACCTAGGTCCAAGTGGTGGGTAGGTGGATCCACAGGCAAACCAAAGAGTGACACACGGCATGGATCGATAAAGAGAATAGAGAGCTACACAGGCAAGGTTAAAGGCCAACTAGATAAGGAAGATAGGATAGTTGGTTGAGTCGATTCGATAGTGGTCACTATAACGCGATCAGAAGATGTGTGATGTTTATTCGCTGTGACATGGCGACCGAGTGGTGGGGCCAGCTAAGAAAGTAGTTTGGGTGAGATGAAACTATTGCTAGGCAACAAGGGAGAGCTTCATTCTGGCAATGAGTCTGGTTGTGCTGAGGTGGCAGGACAGAGACCCCAGAGCCAATCCAGAGGTGACATGTGGTGCGCCCGACAGATGAAGTGGTGCCCAGATGGACTCGCAAAATAATTCAGAAATAACACCTAACAAAGCACAGAAATAAAAGGTTGAGATAAACAATGAGCAAATCATGGAAGATCCAACGGATATCGCTATCCCACAATTGAAAGTTTCATGATAAATACCTATCATGGATTAGTGACAAAGAGGAACCAAGTGAAACGGTGGGTCCGGTCAAGATGAGTTAGCAGCTAAAGTGGCAGTCAGGTGGCATGTCATCAAAAAATGACTTATCAAACAAACCTAGGTTGTGATGGATCTCTAAAAGGACTCACCAAAAGAAGAAGTTTCATCGACATGAAGTTCATCAAAGAAATCAAAAGCGGTCCCATCAAAAATAAAAGGTATCGATGAAACTACAGGATCGATAGGACATGAGAACAACTCGCCGAGGGAGGAAGTATGGCCAAAAGAATAATAAAAGGGAAGTATTTCTTATCGTATCATACTACCTTATCTATTATTTGAATGTGCGTTAAAGATGAAAGCTATGTATATTTATCCTGAATAAAGTGCCTTGAATATATATTTTAGGGTAAGGTATTATTTTATATGAACAAACGTTATGTTTGCAAAATATTTTTAAAGAGAAATACTTTGGTTTTAATGAATTATTTTAAACAAGTATTTTCAAACTAAAATCTAAAGTGGAATACATTTTATTTTCAAATCAAGGAAGTTGATTGGCTTATCTTGTGTGCAGAAAATAATGAGAAGATAATGAATACTTGCGGAGGAATTTTATCAAGGCAGAGAATAAAGCACACATTATTAAAGCATCATTTAGTATTTTTAGGGTTCTCAATTTTAATTAATTATTAAACCAAAGGGTGTGTCCTTTGGAATGTAATTGTCTATAGCTTTCTCTTCTATTAATGAAAGGGTGTGTCCTTTCATATATGTCTTTTGATTGACATACTTATAGGGAGTCATTCTTATATGTAAAAGGGGGGAAGAATCATAAGAACAAGATACTGCTATAAGCATTGAATATAATTTTGTATTAGAGAAGTCTATAGGAAGAAGAAGTATCATTTTGTGCAAGCAATCTATAATGGAGTATCTGCAAGTGTAGCTTATGTATGCAATTATTTCCTGAAGATTAATATACAAGGTTCGTTGTTTCTTTTTCCAAATATTGTGTACACTTTTGTGTTGATGATTATCTTTGTCCTCTTGATAAATATTTTTATAGATTTGCTATGATGTGAATCACATGTAGTTGCATTAAGTGAAAGATTGAGTTCTTATTGTTTGTGTAATGCATATTGAACCTTCATAGTTGAAGAGAAATTGTCTCTTGAGTTGATAAGATATTTTGTCCACAAAGTGTCATGTATATCCCTGGATAGAGGCATTGGTCTGTTATTGATCTTTTAAGGTTTTGATCTGTATGCATTCAAGGTCCTTGATACAGAAACATTCTTCCCAAATCCTATATGAACTGATCTATCTAGATTTCATTTAAGTCTTGAAAGCAATCTCATTTTTAATATACATTCATAATCATTTCTTTTCAAAGCAATCAGTTAAAGCACATAATAAAGCATAGTTGTAGAAGAATAATTTGCCATTTGTGTAAAGTTGCTAAAAGGTTTAAATCCACTATAAATAACCTCTTTTGTGCTTGACAGGAAGAGGCATACCCACCTAGGTTCAGTGGAGCCTAAAGTACAGAGGGACCTAGTCCTTGATTGTCCCTATTTGTTGGCTAAGGCTGATTGGACTACTTGAGGATTTGGCAAGTCTTTTGGTTTTCCAATCTGTGGTTTTGGGAACCAACAGATTGGCAACTCTATTGGGGAGGAATTATTAAGATTCTGCTAGGGAGGAATTATTAAGATTCTACTGGGGAGGAATTATTAAGATTCTGCTAGAGAGTTAAATTGAAGATATTGGTAAAACATAATCTAGAATCTTTGGTGATAGATCATTGAATTAGTAACGAGTTGAGAGTTCCCCATCTAAGTCCCACAATCAATAGATTGGCAACTCTTTTGGGGAGTTGTCATACATAGTTTGACATTCACCTAGAAGCTCTGGTGTTTTTCATTGAAGATTTGATAAGTTTTTTTTTCCCCATCCGAGTCACACAACATATTGGCAACTCTGTTGGGGAGTTGTCTATAAAACATCAATTTCAGGATCTCATTTAAGGTGCTCTACTGGAAGGAAGAACCCAAGATCTTAATAAGTAATTTTTCCTCCATGGGAGGTGGCGACTCTACCTAATAAGAAGTTTTATTTCAATTGGTGACTCTACTAGGGGAAGAGACCTAGAGGGAGATGAAAAATTTCCTTTTTGAAAATATTTCAAAGAAATCTTTTTATTCCAGATGGCATCAGGCCATTGGATCTCAATGGCTTTCAATGTATTCCAAACAATTTGTTCCCTAAGATTTCACAACTTGTACCAAAATTACATGGGGAATATGATGAATCAACAATTGATCATTTGGATGTATTTTATACATTTGTAAAGTATTATGAGGTTTATGCAGAAGATTATGTGATGAAATTATTTGTCAGGACTTTGAAGGATAATGCAAGAGAAGCTTATGAATCACTCCCTACACATAGCATCTCATCATGGAGGGAGTTGGAGCAATGGTTCCTTGATGTGTTTTATGATGCAGGTGAAGAGGGAAGTATGAGCTATGAGCCAAAGGAGGACCAACAATACATAATAGAAGCAAAAGTCTGTATATCTCCTTTGGATGAATTTCTTGACACAGTGTTATCACTGTTTTTTAAATTGGGTTCTTTTCCCATAATTGGCCATGGTTCTTTGAAAATATTCGTAGGGTGTGGCCCCAGGTGTCTCAACTCTGTTCTAAACCTAGAGGGTTTAAGGTTTTTCTAAGTTTTAGGCTTTATCTTTTGTGTTAAGTCCCCTGGTTTCTATTCTGACGTTACTTTATTTCACTTAAGTCATGGGTCGCGGGGTCGTAAGAAGTGTCCCCCCTTTCTATTTACCTAGGCGGTCATGTTAATTATTTGAAAATTTTCGCCTTTTATTATTTCCTTCTAAAGTGTCGGGCCCAGTAAACACTGATCAACTTGGGGAAAGATCCGACGGTTGGCGCTATTTCGCAACTAGACCTTTTGAGTTGGTTTATGGTGCCCAAGCTAGATTGCCAGTAAATAACCTTCTTCCAGTGTATAAGTTTTTGCAGGAAGAGGACATGGAAATATCTGAACCAATGGAAAGCAGGATGATCCAAATTGTAGAGGTGGAAGAGCTTAGAACCTCTGCTCATAAGAAAAATCAAAAGCTCCAGCTACAGTCAAAGTATCTTTTTGATAAAAGAACATCGTTAAGGAAGTTTCAAATTGATGACATGGTTCTTCAGTGGAATGCAAAAGGGCAGGATAAAGGAAAGCATAAGAAATTTGAATCACTCTGGATTGGCCCTTTTGTAATTTGTGATTTGAATGGTAAGGATTCATATTTCTTGAAGAATATGAATGATGAGATGCAGGAATTTCCAGTGCATGGACAATTCCTGAAGTACTATTTCTCTTAATGTCCATGCACAGTAGGTCCTTGGTTTGTATATATTTTGTTTTCTTTCCTGTTTTCCTGGTTTTGGTCTGTGTTTTGGTCTGTTTCTCCAGAATTTCTGAGTTTTCTTGTGTTGATCTTGCAATCAACCATCCCCAGTCAGAGCCGCTGTTATCACTGTTTTTAAATTGGGTTCTTTTCCCATAATTGGCCATGGTTCTTTGAAAATATTCGTAGGGTGTGGCCCCAGGTGTCTCAACTCTGTTCTAAACCTAGAGGGTTTAAGGTTTTTCTAAGTTTTAGGCTTTATCTTTTGTGTTAAGTCCCCTGGTTTCTATTCCGACGTTACTTTATTTCACTTAAGTCATGGGTCGCGGGGTCATAAGAAGTGTCCCCCCTTGCTATTTACCTAGGCGGTCATGTTAATTATTTGAAAATTTTCGCCTTTTATTATTTCCTTCTAAAGTGTCGGGCCCAGTAAACACTGATCAACTTGGGGAAAGATCCGACGGTTGGCGCTATTTCGCAAAGGCTAGCTGCTCACATTTTAAGGCTGCGAAATAGCGAGGATGAATATCAGTCATCCATGTGTCATGCGGAGGAAGTGAAGGTTGCGAAAGTCAAGAAGGTGGGGCCCCCTCTACGTGGTCTTCTCTGGCGTATTAGAGTGCAGCACGTGGCACAGGCCGCCACAGTCAACATTTTAAGATTAAGGATCAAAGTGGGCCCCAAAGATGAGTCAGCTCACAGGTGGAGGTGACCTGGCAGGGATAGCTCTTATAATTCATTGAGACCCCGTGGCTCCTTCCAGCGAATGAAAAGTCGACAGGTCAGCTTCGAAGATGACAGAAAGCCAGGTGTCCATGATGTGTTCGTGGGCCCACCTCTTCTGAAAGCTCTTAGCAGGGTTTAAATGCCGCACAAGTCGAGATAAGATCTAACGGCTCGCGCTATTTCGCAAGGGTAAGATGCTCACATTTTAAGGCTGCGAAATAGCGAAAGTTAACCTGGACCGTCCACGTGTCTTGATGACACGCGGTCTAAAAGGCAGCTGTGGGTCCCTATAGTGTATGTTTGACAAATGAAAAGTTGACGGGTCAGCTTCGAAGGTGACAAGAAAGCCAGGTGTCTATGGCGTTTCAGTGGGTCCACCTTTTCTGAGGTAGACCTGTCGAGACTGAAGTGGGGCCCCCATGGTTCTTCTTCCGGCAAATAACAGAATGACAAATCAGCACAGTGGATGACTAGATGCCAGATGTCACTGATGACTCAGCGGGCCCACCATTCCTGAGGACCTGTTCGAAGGATTAAAAGGCGATTAACTTGAAAGATAATCCAACGGCCCGCGCTATTTCGCAAGGGTTAAGTGCTCACCCTTTAAGGCTATGAAATAGCGAGAATGAATATCAGCCATCCACGTGTCATGATGATGACATGGCAAAAAGAGAAAAGCACGGGCCCGCTACAGTATAAAGGGCGACATTCAGTCAGTATCGGAATAGAATGTGAGGGGATTTTCTAAGCCAATAGTCGGATGCCGCATGGTATTATGTGGCCAATAAAAAGACAGGACTTAGACTAAGGACAAAGCCGTCAAAATGAAATTCACAGAGAGACACTTGCAGAAAGACTGCGACCCGTTGGAGCTAAAATATGAATTCTCGTATGAATTTGATTTTGAAGGGACGGCTGAAGCATGCGGAATCAATGTTACAGTTAAGGCCCAGAGTACAAGCATTTGATTTCCTAACAACCAAGTAAGGATACCTCTTAAAAGGATTTTGCAGAGGAGGCAAACGCAGAGTTATCTTTTACAAATACAGAGAAGGCGAATTGGTTGCAGAGCGAATTTCTTCGAGCAAGCATCAGGTTTTTCTTATTTTGCAGCCGTTCTTGTGTTGTGATACGTGAAACTGTTCTCATATAGCATAAATAGTTTCAGAAGTAATATTTATCCGGTTGTATTGCAAATGGCTCCTAAAAGGGAATTTTCTAGTAAAGTTGATTATCTTGAAAGAAGTGTGTGTGATGACTTCTTAGAGCAGTTGACGCTGTCAACCAACTAGGCATCTAAGGCCAAAGAATTAGTACCCAGGGCTCCCCGACTGAGAATTGGAGAAGGATTGTATGATAAGGGTAATTGGTTAAGAGACCCACAGGTCGGGCTGTCTGGGTTGGGGTTATTTAAAATCGGTTTTGGAATGAGGAATTCTCCTGCTCCTCAAAATAGCATTTGGGAATTAGATGTTGGGAGATTGGTAGTCCCAGGGGTGTTCATGGATACAGATTTGTTAACCCAGATTGCATTAAATTATGATTCAGTTACCAGGTGTATCCGGGATGTGAATGGAAAAAACCTCGTGGAGATAAATGCAGAAGAGCTAAGAAAAGCGTTTGGGCTTAGTGAGTTTACCAATTTCTTGGAGCATATAAACTTCACACAATTAACTCAGGTATACAAGGCACAGAGGACTCATCTCAGGAATGGGCCTCTCAAAGAACTTTTTCTGAAAGTGGGAGGGTTAGCAGTTGTAGGGCCCAATACACAAGAGCCCTTTTCACTAAGTATGTTTACCTTAAGGGCAAAAGGGATGTACTGGGCACTTTGCCAAGTTCTAGGAGAGGATGCTGAATCTAATATACCAAATCATTATCTGTTAATGATTGTTCAAATTTTGAATCCTTCTATTGCTATTACATTTGATTATGCCTCCTATATTGCTGATGCTATCCATGGAGGACTGATGGGGATAAAGAATGGGAAGGTGGATAGGCCATTTGGGTGGTATTCACTATTGATGCACCTCTTCCTCTTCAAAGGTGGAGATTATTTTGCCAGTGGAATGGATCTGATAAAAGAAAAGGAGGGAGAGAAGATGCCAGTACAATTATGGAGTACCGTATTGTCATGGGATAGAGAGGATGCAAGTTTTCTAAAGTTTGATAAATACTTTGCATCCAAAATAAGGACTCTTCTTTGCTCTGACAATCCACGAGTCCCCAAGATTCTTCTGGAATTCTTAAGACCAAAAGAATTCGCAGAGAATGTCAAGATTGTTCATAATTGGGGTGATATGTATTTGTATCCAGTATCCACAGTGTTTAGGGTCTTTGGTTTCAGAGGCACCCCATTTTTGTTACCATACCAGGTCCCCCTCAAAGTGGGAATAGCTGAGATTCTCAAACAAATTGGTGACTTGCAAGAGGCAGAGTTAACAGGCCGAGGTAAAGGGACTATTTTCCCTACAGCTACAGTAGCCCACCAATTTGTAATCACCAAGGGCGGCTAGAAATGTTTTGAGGATTTCCTCAAACCCTACCATTTGTCCACTGCAGTGTCAAGATGTGCTGACCCAGAGGACTTCTTCAATGGTGTATTCCGGAAGAAAGTAGCATGCAGAGGTAGGCCCCATCAATTCCACTTTCCTGAAGACCTCATCAGGAATGAATTTGATTTGGATGAACAGGAGTTGAGGAAAGAAAAATGGGTAGCTTACAGGAAGGCCCTGGATTTTGTGCATCAATTTGATGCTAGCTATGACCCATTGTCTAGCTTCTTCCCATTGGAAGAAAAGATAAAATTTTTGATTATTTGTTTTGAGGATGTGATGCAGACAATAAAGGAGAAAAGGGAAGTTGTAATTAAAAACAACCCTGAGAAAGCAAGAATGATTTTGGGGAAATCAGCTCCTAATAAAGCCATCCCTCCTGGTGATTACACCCTGCATAAGAAAGCAGGTTACAGTGTGTTGGTGTCTGCAAGAGGGGAACCCTCTTCATCTAAAGGGAAGAGGAAAGCACATGAAGTCATTGACATCCAAGACAGCCCAAAGAAGTAGAGGGTGGGGAAGGAAGTGCAATCAGATACACCCCTATATTCCCCATCCCAATCCCCTCTCCACATTGGAGATGAACAAGCAGCAACTGAATACCTCTCTCAGTTGGGCAGTTTGGGGGAGATTGCGTATACATATGATGAAGTGGAAGAGGGGATGCCAGAAGAACCCACTGAAGCACAAATGGACATCACCTCGACTGAACTCAAAGGCCAGGAGTGGGATCCTGAGATAAAGAAGGCCACTAGTGCTTTTCTAGCAGATGATAGTTTTGTAACATCTGAAGCATTCATGCAGTTTATATGGAAACAACATATAGATAAGTATAATGCTAGATGTGAAACAAGAAAGGCAAAACAACTAAATAAAGATCCAGCCTCGGTGGAGGAAGAAATAAAACAGGAGATGATGGAAGAATTCAAAACCATCACTCCTGAACAGGGGAGAGATTTAGTAGCACAAGCTGGAGTGCTCATTTTGCCAGAATGGAATATTGCTGATGCTCTGGTGCTGGATGCAGTGAGGAAAGAAACCAAACCCATGGAAGGGGTTTCATTCAGTAAAGACAATGCTGCTCTAGTCATGTGGTCCCTTAAGAGAAATGAGGACAAGAAGGGTAAAGACACCACAGGGACAAGTCACATTGGCGGATTGATGGTCAGGAGAGTAGAAAGTACAGGGGTAGTAGAGGCTGCTAGCACGGTGTTGGAGACTGCCAAATTTAGTGTTGCAGTAGCTGAGAAGGATGCTAAAGAAAAAGAGGCTCTCCAGCTCAAATTGGAAACGGTCTTGAAGGCTTATGACAGTGCCAAGGAGGAAATAAGAGGCAAGGAGAGTATTATTGCTAGATTGCAGAGCCAATTAGCAGGACAACGTCAACAAGGTGAATCTTCAACATTAATGATCACCTCTTCTCCTGCAAGACCTCCACCTACTAGCCCCATTATTGAGCTCCCACCATCTCCTGCACCTTCCAGCTCTCAGATGATAGAGATAACTCCCCAAGAATTGGAGAGTCTTAAGCAAACTCAGGCCTATTATGCAGGGAAGTATGAAGAAAAGATCAAGGCTACAGTCTCCAGTTTTGCAGACACTATAAATGCTTCACTCCTTCACAATAGTGTAGGAAAAGTCATGGAGATATGGACTAATTTGATAAGAGATAAAGTCATATTGACACCCATTTTTGACAGATGGAGGCCTAGGGAGCAGGATTTGGAGTTCATGTGTGTTTCCTGTGATGAAGCAAGAGCTAACCCTATTATCAAATCCACTTCTGATATTACTAAGAGTTTATTGCAATTGGCGACAGAGGTGGATAATGTGGAAAGAAGGGTTAAATTGCTTAAAAAGGAATACACTGATCAGGTGTGTGAATTACTCCCAGGAATTTTTGCCAATCCAGATCAGCTGAAAGACAAACAGATATGGCTCAATGAGATAAATGTTAAATTTTCAGCAAGGGTCAAAGGAATTATTGATCTGGATGACACCTCATTTTTTGTTGTAACCATACAGGAAATAGAGAGAATTAAATCACACTACAGTTTTCTTAACTCAGAAGTCAACAAACTGAGGAATTCTTGGAAAGGGTTGACTAAGGTTAAAAGTGATGTGATTAATTTTGTATGGCCGACCGAGGAGACGTATGGTGAGTGGGGAATTAAATATTCCACTCGAGATCCGGAGCAGTTAGAGAACATCCCTGAAGAGCTAGAGGAGGTTGCAACGGAACAACCCATCCAACAGACTGTTGAAGAAGCTGAAAAGAGCGCATAACTGAAATTGTAACTTCTTCAATTTTTGAAGTAATTGTAACAAACTTTCCTCAAGAAGTCCGAAGCTTTGTGCATCCATGTTGATATAAATGGATACCAGGACTAGAGAGAGAGGATCACAAATTTTTGTAAGAAAACGCTGCAGAAAAATTCTCTGCGCTTTTCCAAAGATTAATGGAGAATCAGACTTTTGTAGAAATTTTTCAAATGAATATTAATATACAGGCCATCAATTTTGAGTAAAGCTATGTGTCGTCTTCAAACTTGTCCTTAAGTTTATTTACTTTGTTTCATTCAGAATAGTCTAGGATTTTTTCTGTTTGAATGGAATTGTAAGGCAATCTCAGTATGGGTGTTTCTAGCTTTTCTCTTTAGGAGGGAAATTAAATATGCACGACCACTCTACCGGTAAATACTTTAGGAGAAACTTTGAATTGGAGGACCATAGTGCATTTTGAAGTGATTAGATCCTCGTTGATGTTAGGCATTTACAGGGATAAATGGAAGCTAAGTTGATGGGAGGTATAGAGGTACCTCATTTCAGGAGTTTTATTTGAGTTTGAGTGACTCTGTAACCTTGGATAAAGCACTGGTATTAATCTGAGGCCTTTATTGCATTTGTTGTCGATCAAATATGTTGAAATTGAGTATTGTTTCCCTCTTTGTTTTCAATTGTTTTTTAAGGTGAATAAATCCACTGGTTTTCTGGACTGGTTTGCTGTGGATTTGTTGCTTAAGAGTGTGGATTTAATTCACAGAAGGTATACCCACCTGGGCTTAAGGAAGAGCCCAAAGTGTAGAAGGTCTAACCAAACCTTGTCATATGTTGTCTCCGAAATTCTTTCATCCTTGATGCCTTCTTGGCACCCATTTTAGATCATATTATTAAAGGTATTGAAGGGGAATCAGATTTTGAGAACAACACACAGAAAAAAAGGAAAATGAATCTACAGCACAATTATTTATGAGGATGTTCAATATGTACACAAAAATACCTTCAAACATCAAGCCCCCATTTTCAAGAAAAATGCATGAGTTGGGGATTTATCATGATCCTAAGGTAAGGCTTCTACTTGAGATTTTATATGAAAACATGTTAGAGGAAGAATTTGATGATAAAGAAGAAATTATGGATTTAAGTAGGGAAGAATCCATATGTGTAGGTACAGACATAAATAATAAAGAGGAAACATTCCTCGGTCTAGAAGAAATTTTGTATTTGTTAGATAAAGAATATGAAAGATATGTTCAGAAGAATGATCCAAATTTTTTTTAGAATAAACAGACTAATGGATTAGAGCACATTCAGGGTCTATTTGATGAAGAAAATGATGATTCCCAAGAAAATAATATATCAAGGGAATACATACATAGTGAGGAGTGTAATAGGAAATGTGTCCTTGAAAATCCTTTTGAAAATTTTTAATTCCTCAGTATCATGAAACTCCACATGAATGTGAGGAAATGATTCTTTGTAAATCATTTTTTAGTCCCTCCTGTGAAATTATTGACTATCCAGGAAGTGAAGGCAAAATAGATTTACTTTCAGTATACAGACATGAAGAAACTTCAGCAAATAGCAATTATAAAGATATTGTTCCTATCAATGAGACAGATAGCAATTATCAAGAGAATACTTTCAATAAAGGTATGCGGTATGATAATCTTTTGTGTAATGAACTAGAAGAGGGTTTTGCAGAAAAATATGCATACATATTATATGTTTTCAAGCCCATTATTTGAAAGATATAAGGAAAATATACCCTTAAATAGTTTTTCAGAAAAAACATATAACACAACATTAGGAAAAGATGTTACATACAGAGAAAAGAATGAAAGAATTTTATGAAAGTGATATATGTTTGGAAACCTTATCTAAGAAAAAAGAAAAAGGTATTTCCAAAGATGATCAAAAAATTTCAGGACCACTATATAATAAAATTTTGGGAGATGAAAAAATAATATGTGGTAATATGATTAAAGAGGATAAGGTACTCCTACAAAGTATTCCTAAAAATGATATATGCCCAAAGTTGATATACAGAGAAAATAAAATGTGTGGGGAACATAGGGATGCAATGATAATTGAAAAAATACAATGTGGCACAAAAGGTAATTATGAAAATATGGGGGAGCTCAATTTGTATATTATGATCCGAGAGATAAATATCTCAAAAGGTTATGATAAATATTTATCAACTATTTTTCACCCAAGGTATTATGCAGTCTAAAAATGAGTTATACGGTGAAAGGGATATTCAAAATTATGATCACACTCAGGTAAAGATTACATATAATAATGGTAATTTGACTTTTTCAAAAGAGGAGGTATGTGATAAAATATTAAGGCTTCCAAAGGAATGTAAAGTTAAAAGGCAATATAAGTACAAATTTAAAAATCATAAAGAAAATGGATATGAATGTAATCATTTATATTAAAACCAAGTGATATTTCTAGGATATTTATGTGAGAAATACTATGATAAAATGGATAGAATAAAATGTATAGATAGTAAGGCAAGTAAGAGTAATGACATCTTAAGGAGGTGCATGTTATTACAAGAGCAAAATCAGGTATTTGACAGAGGAAAGGGAATATTGTCATTTTTTTGGGGGGCTCGAGCCACCCAATTTTATTCAGAGGAGAACCTATAGAAGGGGTGCTATCTAATGGTCTTCTTTTCTAGAGATAACTGAGATCTCGCTATGCTCACATGGAGCATATGTTCCAGATTTATGCCAAAAAGAAGATTCTTAAGCTCAATCATGTGTAACATCTATAATCAAGTAAGTTCATTCAATTCTAACTGGCAGAGACCAGGTCTGATGAATCCATCAAGAGGTCAGCTCGAGTCGGATGTTAGTGAATTATTTTGGAGGAGCATAACTGAAGAACATGGAGTTGTGTCAGAAGAGGGAAAACCTTTATCCCACATTGTTTGTGGGATAGGCTCTTTTAACACTTAAATCCAAAGCGGCCTGTATGATAACTGTTGAAAGACAAATGGATTTTGGCGTGAAGAAGGTTGAACCCAATGGACCCCATGCATGCAGACATGCATCTCGAGGCAACCAAAGTTTTACGATAGACTGGCAATGATGGAGGCTAAAGATTGAGCAAGTCAGATAGATCTAACGATCAGGTAGATAATCCAACGGTGGTCGCTATACTACAATGAGAAATAGCTCACCGGCTAATCCTCATGACTTGGCAACTAAGGGTATGGAAAAGGGGAGATTAATGAGCATGCAAGTTCAAGATTGATCCAACGGTGGTTGCTATACCATGATAGGAAGTTGCATGACCTATATCCTTGTGACATAGTGACTACCAAGGTGGTAGATGAGGTGTCATCCTAGTGGATATGAAAGCGAATCAGGATGTGCCACATGGCAGAGCACAGAAGAAGAACCCAGGTCCAAGTGGTGGGTAGGTGGCTCCGCAGGTGAACCAAAGAGTGACACGTGGCACAGATGGCTAAAGAAAAGAGAGAGCCACTTAGGCAAGGTTAAAGGTCGAGCAGATAAGGAAGATCAGACAGTGGTCACTATACCACGATCGGAAGATGTGCGATGTTTATTCACCACAACATGGCAACCGAGTGATGGGGCCCACTAAGGAAGTAGTTCAGGTGAGATGAAACTACTACTAGGTGACAAGGGAGAGCTTCATTCTTGCGGTGAGTCTGGTCATGCCGAGGTGGCAGGATAGAGACCCCAGAGCCAATCCAGAGGTAACACATGGTGGGACCAACAGATGAAGTGGTGCCCAGATGGACTCGCAAAAAAATTCAAAAATAACACCTGACAAAGCACAAAAACAAAAGGTTGAGATAAAGAGTGAGAAGATCATGGAAGATCCAATGGATATCGCTATTCCGCAATTGAAAGTTTCACGATCAATACCTATCGCGGATCAGCGACAAAGAGGAATCAAAGTGAAACGGTGGGTCCGGTCAAGATGAGTTAGCAGCTGAAGTTGCAGTCAAGTGGCATGTCATCAAAAAATGACTTATCGAACAAACCTAGGCTGTGATGGATCTCTAAAAGGACTCATCAAAAGTAGTAGTTTCATCGACATAAAGTTCATCAAAGAAATCAGAAGTGATCCCATCAAAAATAAAAGGTATCGATGAAACTACAAGATCGATAGGACATGAGAATAGCTCGTCGAGGGAGGAAGTTTGGCCAAAAGAATAATAAAAGGAAATTATTTCTTATTGTATCACACTGCCTTATCTATTATTTGAATAAGCATTAAAGATGAAAGTTATGTATATTTATCCTGAATAAAGTGCCTTGAATATATATTTTAGGGTAAGGTATTATTTTATATGAACAGATGCTATGTTTGCAAAATATTTTTAAAGGGAAATACTTTGGTTTTAATGAATTATTTTAAACAAGTATTTTCAAACTAAAATCTAAAGTGGAATATGTTTTATTTTCAAATCAAGGAATCTGATTGGCTTATCTTGTGTGTAGAAAATAATGAGAAGATAATGAATACTTGCTGAGGAATTTTATCAAGGTGAAGAATAAAGCACACATTATTAAAGCATCATTTAGTATTTTTAGGGTTCTCATTTGTAATTAATTATTAAACCAAAGGGTGTGTCCTTTGGAATGTAACTGTCTCTAGCTTTCTCTTCTATGAATGAAAGGGTGTGTCCTCTCATATATGTCTTTTGATTGACATACTTATAGGGAGTCATTCTTATATGTAAAAGGGGGGAAGAATCATAAGAACAAGATACTGATGTAAGGATTGAATATCATTTTGTATTAGAGAAGTCTATAGGAAGAAAAAGTATCATTTTGTGCAAGCAATTTGTAATGGAGTATCTGCAAGTGCAACTTATGTATGCAATTATTTCTTGAAGATTAATATACAAGGTTCACTATTTCTTTTTCCAAATATTGTGTACACTTTTGTGTTGATGATTATCTTTAACCTCTTGATAAATCTATTTATATATTTTCTATGATGTGAATCGCATGTCATTGCATTAAGTGAAAGATTGAGTTCTTATTGTTTGTGTAATCCATACTGAACCTTCATAGTTGATGAGAAATTGTCTCTTGAGTTGATAAGATATTTTGTCCACAAAGTGTCATATATATCCCTGGATAGAGGCACTGGTCTGTTATTGATCTTTCAAGGTTTTGATCTGTATGCATTCAAGGTCCTTGATAGAGAAACGTTCTTCCGAAATCCTATATAATCTGATCTATCTAGATTTCATTTAAGTCGTGAAAGCAATTTTATTTTCAATATACATTCACAATCATTTTTTTTCAAAGCATTCAGTTAAAGCACATAATAAAGCATAGTTACAGAACAATACTTTGCTAGTTGTGTAAACATTCTAAGAGGTTTAAATCCACTATAAATAACCTCTTTTGCGCTTGAGAGGAATAGGCATACCCACATAGGTTCAGTGGAGCCTAAAGTACATAGGGATCTAGTCCTTGACTATCCCTATTCATTGGCCAAGGCTGATTGGACTACTTGAGGATTTGGAAAGTCTTTTGTTTTTCCAATCTTTGGTCTTGGGAACCAACAGGACCTTCCTATTCTGATTGAACTAGGGCATCTCTATTTGGTTCACCAACTTTTGGCTTTACCGGTTTGAGTTCCAAAAAAAGTGTGTAAGGTTCTTCTTCTTCCTTCTCCTTGTTGGTTTCACCTGAACTTTCAGGAAACTCATCTACTCAGATATTTACACTTTCAATGATCTTCTTCGTTCGATTGTTGTAACACATGTAAGATTTTCTCTTGGTGGAGTAACCAAGAAATATGCCTTCATCACTCTTGGCATCAAACTTACCAATATAATCACCTCTTTTGATAAAACATCTGCTACCAAAATTTTTGAAGTAATTGACATAGGGTGATCTACCATACCAGTACTAATAGGGTGTTTTGTCCTTACCTATTTTAACCAGTATTTGATTCATTGTATAAACAGATGTGCTGACAGTTTCTCTCCAGAATTTCTTAGCTACACGTCCTTAAATTAGCATAGTCCTAGCAACTTCAACTACTGACCGATTGTTCCTTTCTGCAATATCATTCTACTGTGGTGTTCTAGGTGCAGAAAACTACCTCCTAATTCCATTGTTTTCACAGTATCTAGTGAATTCCTCTGAAGTAAATTCACCACCTTGATTAGTTCTTAAGCACTTAATCTTTCTTCCACTTTCATTTTTAGCTAAAGCTCAAAATGCCTTAAACTTGCTAAATGCTTTTGTCTTGTCTTTCAAGAATATGACCCACATCATCCTTGAGCAGACATCGGTAAATATCATGAAGTATCGATCACCTTGAATACTCCTAGTCCTCATTGGTCCACATAGGTCAGTATGAACCAAATCTAGCAAATGTTCAGCTGAGAAAGATTTACTCTTGAAGGTTGAGGATGTCATTTTCCCTAACAGACATTCCTTGCACAAAGAATTCACCGGTTTGTCCAATTGTGGCAAACCTCTTACTGATTTAGACTTACTGACTCTTACAATATTATCAAAATTTATATGACAGAATCTTCGATGCCAAATCCAACTATCTTCAACTTTTGTAATTAAAACAATTGTTGACGTGAGAGTTTAAATGAAACAAGTTACCTTTGGTCTGTTTGTCAGTTGCAATCAATTCACCTTTTCTTTCTTAAATATTCCACACTCCATTCTTGAATTCCAGTGGGTAACCTTTGTCACTGAGTTGAGAAAGACTCAAAAGATTGGGTTTTAGCCCTTCAACCTAGTAGACATCATCTGCACTGATTTTACCATTTAGGGAGATGGATCCTTTCCCTTTCACCATGCAAGGTGAGTCATTTCCAAGTCTCACAACACCTCCATCAAATTCTTTCAATGTAAGAAACTTACTCTAGTCACCATTCATATGGTGTGAACAACCACTATCTATAATCCAGTCATCTGAACTATCCATGTGAGAGACCAATGCCTTCTGATCTGATATCTCTTCTTTAATAGAAACAAAGACAATGTCCTCATTTACATCTTCCTCATATTCTTCGTCTGCAATTCTTCCATCAAGTGCAATGAGACAATTTCTTTTACCTTTGCCTTTATTAATAGATTTGAGATCTTGAATGGTTGCAACTCAGATAGAGTAGACCGGTAGAAGGGTTCTCAACACCTTGCTAACCATAGTGGTATCCTCCACTGTACCTCCAACACTTTTGATTTCTCTGACTATTTCCTTGATCCTCTGACCATACTATTGAATGTTTTCTCCTTCAACCATCCGCATATCATCAAATTTTCCTCTAAGACTCTCTTCTTTGGAAATCTTAACATGCTCATCACCGCTATAGATTTCTTCTAGTTTCTTCCATACTTCATATGCAATGTCCAATCCATGAACATCAACATATTCTAAATCAGACAAGGAACTGATGATGGCGTCTAATGCCTGATTGTTCTCCTATTGCTTCTTATTTTGATCATCTATCAGAATCCCACTAGGCAAGTTATGCTTAGTAACAACATGTTCCCAATATTGACTTCCTAAGCTCTTAATATAGATCTTCATCCTATCACTCCAGATTCTGTAGTTTTCCCTATTTAAATTTAGACCTTCTTTCTTCATCATGCTCTCCTAGATCATTTCCTCAAGCTATTAGGCTTAACCTCAAGAGGACCTGGATAGCTCTGATACCAATTGATAATATGATGAAACTATAAGGATCGGGTCAACTATTGAGAGGGGGGGTGAATTAGTCGATAGAAAATAAACTAAACTTTAACCAAACAAACTTTCATCATAGAATCCAATCACTAAACTAACTGGTTTAGTCACTATATCAAAAACTGCAATTGCACTGTCAAACTTTACCAGTTGTCCTAATACTCAGTGACATAATGAAACAAATCTTGAAACTTAAATACCATTTGACAAATCCTCAAACCACTTCACTAATACCAGTAAAAACATGTTTCAGATCATTTCTAGTCATCTAAACATATCTAAGTGGATTTACCAGTCATTCATATCAACCATATAAAAAACACATCCACAAAATCATTCACCACTTGACACAATGATTTTTCACGTGGAAACCCAAATGGGAAAAACCATAGTGGGGATGAATACCCACAAGTATTCTGAACTCTTCTGAAGTTTGCCATGCTAGGATCCAAGCCTTGTTAGAAGCTTATATAATCATGTCCTGTAAAGAACAGATCTGATTAAGGACTACCCAGTTAAGGGATTGATTACAATACCATGTTAAAGGTAATACCCTATTAGAGGTAAACTCAGTTGAGGATTTCAAATCCAAGCTAATGGATCACTTGGTTAGAGGATTTCAACAACAATCCTGTTAAAGCATACCAGGTTAAGTGATTTAACTATTGTAATAGTTAGAGAACAACATGTTCTTTGTTGATCTGGTAATAGAACTTCCTTGCTTAATCAGATCCTTTTCTACTCCTATCTATCTTCACAACATTCTACAAACACACCTTCTAGTTTGGCAACAATCACTATCACACCTAGCCAAATTTACCAACACTCCATTGAAACAAATCATCAACCTTATAAGAAAATACATTAGGTTGGTAACACAACACAAAACCTACAAATCTCATAGATATTACAAACATATTGGTTCAATCTTGACCATTAGATTACATAGAAATCAGCTACACATTGTTCTAGACAACTTCAACTACTCCTGGATCACTGCACATTGGATCTTGTAGCTCATCACGCGTTTGTCACTTCATACTATGCAATTAATCATTTCCAAGATAAACGGTTATCTCTACATGCCAAATCCATTTTGAAACTCATCACGTGCATCATGCTTATGTGGCATCTTCATCTCTGATCATCACAATCGAGTCTCCAAGCTCCATTGGTTAGGGTTCTTCTTATCAACTGGTTAGGGTTACCAGTTGATCTCTCTGCCTCAATAATACTACTAGCTGCTTTACTGCATCATTATCAGTTGCAATACATCTTCATTACCAATTACTATTGACATCAATCACAACACTATACTTCATCAATGCAATCTTCATGCAATGCCAACAAAGTGAAAGTCCTTGATGCTATTGTTGTATGATTACACTATTGGGTATCAATGGAGAAAGAAATACGAAGAGCAATAGATAGATTTGTAAGATAGAGCATAGCCACTATCTTCAAACAAAGATACAATAGCACTCAAAGCAAGAAAAGATGTATACACTATCAAAATATATATGATGAATAGTGCTTATAGTCATGATCAAGATAACCAGTCGACTTCATAAATGCATTAAGAATAATCCTCTTTCAGAGATGTCGATACTTCATAGGTATATTAAAGCAGAAAAGAGACAATATTAAGCCTTATTTTCAGGTCTGGAGCCACAAAGCTCATCAAATCATACAATAAGGGTACACGACAAATCTTTTTATTACATCATAATCAAAAGACAAAGGCATTTGAAGATTCATTTAGTCCATATGATAGAGGTGCAAAAACAACCCTAGTAACCAATTTTTTAGCAATCCCAAGGTTGCAGATAACAAAGCATATGCACCAAATACAACCCATAAGAGAAGCTTATTAGATACAAGGCAAAGAAACAATAGTGCATCCATTCTAATATCTATTAGAACCACCATTTGTATGTGAACATATATGCACAATCATACCAACTGGGAAAACCCTCGAATCAAAATTCATGCATGATATTAGGGTTTATTGGTTATTTTGGCATGCATAATGCAAAATGTAAATAAACACAAGCATAAAGCATCTCAGTCAAAGAGAAATACATGTATGGAGAAGATGTACAAAAAACCCTAATATTATGCAATACTTCTACCAAATCTTTCTTTCCATAGAGAGATAACAAACAACTTGAAATAGGATTTGAGCTACACATTGTGAAGAGCTCATGCAGAGAAAATCCCTTGAAATCTCCTGTTGATGCCTAGTCCCAACCAGTAGAAGATCAAACCCTAGCTTGAGGCATCACAACATGCAAAGTGGCCACCACAGAAGTTCCTCCACAAAGTTCTAGAATGAAAATTAAATAATGATTTAGGGTTTGATGTCGTTCCCTTTACATTCCCTAATTCAAGGCATTTGATGCTTTTTGGTCTGTTTAAAAAAAAAAATCTCTTTATTATTTTTGTCCCCACGGTAAAAAGACGCATAAGTCCTTTTTATATATATGTAATGCGCCCTAATGCATAAGGGAGGCAAAAAAGGGCTTAAAAGAGTTTTTATTTGTTTTTTATTTTATAATATAATATATCTTAATTAAGGTTTTTCTATTTTTTAAAAAACCTTAATTAGGCTATATTATATTATAAAATGTAGAAAGTTAAAATATAATTTAATTTTATTATTTATTGAAATTAAGTTAAATAGATTATTTCAGTAAATATTAAAATAAAATAATTATAAGGAAAAAGGAATAAAAAAATTTATTTAGCATTTATTTGAAACAAATTGTTTTAAATAATTGATAGAATAAAAATATTTAAAGATATAGAAAGAAATAACTTCATGTAGAATTTCAATGGGGGGGTGATTTTTTCTTTTCAAAGTCTATATTGGGCAGTATGCAGCACATATATCATGCAAATATTACAGAGGGGGTTGTTGCTTTTTCTGACTATATTTAGCAGCTCATGGAATGCAGGATGTTTAGATGAAATAGTTCTTTTTAGGGGAGCTAATTTTGGCAGTGTAGCAGTTCTATTTTCAGGAGAGGGGGTCTTTTTCATGCACTATCAGTGGGAGACCTATTTTGGTAGCGAAGACTATTTTTGGCAGGGTTACACATGAATTTTTTAGTCTATTTTGGGCAAATCTGCCCAAGGCTTTTTCTCGTGCAATTTTTTCATTTTAGGGTTTTGGAGGAGATGTTCTTCATGATATCTATACATTCTTCTATTCTACTTCTTTTTTCCTTCTGGTTCTTTCTTTTCTGCTATACACATAGCAAAAAAAGCATTGTATCTCAGCACTTAGCATTTTTTTAGTTTTGCAATAAAGAGTTATTTTCTTATCTGTATTTCTTGCTTTTTCATTGTCAGGTGAGCGATTTGATAGATTTATTGTGATTTTTACAACCCTTTGCTTTATCTCGCTTTTACTTTGCAGCAGTAGGATAATTTCACAGTGAATTCAGGCTGTGGGTTGTGTTCACCTGGTTTCCAATACCTTGCATGTTGTGAAAATCACTTTTCCTACATGCATAAGTTGGATAACTTCGAACCTTTTCATTAAATATTTTTTGATTTAGGTAATCTATTTGATTTGTGAAGCGTTTTCATTCCTTATTGCAACTGTCATAGTTTTAGTGCAGAAGTTAAAAACTCCATAAACTTGTTGTATCACCTCCATTAAGATAGATTTTATTTCGCATGCAAGCCTTTTTATCCTTTTTCTCAAAAAAACTAAGTTGTAGGAGATTCTTCAAGATAAGAAGTCAGCCTGGTCTCTGGGGGTCTACTTTCAATATAGGCAACCCACAAACTTGAATGTATTCCCATGTTTCATAGGATTTCTAGGTTTCACACTTAGTGTTTTCAGGCACAATCCTTCGTGACAACATGAACAAGCGATTTTATCTTTTGAAAGTGAAGGAGAGAAGAGAAGTATTGCAGGGAAGACTATGTGCTTAACCAAAGCTATACTCAAGCATATGCAGATGCTATCTTTGCAGTTCATATAATCTAGATTATTCATTGAATGCTTTTGTAGGTCAATGGGACTTCTCGCAAGGCAGTGAGCCTTCCCTTAAGGTTGTAGCCTTTCTGGGTTTCTTGTAATTGAGCAGGGAGCCTGAATGCATGTGCATTCTCCATTGTAATATTTCACTTACTCCTAACAAGGTATTATCTCATTGTGGGTAGATTCCCATCATGCTCTTTCCCTTAACCAGGTTTTCCATGTCAAAATCTTGGTGTTATGTGTGACATTGATGTGGTGTTGTTTTATCTTTTAATTTTTACTTATCAGATCTAATTTGTGGTATAAGTTGCAGGAAGTTTTTATGCAAACTGATTCACCCCCCCCCCCCCCCTCTCTCAGTTTTTTTCCTATTTCCAATGCCATTAATAGTAGGTTAGAAGACCACAGTTAGAAGTCCTACCAAAACATCAAAAACACAATATTAGAAAGCTAGGATCCCAACTCAAGAGTAGGAAGAATCACCCACAACTCAACATGGAAGAGTTTTGGGGGTAAAGACTTACCTTTTTGCCTATGAAAAAAATGGTCCTAACATTACTGTGAAAATTTGTTGAAGATAGCCAAGATCAAAAGCACATTGAATAGTACACAAGGGAGAGATAAATATTTGATAAGAATAAACTGTATTTTAATCAAGAGGAAAATACTAATCAATTGGATCATCAAGAATTGCATACAATGTAGATGAGCCTTCTTATAAAGGTAAGGCTAAGAGACAAGAGAGAACACACTGATGACATGTGCCTCAATGAGATGCAAGGGTAGGTAGGAGAAATAGTAAAATATTCCACATGAGGTGGATCACCCACCGAAGGTGGAATTATCACTCCACAATAAGTGGATATGATAAAGTAATAACAAGATCACACCATAAAGGGTGGAAATTCTCCTACATACACACTCCCAATGTAGCACATCTCCCTAAGTGTCTCATATGCAAACTACTATGTGGTGCATGTACCTAAGTAAACTTAAGTAAAGAGTAATTATATCCAACATGAATAAATAATTACACCAACACCCCCCCTTAAGTGAAACTTAGGAGAATGTACTTAAGTCTAAAATTCAACTAAGTAATGAAAGATGGGTCTTAGCTACAAGGCCATGTTAGGAACCCATGTACAAATGCAAATGCAATCTCCCATAAAGCGAGGAAAGAGAGAAAAACCCAATGGGAAAAAATCTTCTGCCAAAAGAGAGATGAAAACTATATACAAAGGAACTCTCAAGGAAGTATGTGAAGGAAAAAACCCCATATGAGGAAAAAGTCCCCCCCCCCCATATGAGAGAAGAAGAGAGACCAAGTAGCCCCCCCCTCAATGTAGAATCTGCACCAATGGTAGAAGCTCAAAGCTGAATGAAGAAACTGCTCCATGAACATCGAACAACATTCCTCCCCTTGGGAAGAAACAAAACCAAATGTGTATCCATGAAGTCTCCCCAATCATGAAGGGAAGATGTAGGGAAAAAACTCATGTTGTATGGAGTCTCTAAAAAATTCTCAAGTGTCCCCATGCCAATGTTGAAAGTTACCCCCTCCCAAGGTGGTGAACTGCTCCACACTACTTAAAAAGGTACTCCAAGATCTAGTGGAGATTAATGTAGAACAAGATCCAAAGACTTGCATGTCTCCTATAAGGATAAAGAGACCTACTCCAACTTCTATACAAAAGTATCCACAATCATGTCAACCTCGAAAGAAGGATCATGTATAAAATGCACAAGAGGGTCATAGTGTTCCCTCACAACAACCAAAGAAGGATCATCTTCATCAAAAAGAAGATGAATATCATCAATGATGTCTCCCAAATCTGCAATGTAGGACTCCACAAGAAGACCTACAATGTCTGCCAAGTAGTCATCCCAATGAACTGAAGCTCGAAGACATGGAATATCCTATTGCACTAAATCACAAGAAGGCAAAACTATCACACTATCTGCATCATCAAGTGCAATAGGTGATGTGATATGTAATAACCCACTATACTTAACCCAACAAAATTTTGACCTCTTTTTTTTTTTAATATTTAATTTAATCATTTGTGTTTGATTCAATCGCATACTCTTGGCATCCATCCATTTGGATTAGGAATTCATCCATCCGGGATGAGCATCTAACCATATAGGTTAGGCATCTATCCATATGGAACATAAGGTTTCATCTATCCAATACGGGATAGGCATCTACCCATACGGGGTAGGCATCTATCCAATTGGGATAGGAGGTGCTCTGGCCAGAGACTTAGACTCATCAGGACCATTCGAGTCCTAAGCCACTCACTAAGCACTACACTCCTTTAATAGGAGTGCACCGAGGTTTCTGTCCTTAGGAGAAATCAAAATAACATAATGCAAGCTTGAATTCCACCTCAAAATTTGGCTTAAAGCCTCGAGAAGTCAAGCGAATCCATACGAGATTCCTTCCGAGTATGCATTGAATTAATTTTTCTTTTATTACACTTATATTTCAAATTAGGATTCTTCATAATCCTTCTTCTTACCAAACCTAGACCCCATCCATGAACGCCTGAGTACTAGGGACAACTTCATCACTAGACTGCCTACAAACCCGTTTCGGCACGAGATCAAGGCGTAAAGTATGTAGTTCTATTTCCTAATCTATGGTTTAATGTAAACCATTTGGTGGGTACACAACCCTTTCTAGGGTCAATGTCCCAAATAGTTTCTCTACGGTTGCTACCCATGATGGTGGCACTTAACCAAAGGCTCAAGATGGCCTATTGCTTGTGGCCTAAAACAACTAGATCCTAATACCTATCATAAGCATCACCCTTGACCCAATTATCAATCATCAACAACTCTTCGAGATTAAATCAAATTTATAAAAGCATTTCACTCAATCAACCCTAAAGGGGTTTACTATGGTTTAACTCAGCGGATGTAAAATCATTTAAGGATTATCTTATTAGATTATCAATCCAAGGGGGATTACCCTCCCCTTGGATTTTAACTTCCAAGTGTCCCTTATTACTCCCCAACGATTTATAGGGACAATGCCACAGACGTCGTTGATGCAGCTTTATTAGGTGTTAAGTGCAGTAGTTCAACACGATGACATTACCCATAAGCGTGACCCAGTGGCACCGTAAATACCGAACGCTACTAGGTTTTTGTTTTCCAACTCCCTTTTTTTAGTTTTCTAACTAAGAGGCTCTGAAAACTTTTAATTAGCATCATGCTTGAAACAATTATGAAATGAACCTGCATAATTAGACATTGCAAAGCTTAAATAATTGAAAAAAAACTACTTCTATGAGATTCATGAACCACTTGAAAACCAAATTATTTAATATTCAAAACTTGAAATATAACTTGCACAATAATAGCAATTATGAAACTCGCATATTGATAATTAAATGTGTAACTTGCATGAAGATGATGAAAATGCAACTTGCTCATCAATAAATGCAAATAATGTATGAGTAATTCGCATGATCCAAGGATAGTGTCATTTACATGCAAGATTAAGCAAATTTTATTTCTATCATGAGAATAATTAATTATAGAGTCATTAGTTCAAAATAAGCAATTAGTTTAGACATTAAACAAATTTTGGATCAAATCATAATAACATAAATCAATTGTTTTTAATGAATCTAAAATACCAACTAAGTAACCCAATAAATCTTAAATAAATTGAAAGATTCCAATTATAAAATTAGATATACTTTAATTTACAATTATAAATTTACTAAACAATGATCCAAGTTATTTATAAAAATTTTCTTAGTTTATCTTTACTAAACTAAAATTTAAATTAAGGAAAATATTAGCAAATTCCAATTTGCAAATTAATATGTAAAAAAAAATATAAATTTAAAAAAGATGATACGAAAATAAGCTTTTATTGTCAAGTGGGGAGTGGGGACCACAGGTCCCATCACCACTGCGAACCTGCAGGTGCAGGCCTGCGGGGATGAGGGGACAGTCGTGGGCCCCTCCACTACCTCTGCAGCCACTGTCGTAACAGTGACCGTAGGGGTAGTGGAGAGTACCACTCCCTGATGGTTACATTAACTCTGCCTCCCCCCTACGTTGACCGTTTAGTTTATTTAATGCAAAAATATTTTTCAAAGCTATGTTATTTTATTTTATATTTTTTTTCTTATCATACAAATTAAATATTGCAATATATATATATACATATATATATGTATGTATATATATATACATATATATATACATATATGTGTGTGTGTGTATATATATATGTATATATATATACATATATATATATATGTGTGTATATATATATACATATATATATATGTGTGTGTGTGTGTATATATATATGTATATATGTATATATATATATATATATACGGTTTTATTCCAGTTCTATTAACAATTTAAGAGGGGTATATATAAAAATGTTATTATACAAATATAATAAGAATCTACTCACAGGTATGAAAAATAATAGAGAAATTTATTTCAGATGATTTCACAGGAGACCAAAAAAAGATACAATGTTCTTGAATTTGAGGCAGCAATACAACAGAGAACTAAATTACCTCAGAGATAGATAGATGTATAAATTTCAATTTCACAGTGATCATATTCAACAAATTTGCCTTACGTTAAGATAAACATAAATTTTTATGATGAGTTTGTTAGGAAATTAACATTCACAAAGGGAGAGAGATTTCTGAAAAGAAATAAATAACAAGATAATATTTTTCACAGGGAGTTTATACAATAATTTTGAGAAGAATTCATATTTGAAATACTATTTCACATAGCGAGATTTCTCAATACAAATGATTATATGCATAGAGAAAGAAACTATTTACAGAGATAAAAGAATTTTGAGTTTTCAAAAGAAAAGTAGAGATGTTGAAAAGCACGATTTTTTTTCGAGATTCAAGATTTTCTCTAGATTTCAAAAAGTAGAAAAAAGTAGAAGTCTGATTTCTTTCTTTTCTCTAAACAGATTAACAAATAAAAATAAATCTGCATTTGCATGTTTGAAAAGTACTTTTATCAATTCACTTCTTTAATGAAAAATAGATTTTCCTTTCTAATAAGTCTATCTAACAATTAAGTAATAATTTCCTTCAAAAAATTATATTCAAATAAAGGAATCTAAGAGGAGATATTTCCTCTTGAAAATATAAAATTTACATAAGCAATTAGCAAATGGAAAAGGGGGAACCTGGAGAAGCCTTTTGATGTTGAATCCTCTCCAAATCTTCAAGCTAGCCTTTCTTGATCCTTCCTTGCAAGCTTGGTGAAATTTCTTCAAAACAAACTTAACAATTCTACAAATGAAAAATATGACTACCAGAAAAAAAACTACTTCTTGAGAAAACTTTTCTTCAAAAAAATAATCAACCCCCTTCTTTTGAAAATTGCATACAATATATAGGAAAAACCCCTTAACTCCACTATCTAGAGGAATTAATTGAAAATGAGATTCTTTTTCCAATATTGGATCCATGCAAAATTGATTAATATCCTAGTGGGGGAGTTACATGCAAGGGAATTAAAGAATGAAGATTCCTCTAGAAGCTTATAATTTCTTCTACAACATGTGCCATAATTGGGAATGGGAAAAACAAATAATGCCTATTTAAATTATATTCTCCAAGTGTGTATGTGGGTCCATTATTTAACCTTTTATAATATTTATTCAACCATATTCAATAGTTCAACCAAAAGAAGATATAATAGAAATTGCATCAAATTAAAAGTGATAAGGGAGGGTTATGACATCCTCCCCCCCTCCCCCCCTAAAATTGTGCATCATCTTGATGCACTTTATTGAATGTATCCAAAAAGAGTCTATAGTTCATGATTAGTTTCAAACAAAAAAGGAAACAACTGTTGCATTTCCCTAGTATCTTCCCATGTGGCATTTTTTTCATCATACTGATTCCATTGTACTTTGCATTGATCAACCTCTTTGTTGTGCAATTGGCACTGGCACCTCTCCAAGATTCTGAATGGCTCTATCATTGTTCCCCCCATTTACTGGACTTGTAAAGCATCCTAGTTCAAGATATGTTTCTCATCAGGTACATACTTTTTAAGAAGAGATCCATGGAAGACATCATGGATTTGTCTCAACTGGGGAGGTAAGGCCAACCGATATGCAACTAGATTAATCCTTTCCAATGTCTCAAAAGGCCCAACATAATGAGGTGCAAGCTTAGTCTTTTTCCCAAACCTTATGGAACTCTTGTGTGGCCTAACCCTTAGGAAGACTTTCTCTCCCACCTCAAACTCCTTTGGTGTCATGTTCTTGTTTGCATAACTTTTCTGCCTATCTGAGGCTTCCTTCAATCTTTGCCTAATTTCCTTAGTTTTCCTTTCCATTTCCTTCAGCATATCTGGTCCAACAATTACCCTGTCTTCAAGACTATCCCAACTCAAAGGTGTTCGACATGGCCTACCATACAATACTTGAAAGGTGCCATCCCCAAAGATGTTTGATATGTATTATTGTAAGCAAACTCTACCAGAGGTAGGTAATCTTCCCATTTCTTCTATTGGTCCATGTAGTACATGCAAAGTAGGTCTTCCAAAATCTGATTTGTCCTCTCTATTTGATCGTCAGTTTCAAGATGGTATGCAATACTAAAATTTAGTTGAGTTCCAAGAGCTGATTGAAGGGTTGTCCAAAACCTTTAAGTGAATCTAGCATCTCTATCTGATATGATTTTCTCTAGCATTCCATGCAACCTAAATATTTCCTTAACAAAGCATCTTAACAAGGTAGGTGCATCATCTGTCAGATTCCTTGGTATAAAGTGTGCCACCTTAGTGAGTTTGTCAACTACACCATTATTGTATCATGCGTAGAAGGTGACATGGGTAACCCTTGCACACAATCCATGCTAATAACTTGCCAGTTGTGTTGAGGTACATCATGTAACTGTAATAATCCAAATGGATGTCTATGCTCTGCCTTTACTCTTTAACACTCCAAACATTTAGCCACATACTTGACTATGTCATTCTTCATCCCTTGCCAAAAGTATAGCTTCTTTAGATCTGCATAAAGTTTGTTAACCCCCGGGTGCCCTGAGTAAGGGGCATTATGAGCCTCTGACAAGACTACCTTCTTTAAGTCCCCTGAACTAGGAACATAAATTATATTATTGTATCTGAGTAATCCATCTTCATCTAATGTATACCCTTCAATCTTAGGATCTGTTGGATCATATTCTAAAGTCAATTTGACTTGTTCATACCATGGGTCATGTCCCTGCTCATCCATTACTTGCTTTTTGAAAGAAGTTTTGAATGTTGCTATAGTCATCAAGTGTCTCCTCCTACTTAAAGCATCTGCCACCCTATTTTCCTTCCCCTTAATATCAATTTCAAAATAATATTCACTTAGAAACTCTAACCACCTTCTTTGTCTAGCATTTAAGTGGGGTTGGGTAAAGATGTACTTTAGTCCTTGGTTATCTGACTTTAACTCAAAGGGATTCCCTAGTAAGAAGTGTCTCCATTTGTGTAGGGCATGCACAATCGCTGCTAACTCTAAGTCATGGGGTGCATAATTAACTTCATGAGTCTTCATCTTCCTAGATTCGTAAGCTACTACCCCTTCATCTTGGATAAGTACTCCTCCTAAACCTTCAATAGAAGCATCAGTTATGACTGTGAAGTGTCCATTCGGATCTGGTACCTTTAAAATGGGTGATGAAGTTAATTTTTCCTTCAAGGTTTGAAATGCCTTATCACTTTTCTCTGTCCACACAAACTTTTTACCCTTCCTCTGCAATGAGGTGATGGGGTTTGCTATCTTAGAGAATCCTTCCACAAACCTCCTATAGTACCCTGCTAGCCCCATAAAGCTTCTTACCTCTGAAACATTTTTAGGGATTGACCATTCTACTATTACCCTTATCTTATCTGGATCAACTGATATTCCTTCCTTTGATATTATATGCCCAAGGTAGTGAATTTTTCCTCAAAGAAGGCACATTTTGATAGTTTCCCATATAACTTATGTTCCCTCAACCTTTGCAAAACCATTTGTAGGTGTACTAAATATTCCTCCTCATTCCTAGAGTAAATCAAGATGTCATCCAGAAATATCAAAACAAATTTGTCCAAGTAGTCATGGAGTACACTATTCATTAGGTTCATAAATGCAGCTAGGGTGTTGGTTACACCAAAAGGTACTACTGTGAATTCATAATGCCCATATCTAGTCCTGAATGTTGTCTTCAGAATGTTCTCCTCTTTAATTTTGAGTTGATGATATCCTGATCGGAGGTCTATCTTCAAGAAAACTGTTGCTCCTTTCATTTGGTCAAAAAGATCCTCTATTTGAGGTAAGGGATACCTATTCTTTATTGTGACCTTGTTCAACATCCTATATTTGATGCATAGTCTTAAGGTTCCATCCTTCTTCTTAATGAATAAGACTGGTGCTCCCCATGGTGATACACTTGGCCTTATTAATCCTTTGGCTAAGAGATCCTCTAATTTCATTTTGAGCTCTTGTAATGTAGTTGTGTTCATTCGGTAAGGTGCCCTTGATACTGGTTCAGCTCCTGGTAGTACTTCGATAGAAAAGTCAAAATTCCTTTTAGGGGGTAAGCCGGGTAATTCTTCTGGAAAAACATCCTTGAATTCTTTTAAGAAAGGGGTACTTTCAAAGGTCGAGGTATTTTCCTCCTTCCTTTCATCAATTTCAACCATATAGATTAGGCCTCCTCTTCTCCTTTCCTTCTTTAATTGCATGGCTGAGATGGTTTCTATATTAATGGGTTTAAACTTTCTTTGGATTTTGAACTTTTTCCCCCAATCATCCAAACTTACAACAACTTTGTTATAGAAATCTACATTAGCTTGATGATCTGTTAACCAACTCATTCCAATAATTACATCATATAACCCTAGGGGTGCCACATAGAGATCTACCCTTGTTTCAAACTCAGGAAATTATACCCTTGCCCTCAGCAAACACTTAGTTACTTCCCTAGTTGCCTTATCCCCATATTGAACCATCTGTGATGACTCCATTTGATTAACTTTTAATGCATATTTGCTTACTAATTTAGGTGAGATGAAACATTCAGATGACCCAGTGTCAATTAGAATTGAAATTGGTTGTTCAAATAGTGTACCTGTAGTTTCCGCGGGAACATTCTGCAATCTTGCTCTTTGGTTCTTAACTGTTGCATGAATCCTTTGTTGAGGCCCTTTTGTCACAACCCTCCTTTATCACTTTTTGATTTAAATACAATTCTATTATATTTTTGGATAAGCTATTTAAATGATGGAATAAATGTTATAAAAAGAATGAAAATAATAATACACACACACACACATACATGGAGAATATACATTATTTTTATTTATTTATTTTCCACTCCCAATTATGGCACATGTTGTAGGAAGAATAAGAAGCTTCTAGATGAATCTCCACCACCTTGCATGTAACTCCCCCACTAAGTTTAATCAATTTGCATGAAGCCCAATATTGGAAAAGAATCTCTTTTTAATTAATTTTTCTAGATAGTGGAATGGAGGGAATTTTCTTATAAAATTGTATGCAAGTTTCAAAGAAGGGAGTTGATTATGTTTTTTTGAAGGAAATTTCCCAAGTCTTAGAAGTAGATCTTCTTTGGTAGTCTCATTTTCATTGCAGGAATTTCAAGTTGTTGTTTGAAGGATTTCTCTCAAGTTGCAAGGAAGGATAAAAAGGATAACCAGTGGATTCAACATCAAGCTCGATAAACCAGGTTCTCTCCTTGTTATTTCACATTCACTTATGAGGAATTTGTATTATCAAAAAAAAAAAAAGTTATGGATCTTCCTTTATATAAAGAAATTTTTTTATTAGATTGCAAATCTTTAATTTAGGGATAAATAATAATGATAATACTTTCATATAGTGCATGTAAAAGATAGTTATTTATTTATTTTATTTCCCTTAAGAAAATATGCACATGATCTTGCTTTTTGTTTTTTTTCAAAGATTTTAGCAAAAAAAAATCATATTCCTTTAATTGTTTAAAGTCTCTTTATCTGAGATTAAAATTCTTCCCTGTGTGATTTGAATCTTAATCTTTATCTCTTCCCTCCAATTCATTTCTCTGGTTCTTCGAATGGAAATCTGAATCTCATTCTTTAATCTCTCTGTGATTATTAGTTAAATAATTCTTTCTATGATTATTAGTTAAACAAATCTCTCTGTGATTATTAGTTAAATAAATCTCTCTGTGATTATTAGTTAAATATATCTCCCTGTTAGATCTCTCTGTGAATATTAGTTGAATAAAATCCTCCTGTGAATACTAAAAATGAATCCTGGAAATAAATAATCTTCCTGTGAATACTGGAAATAAATAATCTTCCTCTGAATACTGGAAATAAACAATCTTCCTATGAATACTGGAAATAAACAATCTCCCTGTGAAAACTGGAAATAAACTCTCTATCCCCTTGTGAATACTAGAAATATTAACCTCTTGTTACTATAAAATCAATCCAAAACAATTGTTTGATTATCTATTTTATTCATCTTCTTATTTTCATAAATGAATACTTATATATATATATATATATAAATAATTGAAAATGTAAACTATATATATATTATATATATTAAATTTAATTCAAATGTTAAAATATATTAATGTTGCAAAGCGATTATAATGACACGGTCTCCGAAAATAATTTTTGAATGAATAGTGGATGGCGTGCAGGGGAGGCGTTTAATGTAACCGCCGGGGGAGGGAGCAGTGGTACCCTCCACTACCCCTGCGGTCACTGTCACGGTAGTGGCCACAGGGGAGTGGAGGGGCCCACTGTGTCCCCTCAACCCTGCGGGACTGCGCATGCAGGAACGTAAGGGTGATGGGAGTCGTGGTCCCGACCCCCACCCCCACCCCCCTATTTACTATTAAAACAAAAAAAATTCGCTTATTTTATTTTTTTAGTTAGTTTTTTTTTTTATATATTCTTTTTAAATTGCAATTTGGAATTTTTAATAATTACTTTGGGTTAAATTTTAAGTTAATTGCTAATAATTATTTTAGTTTAAATTTTAAGTTTAATTGTTAATAATTGCAATTTAGGAAATGTTAATTCTTTCCTTAGTATAAATTTTAAGTTATTGATTTTAACTTAGAAAAATTTATAAATATTGGGGATTATTGTGTAGTAAATTCATAATTAATTTATCCTTAGTCAATGTTATATTCATAAATTATATTATATCAAATTCTTTTAATTAGAGTTATTCAATCCATTTAAGATCCATTGGGGCACTTAGTTGGCCTTTAGCAATTAATTCACATTAATATGATTTGAATCGAATGCCTAAATTAATCACTATATTTTGATTGCTTAATCATGCATGCAAGTTACACTATTCTTATATCATGCAAATTACATATAGATTAACTACATTTATTGATGTTATCATCTCCATGCAAGTACACATGTAATTATTAATATGCAAGTTATATTTCAAGTTATGGTTTTATTCTACGTAATTCATCAAGTAGTTATTTCAATCAATTAAAATTATGCACGTTCAATTAGTAATTGTTTTCAAGCATGATTTTTTCATAGCTTCTTAGTTAGAAAACTAAATAAAGGAAGATGGAAACCAAAATCTAGTAGCGTTCGGTATATACGGTGCCTCTAGGTCACGCTTACGGGTAATAACGTCGTGTTGAACTACTGCACTTAACACCTAATAAAGCTACATCAACGACGTCTGTGGCATCGTCCCTATAAATCGTCAGGGAGTAATAAGGGACACTTGGAAGTTAAAATCCAAGGGGTGGGTAATCCCCCTTGGATCGATAATTTAATAAGATAATTCTAAAATGATCTTTCATCCGCTGAGTTAAACTATAGTAAACCCCTATAGGGATGTTGAGTGAAATTCTTTTATGAAATTGATTTAATCTCAAAGATTTTTTGTCGATTGACAATTGGTCAAGGGTGACGCTTATGATAAGAATTAGGATCTAGTGGTTTTAGGCCACAAGCACTAGGCCATCTTGAGCCTTTGCTTAAGCGCTACCTTCGTGGGTAGCAACCGCAGAGAAACTGTCTAGGACATTGACTCTAGAAAGGGTTGCGTACCCACTAATTAGTTTACATCAAACCTTAGAGTAGAAAATAGAACTACATATTGTACGCCTTGATCCCGTGCCGAAATGGGTATGTAGGTAGTCTTGGGACAGAGTTGTCCCTAGTACTCAGGCATTTGTGGGTGGGTTCTAGGCTTGGTATAGAAGGATTGAATAGAATCCTAATTTGAAAGATAATTAAAATGGAAAAAAGTAATTCAATGCATACTCGGAAGGAATCCTGTATGGATTCGCTTGACTTCCCGAGGCTTTAAGCCAAATTCTGAGGCGGAATTCAAGCTTGTATTATGTTATTTAATTACTCCTAAGGACGGTGACCTCGGTGCACTTCTGTTAGAAGAGTGTAGTACTTAGTGAGTGGCTCAGGACCCGAATGGTCCTGATGAGTGAAAGTCTCTGGCCAGAGCACCTCCTATCCCGATTGGATAGATGCCTACCTTGTATGGGTAGATGCCTATCCCGTATTGGATAGATGAAATCTTATGTCCCGTATGGACAAATGCCTAACCCATATGGTTAGATGCTCATCTCGGATGGATGAATGCCTAATCTAAATGGATGGATGCCCAGAGTATGCGATTGAATCAAACATAATGATTAAATTAAACAAAAAAAAAGAATGGTCAATTTTGTCGAGTTAATTATGGTGGGTTATTACACCCTTGTTGTGGTTGATTGGCCCTAATCTAAGCTTGCATCCTGGGACATTCTCTAGCAAAATGGTTTCCCCCACATATAAAACATCCACCTAGAGGACCCCTCCTACCTTGATTCCTAGGGGGATCATTCCTTATTTCATTGGCCCTAGTTGGATAAGTTATCCTGTTCTGCTGGTAATTCCTATTATAATTTCCCCTGTTATTATTATTATTTCCATTCCTCTGATATTGATTAGGGGGTGGCCTTCTTTTGGAAGAATTGTTCCTTTGACTTTTGTTGAAGTTAGTGTCCCCCTTGAATTCTTGCTTCCTTTTAAATGAGTGGTTCCCATTATAGTTCTGCCTTGCTGTTGTTAGGGCTTGAATCTTTCTCTCCTACCTTAGGGACTTTTCAAGTACTTTGTTCATGTTTTTGGGTCCATGCATGTCAACCTTTGCCCCTATGTTGGTATTTTGTCCCAAAATGAACTTCCTCTCTTGACCTTCTTCATCTTTCTGGTACGTAGGTACGTACTTAAGCAATTTGGTGAACTTGTCCGAATATTGTTGAACTGATAGGGGCCCTTGTCATAGATTATGGAACTCTGTCACCTTCTCATCAAAGAACAATTGAGAGAGCCACCTTTTTCAAAAGTGGTGAACAAATTGATCCCATGTGATCGTATCCCTTCTATACCCATTTTTTTCCTTGGTGTTGGTCCACCAACTAGCTGCCTCCCCTGTGAGTTGATAGGAACCCCATAAGGCCTTGGTTGTTTCGCTAAAAGCTCTTAGTTCAAAATACTTTTCCATTTCATTTAACCAATTTTCAGCTCCTTCACCAATTTTCCTCCCATCGAACTTAGGGGGAGTGATTTTCTTCAAATCCTTAGAGAGTTCCAATATGTTATTTTATTTTATATTGTCCATCACATTCCCTTGATTGTGACCAGGGTTCCCATTTTCAATTCCACTTCAATTTTCAATGTCATTCTACCTTGCCCTAAGGTCCTGCATTGATTGCTCCAAGAAGTTGATCTTATCCCTTTGTTTGGTTAGCAGGTTGATTATAGCGTCGACCCCATCTTCGTTATTCCCTTGGTTATGTTGATTCCCTTCATGGTTTTCCTCATGGTTTTCTTCATGGTTTTATTCATGATTTTCCTCATGGTTAGCTTCCCTTTGTCTCCTAGTGGTAGCACTTCTTCCATTTCCCCTTCCTCTTCCTCTTCATCCTCCCCTTCCTCTAGCCATCTAGAGTTTTAACTGAAAATTAAATTATGTAGTTAGTTCTTGATTTAAGATTTTATAATTTAATCTCTACCATTGCAAGAGACTCCCTTGGTTGTATAAATTGAAGTGAGCACAAGGCCTAGATTTGAACCTTTGCTCTAATACCACATGTAATAACCCACTATATTGAACCCAACAAAATTTTGACCTCTTTTTTTTTTTAATATTTAATTTAATCGTTTGTGTTGATTCAATCGCATACTCTGGGCATCCATCCATTTGAATTAGGCATTCATCCATCCAGGATGAGCTTCTAACCATACAGGTTAGGCATCTATCCATATGGAACAGAAGGTTTCATCTATCTAATACGAGATAGGCATCTACCCATATGGGGTAGGCATCTATCCAATTGGGATAGGAGGTGCTCTGGCCAGAGACTTAGACTCATCAGGACCATTCGATTCCTAAGCCACTCACTAAGCACTACACTCCTCTAATAGGAATGCACCGAGGTCACCGTCCTTAGGAGAAATCAAAATAACATAATGCAAGATTGAATTCCGCCTCGGAATTTGGCTTAAAGCCTCGAGAAGTCAAGCGAATCCATACGGGATTCCTTCTGAGTATGCATTGGATTACTTTTTCTTTTATTACACTCATATTTCAAATTAGGATTCTTCGCAATCCTTCTTCTTACCAAACCTAGATCCCATCCATGAATGCCTGAGTACTAGAGACAACTTTGTCCCTATACTGCCTACATACCCATTCTGGCACGGGATCAAGGCGTAAATTATGTAGTTCTATTTTCTAATCTATGGTTTAATGTAAACCATTTGGTGGGTACACAACCCTTTCTAGGGTCAATGTCCCAGACAGTTTCTTTGCGGTTGCTACCCACGATGGTAGCACTTAAGCAAATGCTCAAGATGGCCTATTGCATGTGGCCTAAAACAACTAGATCCTAATACCTATCATAAGCGTCACCCTTGACCCAATTGTCAATCGTCAACAACTCTTTGAGATTAAATCAAATTTATAAAAGCATTTCACTCAATCAACCCTAAAGGGGTTTACTATGGTTTAACTCAACGGATGTAAAGTCATTTAAGGATTATCTTATTAGATTATTGATCCAAGGGGGATTACCCTCCCCTTGGATTTTAACTTCCAAGTGTCCCTTATTACTCCCCGACGATTTATAGGGACGATGTCACAGACGTCGTTGATGCAGCTTTATTAGGCATTAAGTGCAGTAGTTCGACATGACGATATTACCCGTAAGCGTGACTCAAAGGCACCATAAATATCAAATGCTGCTAGGTTTTTGTTTTCCAACTCCCTTTATTTAGTTTGCTAACTAAGAGGCTACGAAAACTTTTAATAGCATCATGCTTGAAATAATTATGAAATGAACGTGCATAATTAGACATTGCAAAGCTTAAATAATTGAAAAAAAACTACTTCTATGGGATTCATGAACCACTTGAAAACCAAATTATTTAATATTCACACAATTATAATGACACGATCTTCGAAAATAATTTTTGAATGAATAGCGGATGGCGTGCAGGGGAGGCGGTTAATGTAACCGTCGGGGGGGGCAGTGGTACCCTCCACTACCCCTGCGGTCACTATCACGATAGTGGCCGCAGGGGAGTGGAGGGGCCCACGGTGTCCCCTCAACCCTGTGGGACTATGCATGTAGGACCACAGGGGTGATGGGAGTTGTGGTCCCCACCCCCCTCCCCCCATTTACTATTAAAACAAAAAAAAAACGCTTATTTTATTTTTTTAGTTAGTTTTTTTTTTATATATTCTTTTGAAATTGCAATTTGGAAATTTTAGTAATTACTTTGGGTTAAATTTTAAGTTAATTGCTAATAATTATTTTAGTTTAAATTTTAAGTTTAATTGTTAATAATTGCAATTTAGAAAATGTTAATTCTTTCCTTAGTATAAATTTTAAGTTATTGATTTTAACATAGAAAAATTTATAAATATTGGGGATTATTGTGTAGTAAATTCATAATTAATTTATCCTTAGTCAATTTTATATTCGTAAATTATATTATATCAAATTCTTTTAATTAGAGTTATTCAATCCATTTAAGATCCATTGGGGCACTTAGTTGGCCTTTAGCAATTAATTCACATTAATATGATTTGAATCGAATGCCTAAATTAATCACTATTTTTGTATTGCTTAATCATGCACGCAAAATTAATCACTATTTTTCTTATCTTACAAAATTAATATTGCAATGTGTGTGTGTGTGTGTGTGTGTGTGTGTGTGTGTGTGTGTGTGTATACATATATATATACATATATACATGTATATATACATATATATATACATATATCTATTATATACATGTATATCTATATATATGTATATATGTATATATGTATATGTATATATACATGTATATATCTATATATCTATATATACATATATACATATGTGTGTGTGTGTGTGTGTGTGGGGTTTTATTCCAGTTCTATTAACAATTTTAGAGGGGTATATATAAAAATGTTATTATAGAAATAAAATAAGAATCTACTCACAGGTATGAAAAATAATAGAGAAATTTATTTTAGATGATTTCACAGGAGACCATAAAAATATACATTGTGTTTGAATTTGAGGTAGCAATACAACAGAGAACTAAATTACCTCAGAGATAGATAGATGTATAAATTTTGATTTCACAGTGATCATATTCAACAAATTTGCCTTACGTTGAGATAAAAACAAATTTTTATGATGAGTTTTTCAGGAAATTAACATTCACAGAGGGAGAGAGATTTCTGAAAAGAAATAAATAACAAGATAATATTTTTCACAAGGAGTTTATACAACAATTTTGAGAAGAATTCATATTTGAAATACTATTTTACATAGCGAGATTTCTCAATGCAAATGATTATATGCATAGAGAAAGAAACTATTTACAAAGATAAAAGAATTTTGAGTTTTCAAAAAAAAAGTAGAGATGTTGAAAAGCACAATTTTTTTTCGAGAATCAAGATTTTCTCTAGATTTCAAAAAGCAGAAAAAAGTAGAAGTCTGATTTCTTTCTTTTCTCTAAACAGATTAACAAATAAAAATAAATCTGCATTTGCATGTTTGAAAAGTACTTTTATCAATTCATTCCTTTAATGAAAAATAGATTTTCCTTTCTAATAAGTCTATCTAACAATTAAGTAATAATTTCCTTCAGAAAATTATATTCAAATAAAAGAATCTAAGAGGAGATATTTCCTTTTGAAAATATAAAATTTACATAAGCAATTAGCAAATGGAAAAGGGGGAACCTAGAGAAGCCTTTTGATGTTGAATCCTCTCCAAATCTTCAAGCTAGCCTTTCTTGATCCTTCCTTGCAAGCTTGGTGAAATTTCTTCAAAACAAACTTAACAATTCTACAAATGAAAAATATGACTACTAGAAAAAAAATTACTTCTTAACAATTAACGAATGAAGATTCCTCTAGAAGCTTCTAATTTCTCCTACAACATGTACCATAATTGGGAATGGGAAAAATAAATAATGCCTATTTAAATTATATTCTCCAAGTGTGTATGTGGGTCCATTATTTAACCTTTTATAATATTTATTCAACCATATTCAATAGTTCAACCAAAAGAAGATACAATAGAAATTGCATCAAATTAAAAGTGATAAGGGAGGGTTAGGAAATGCACAAGAGGGTCATAGTGTTCCCTCACAATAATCAAAGAAGGATCATCTTCATCAGAGAGAAGATGAATATCATCAATGATGTCTCCCAAATCTGCAATGTAGGACTCCACAAGCAAACCTGCAATGTCTGTCAAGTAGTCATCCCAATGAACTGAAGCTGGAAGACATGGAATATCCTGTTGCACTAAATCACAAGAAGGCAAAATTGTCGCACTATTTGCATCATCAAGTGCAATAGGTGATGTGATATCAATAGGAGGAGATGAAATGCAAGGCTCAAGAATGGGGTCACATGTGAGAACACCCAAGTTCAAGTACCCAAAGTTCTCCTCAATATCTGAATCATCAACATAGGAATAATAAACCTCATCAATAGGACTAAAGTGAGAAAAGGAGTAAAACCGAGATGCATGATCAACCACCCTAGTCGCAATGATAGCTCTACTCTCCAAGTCTCTAATGATAACTGAATTTGGTGTGAAATCCACAGTTTTCTTTGTTACCCCATGTGTGATTTGATAGATGGAAAGAAGATTGTTTGTCAAGTGGGGTACACACAACACATCATTGAAGGAGTTATCCGCAATGAAAATAGATCCCTTCCCAATCACATCAATGTATGTATGATTACCCATCAAAATTTGTGGCATGTGGCAAGGCTCAAATGAAGAGAACATAGATTGTGAAGATACCATACAATGAGAAGCTCCTGAATATAGAAGCCATCTCCTTGAATCATGACCTTTAGTAGCACAAAGAGCTTGTCCCTTTCCTTTATATGTCCCAAAAGAATGATCCTTTCCTTTATCCTTTTCTTTGGAAGAAGAAGTCAATGTAAACATTCTAGAAGGAAAAATGATTTTATTTTTCTCAAGAAGATGTTTCAATTCATCAATATCCTTCTTGTAGCAATGTTGTTCATCATGTCTTGACTTCTTGAAATATGCACAAAAAATATTATCTTTATATGATTTCCTCTTAGGTGAGGATGTAGAATCACCTTGTTGTGGAGAGGATGATTATGCTTCATCTTGATTAGGATTAGGTTGCTTTTGGTTCTTTTCTTTACCTTGATTGCTTTGATTCCTTTTATTAGCCACCAAAGCTTGTGACTTTGAAGATTTGAGAATCCCCATCTTGGTAACTTAGATTGTCCAAGAATCAACATCTTCGTGAGTGCATCAAAAGATGGTGGAGTGTAGGAGGCACCTTGAGCCAACCGATGGATGTGAAAGCTAGATACAAAGGTTACATACTTTGATGGAAGCTTGTCCAACAAGTTGTAAACTAATTCATGATTATCCTTTTTGTCAATGCCACAATCATTTAGCTTTGCTCTTAGCTCATTTGCTTTTGTGACAAAATCTTGGATTGTATCAAAATCCTTGGGCTCCAATGTTGTGAGTTCACTATCAAGCTTGTAGCCCTTAATCTCATCAACTTGACCATACAACTTCTCATAAATATCCCAAGCCTCTTTAATTGTTGTACACTTCTCAATGTGAAAAATGAGGTCATCTGATACAAACTTTCTCAATGTTCCACGTACCATAGAATTTTTAGTGAGCCATTCAACTTGAGCATTAGGATCAGCCTTAGGATCAGGTGGTGTTGTTATTGTTCCATTTACATAATGAATGAGTCCTTTTTCCATTAGTTTACTCCATTCCTTAATCTTCCATGATGCATAATTATGAGGAGTTAAAAGTGAAAATTTAGGAGAACCCATAGCACCAAAATGAAAAAAACACAAGATAGAGAGGGGCACAATCACACAAGACACCCCCCCCACTACTCAATCAAGAAACACCCCCAAAATGATGATTTGATACTTTATACTTAGTGTATGTACAATGGGCCACTTGTGAAATAAGGCAAGGTGGACTTCTAATTTCAACTTTACAACTGCCTCAAATAGGCCATAAGAGACCCCAACAAATACTACGAGTGATCTGAAGAGATCCAAGAAAAATACAAGTACCAAATATGCCAAGAATGACCAAATAGTGAAAGTATAATTTATACTCAAAATCACTACAAACTAATGGCAGATTATGAAAGTAGACAAAAAAATATGCACTTTCAAAAAAAATGGCACCTGAGAAGGAGGTCGTATGACCCCAAACGAAGCCTCTGAAGTTGCAAAATTGAGGATTAGTCAGGTACAGTCATAAAAAAGTGTAAATTTTGAAAAATATGTCCATCAAAATTATTAAATTCCTCCACCACTATGAAGAGAATGAAAAATTAGCCCAAATAAAATAAAAAATGCACCAAAAAAGGAGTTAAAATGAGCAAGATATGGCCTCTTGAAGTCAAACTGCGAAATCAAAAAGCTCAATGAGAGGGGGCTCCAGTTTTTTTTTTAAATGCTCATGTCAGCATCTAACAGGTTTAAATTTGATGCCCATATGGCTATCACAAAAACTTTGCCTCCCCTACTGACATAGCGTCCGTACTGTACAAATAGTATGAAGTGACCCAATCAAAAAATGCCATGTGTCGTATGACTGTGCAGCAAATATGATGTGGCAGATGGTCAAGCTTGTTGACTGATCGTACGGTCTGACACGTGGTAGGTATGGCCAGATGATGTGTCCTCCCCATGGAGAGTACGACAGGTTGACGTGGTAGGGGGAGTGGGTTGCTGACTGTGTGAGTAGGTGGCAACACGTATTCTGCTAACTCAATGCAACTTGGGGGAATCATTGTGTGCCATGTGTATGGGCTGACTCTGCAGATGTGGACGCTGCAAAAGGAGGGTGGTGTGGTGGCCGACGATGCAGAAGTAGAAGTGGAGGAGCAGTAGGGGCCGCCAGCAGGGCGGGAGCTGCGGGAAACAACGGAGGGAGCAACCATGGGCGGCAGGCAGTGAAGATGGTCGGGCAATGAGGAGGTGGCTACCGATGGCAAACAAGGTTCGGCAACTGTTGAGGGGTGGCGAGGGTAAAATGCTACCAGAAAATGCAAAACCGATGACATTAGCAGGTTGCCAGAGGAAGTGGTGGGGCCCAAAGAAACTTGCAGTACAGGCCCTCCAAAGACAATAATGTGCAAGGTACGGTGGTCTGGTGGGGGTAAAATCCCCCTGAAAAATATACAAATTTTTAATTTTATTTCTTAATAAATAAAACCTCCAAATATTTTTAAAACTGTGAAATAATTTACTATAGAATTTTTTAAAAAATCACAGAAAAATATATATATATATTTATATTTTTTTTAATAAATCTATACCGTATTGTCCAATTGGGCAAAAAAATTCCTCCAAAGCCCAAAAATCAATTTTCACCAAATATAGACAAATTTATACTCAAAATTCATGGAAACAGCCACCTAGACACAACCATGAGGTCCAAATCATCATAGGACACACCTAAAAAGAGAAACTCCCTAGATCCAAAAATGAAGCCTCCAAAATCTCTCCAAAAAGATTAATCAATGAAGCCCTATAGGCTCTGATACCATGTGAGAATTTGTTAAAGATAGCCAAGATCCAGAGCACATTGAATAACACACAAGAGAGAGAGAAAAAATATTTGATAAGAATAAACTGTATTCTAATCAAGAGGAAAATACTGATCAACTAGATTATCAAGGATTATATACAATGTAGATGAGCCTGCTTATAAAGGTAATGCTAAGAGACAAGAGAGAGCACAGTGATAACATGTGGCTCAATGAGATGCAAGATTAGGTAGGGGTAGGTAGGAGAAATAGTAAAATATTCCACATGAGATGGATCACCCACCGAAGGTGGAATTATCACTTCACAGTAAGTGGATATGATAAAGTAATAGCAAGATCACACCATAAAAGGTGGAAAATTGCCTACATACACACTCCCAATGTAGCACATCTCCCTAGGTGTCTCATATGAAAACTACTATGTGGTGCATGTACCTAAGTAAATTTAAGTAAAGTGTAGTTATATCCAACATCAATAAATAATTACACCAACAATTACTATTATTAGGAACATCATTGCAAGTGAGATAAATAGGGAAATCCCCTTAGAGTGTTTGTTAGCACCTAGAGCATGTTAATAAGATGAGAGGGGGGGGGTAAATCATACAAACTTAATCTTTAATATATTTAACAGATTCAACCTCGATAGCTTTAACAGATATATGTAACCAAAACTGTAAAACATGTAAACTCATAAATAGATAACACCACAAAACATATAACACCAGATTTAATGTGGAAACCCAAATAGGGAAAAACCACTATGGGGTTTTGGACCCACTAAGAAATATACTCTTCTAGAGTATGCTCAGTTAAAAGAAAATCCTGTTAAAGATTACAAACACATTTCTAGATGTGACCCAGTTAAGGGATTTCCCTCAGATCTGTTAGGATCTTCACCTTGTTAGAGGTGACCTTGTTAAAGGGTTTCAAACACTCAATTAGAATATCACCTTGCTAGAGGATTTACAAATAAGACTGTTAAGTCCACTCAATTAAGATATTTTCTATCACTTACAAATAAACAACAGTAATGAGTATGTCTACAACTTTGCATCTAAAATGCTAAAGCAGATTCTTATTTTCTCAATACAATCTAGTCATAGGACTTATCTTGTCCCTCTGTTGGGCTCCTTACTCTGTTATTCAAACAGGTCTTCAAGCTTCTGTGCTCGATAATCACTATGTAGCATCCCTATGCTTACACTTGCCCACATACATTGTTTATCAACAATTCCTTATTTATAAACAATTGCTAACCGCTAAATTTCCTTGATCACATTTCCCATGATCAATCATAGCCATCAGATCTTCAATCTTGACCAAGTTCAATGTATCCTTCGATGTGAAAACATTTAACCTTGCCTTGGAACTTGCATACATTTCTTGGAACTTGTGCTAGGGTATTGCGATTCAATCTAAGCTGTAGATCTTCCTGTCGATCTTCCATTGTCATAGATCTTTAACAAACTTCATACACGTTGTATCAATCATTTAATCATATCTAGCTCATCAGCTTCCATCATTAAATAATGCATGTATTCATCCAATGCATTTTGTTATTACTCGGTTGTAACTCGGTAAATACTAAACTTCACTCGGTAGACATTCCACCTTCATTAACCGATAGCGATAACCTTAGGGTTTACCGACTAGGTTCCTTAGGGTTTACCGACTAGGTTCCTTGCTCGGTAACATAGTATAGTATTTAACCTTACAAACAATAGCATATGTAGGATATCAAAACAATCTAAACATCATGATCTCATCATTTTCTAACTCGGTAATAGTTACCCATTGAATAACTTATTCCTCCCCTTATTCATCACATTCTTTCTATGTCTTTTACCGACATCTTAATTCTCTTCAAAACATACTTCTTAAGATATGGCAACATCATACTAAATTAGAAAATCAATTTCTTGACATCAATGACAAACTAATATTGTTAAGACAGTAAACATCCTTAATCAGTTATATCCATAATCATCAACAACCTTCTCAATATCCTTATTGAAATGCCAACAATCTTCTCTTGTCTGTTATAATGCCAACAATCTCCCCCTTTGGCATTGATGGAAAAAACAATTGATTTGACCTAAAAGATTCAAATTCAGATTGTTGTGATTGCTGAAATGCTCTCCCCCTTTCATTAGTTTTCTCCCCCATACATTAGTCTTCTCCCCCTTTGACAACAATGCCAAAAGAAAACTAATACATAATTTCTTCCTGTATGAAGTAATTCCTTTGCTATTCAGTATCAACGCAATCTCGGTCAGAGCATTTTGTCTTCAATTCGTGTTCCCTATTTTTGTTTCCTACACACCTTTAGAAAACCTCCTAAAGTGTGCAAATGAGCATCAACTCCTAAAAGGTATTCTTTAGAGTCATCGAATTGATGCTTTCACCGAACTTTGTCAATGAGTAGAAGATAGGGGAAGGACCCCTAACTTACTTCTGAGATACTCAAAAGTGTCCCTTGGTAGTGGCTTGGTGAAAATATCTTCTATTTGTTCCTTTGAGCTAACATACTCTAACACCACTTTCTTCTCTTGAACTTCTTCTCTAAGATAATGATATTTGATAGAGATGTGCTTTGTCTTAGAGTGCATAACAGGATTCTTTGAAATGTTAATGGCACTAGTATTATCACAGAATATAGTTACTGGCTCGGTAACTTTCTCATTTATGCCTTCCAACAGTTGTTTGATCCATGTTATATTGGTACAATTCAATGTTGCGGCAACATATTCAGCTTCTGTTGTTGATTGTGAAATACATCCTTGTTTCTTGCTAAGCCAACTTACTAGTCTTTCTCCTAAAAAGAAAGCTCCTCCACTTGTGCTTTTCCTGTCATCAATGTTGCCTGCCCAATCAGCATCAGTATAAACTTTTAAATCAAAATTATTCCTCTTTTCATATACTACGCCATAATCCTCAGTGCCTTTCAAGAATCTAAAAATTCTCTTGATTGTTGTCATATGTGTTTCCTTGGGATCTGCAGAAAATCTTGAAACTATACCTACTGCATGTGCTATATCTAGCCTGTTGTGAACAACATATTGCAACTTTCCAATCATAGATTGGTAAAGTGTCTCATCAACAGATGCAGATTCATCATTCTTTGATAGTTTACAGTTGGTAGTCATAAGAGTACTTACTGGTTTTGAATCCTCCATTCCAAATTTCTTCAAGATTTCCTTTATATACTTGGATTGAGTAATGAAAATCTCATCTTTCATTTGCAGTATCTATAGACCTATAAAATACTTTATTTCACAAATTAATGACATCTCAAATTCTTTGCTCATTTCATTTCCAAAGTTCTTGCATAAAGAGTCATTTCCACAAAAGATAATATCATCAACAAATATGGCTGAGATCAATATTCCATTGTCTTCATCATTCTTCATGTACATATTGATGTTTTCACTTGTCCTTATAAAACCAATCTTGATTAAATAAGAGTGCAATCTTTCATACTGTTGGTGTAAATAATTATTCATCATGGATATTATTACACTTTACTTAAGTTTACTTAGGATAATGCATTTCATAGTAGTTTGGATATGAGACACTTGGGTGTTTGTGCCACATTGGGATAGTGTGTGTAGGAGAAATTCCACCTTTTATGGTGTTGATCTTGTTGTTACACTCCACTTTTGTTGTTACACTCCACATTCAGTGGGTGATCCACCTCATGTGGACTATTATATTATTTCTCCTACCTACCCACACCTATTTCTTACCTACCCTTGTTTCTCATTGAGCCACATGTCATATTTGTGTGCTCATACATCCATATGGCCTTGCCTATATAAGCAGGCCTCTATTCATTGTATTTGTTAATCCAGTTGATTATTGTTGATCATTTCTATTGATGAGAATACAGTTTATTCTTATCCTATATTGTGTCTCTATTTTGTACATTTCATTGAGCTCTTGATCTTGGCAAAATCCAACATGGTATCAGAGCCATTGGGGCTTCATTGATTCGTGTTGAAGAGGCATTATTGTGACGTCAAGAGGCAGATCTGAGGAACAACATCTTTTGGAGGCGTCCTAGACCAGATCCGACCCCGCCATTGCGTCCAAAAGGCCATTTCCATGAATTTTGGTTATAAAGTCAGCCTATTTTGGTGAGAAAATTTTTTTCTCCAATTTTGCTTGTATCGTACGGATTTTCAATTTTTTTATTCATTTTTCGAAAAAAAAAAAAAAAATTAATTTTCGAAAAAAAATTTCAGAAAAATCAAAAATCGAAAAAAAACAAAAAATTGGAAAAAAAAATTTTTTGAAAAGTCAAAAAAAAAAATCAAAAAAATTTGTTTTTTGGGGGGTCCGCAGCCCCCCCCCCCCCGTGACCCCATACCTGCAATTTACGTCCGCAGGTCTGCAAAGCGCCCGTACGCCGCCGACCGCCGCGTCACCTCCCGCCACCGCTGCGTACCTGCCTGCCGGACTCTGCAGACAATTTCGTCCTGTCGCCGTCCGCCCGTGCCCTCGTCGTCGCCGGAATCTCCCGTCGGCAGACTTACCTGCTGCGCCACCGCCACCTAAGCACCGACGCCTCCTGACGCCAACGCGGACAGCCGACAGGTCAACCAAACCGGCGAACCCGCGTCCGCCACATGGCAGGCGGCCACTGGCCCGCGGGTACCTTTCGTACAATCCGTACAGTGACACATACGCACAGACCGCCACATCATCTGCCAAATCAGCCTGCCCAGTCAGCAAATCCGTACGGTACGGAATACACAGTCACATGACCACGTCATCTGTCCGTACAGTACGGACGTCCAATCAGCAGAGAGCAAAGTTTTGTGACGGTCATACGACCGTCAAATTTAACCCAGTGACTTGTTGACATCAGCGCCACATCAGCTGGGTTTGAAAATTTTTGGACCACCCTCTCATTGAGCTTTTTGATTTTGCAATTCAACTTCAAATGGCCATAACTTGCTCATTTTTGCTCCTTTTTGGGTGTAATTTTTTTTGAAATGGGCTAGAATTTTGTGCTCTCCGCAGTGGTGAAGAAATTTTTTGATTTTGATACATGGATTTTTCATAAAATGTAGTTTTTTGTGACTGTACCTGAGTAATCCTAGTTTTTGCAACTTCCGAGGCTTCGTTTGGGGTCATCCGACCTCCTTTTCAGGTGCCGTTTTTTTTTAAAGTGCGTATTTTTTTGTCTACTTTCACATGATGCTATCAAATTGATTCCATTGTAAGTAGAAATTATAGTTTCAGATCTTGGCCATTTTTAGCTCTCTTGGTACTTGTATATTTGCTTGAATCTCAGTTAGATTCATTGCACTATTGATTGAAGTCTCTTTTATCTCATTTTAGAAGTTGTAAAATTTGCATCATAAGTCCACTTTTCCTTGTTTTGCAAGTGGCTCATTGTAATTGCACTAAGTATAAAGTGCCAAAATCATCACTTTAGGGGGGGGTACATTGATTGAGTGAATTTGGGGGCGTGTCTCTTGTTCTTTTGTGCTCTTGTGCTCCTTCCTTTTTTCTGCTATGGGTTCTTCTAAATTTCCTCTCTTAACTCCACATAACTATGCTACTTGGAAAATTGATGCATGGAGTAAACTTATGGAAAAAGGACTCACTCATTACATTGATGGAACTATTGTTGCTCTAGCTGATCCTAAGGCTGATCCAGTTGGTCACTTAGATTGGCTCACTAAAAATATCATGGCAATTGGTACCTTAAGAAAGTATGTATCAAAGGATCTCATTTTTCATATTGAGAAATGTACTCTAATCAAGGATGCTTGGCAAAAGTTTCAAGACTTGTATGGTCAAGTTGATGAGATTAGGGGATATCAAATTGATAGTGATCTCACCATGTTAGATCCCAAGAACTTTGATACTATACAAGATTATGTCACTAAGGCAAATGAGTTGAGGGCACAACTCAAAGATTGTGGCATTGATAAAAAGGATACTCAATTGATATTCAACTTGATAGGCAAGCTTCCACAAGAATATGCAACATTTGTTTCTAGTTTCCAAACCCATAGGATGACAATGGGTTCAAGCTACACAATGCCTACATTTGATGCTTTCAATGAAATGTTGATGATGGAACAAACTAAGTTGATAAGCATGGGCATTCTTAAGGCTTCTAAGTCTCAAGCATTAGTGGCAAATCAAGGGAACAAAGGAAATCAAGGAAAGGACAGCTCAAACAAGAAGAAATGGCAATCAAAGCCTAAGGAAAAAGCACCATCTTCTCCACAACAAGGAGATTCATCCTCTTCCAAGAGAGATAATTCACCAAAGAGAGAGAGACCTACTTGTGCTTATTGTAAAAAGATTGGTCATGAGGAGCATCGTTGCCATTCTAAGAAGATTGATGAGCTCACACATATCATCAAAAAGCATAACATTGATTTGCCTAAAGTCTACAAGAAGGATGATTCATCAACTTCCACTTCCTCACATTCAAAAGGAAAAGGGCAAGCATTCATGGCTTCTACAAGTGGAAAGACTCACTCTTTTGGAACAAGAAAAGGAAAAGCTCTATGTGCTACAACAAATCATAATTCAGAGAGATGGCTTCTAGATTCAGGGGCTTCTCATCATATGGCATCTTCGCAGTCTATGTTCTCTACATTTGAGCCTTGCAACATGCCACAAATTTTGATGGGCAATCATACATACATGGATGTGATTTAGAAAGGATCTATTGACATTGGGGATAACTCCTTCAATGATGTGTTGTGTGTACCCCACTTGACAAACAATCTCCTTTCTATCTATCAAATCACACATGGCGCAACTAAGAGAGTTGTGGAGTTCACACCTGACTCAGTTTTCATTAGAGACATGGAGACTAGAGCTTTCATTGCGACTGGGGTGGTTGATCATGCATCTCGGTTATACTCCTTTTCAGATTTTGTTGATGATGATGATTTCACATTTGATGATTCTACATATGATGATCACACTTCTTGTGATGGTTTAGATTTTGAGGAGAACTTTGGACACTTGAACATGGGGATTCTCACATGTGACCCCATTCTTGAGTCTTGTGTTTCATCTCCTCATATTGATATCACATCACCTATTGCACCTGATTATGTGGATAGTGCGACAGTTTTGCCTTCATGTGATTCAGTGCAGTAGGATATTCATTGTCTTCCAGCTTCAGATTCATGGGATGATTACTTGACAGATATTACAGGTTTGTTTGTGGAATCCTACATTGCAGATTTGGGAGACATCATTGATGACATTCATCTTCTCTTTGATGAAGGTGATCCTTCTTCGATTATTGCGAGGGCACACTCTGACCCTCTTGTTCATTCTCCACATGATCATTCTTTCGAGGTTGACATGATTGTGGATACTTATGTACAGCAGTTGGAGGAGGTCTCTTTATGTTTTGAGGAGACATGTGAGTCTTTGGGACATGTTCTACATCCATCTCCACTAGATCTTGGAGTGCCTTTTTCAGTAGTGTGGCACAGTTTACCACCTTTGGAGGGGGTATCCTTCAGCATCGACATGGGGACACTTGAGCAATTTTTAGAGATTCCTTTCATCATGAGTTTTCTTCATACATCTTCCCTTCATGATTGGGGAGACTTCATGGATACACCTTTGGTTTTGTTTCTTCCTAAGGGGAGGAATTTTGTTCGATGTTCATGGAGCAGTTTCTTCATACATCGAGCTTCTTCCATTGGCACAGATTCTCCATTGAGGGGGGGTCACAGTTTGACTTCTCTTCTTCTCTCATATGGGGGGGACTTTTTCCTCACATGGGGTTTTGTTCCTCACATTCTTCTATGAGAGTTCTCTTGTATAGCTTTCATCTCTCTTTTGGGGGAGGGTTTTTTCACATTGGGTTTTTCTCTCTTTCCCCACTTTGTGAGAGATTTCATTGCATTGGTTTGCATGCATTTTCATTTGTACATGGGTACCTAACATGGCCTCATAGCCAAGACCCATCTTGCATTGCTTAGTTGCATTGTAGACTTAAGTGCATTCCCCTAAGTTGCACTTAAGGGGGGGTGTTGGTGTAAATAATTATTCATCATGGATATTATTACACTTTACTTAAGTTTACTTAAGATAATGCATTTCATAGTAGTTTGGATATGAGACACTTGGGTGTTTGTGCCACATTGGGATAGTGTGTGTAGGAGAAATTCCACCTTTTATGGTGTTGATCTTGTTTTTACACTCCACTTTTGTTGTTACACTCCACATTCAGTGGGTGATCCACCTCATGTGGACTATTATATTATTTCTCCTACCTACCCACACCTATTTCTTACCTACCCTTGTTTCTCATTGAGCCACATGTCATATTTGTGTGCTCATACATCCATATGGCCTTGCCTATATAAGCAAGCCTCTATTCATTGTATTTGTTAATCTAGTTGATTATTGTTGATCATTTCTATTGATGAGAATACAGTTTATTCTTGTCTTATATTGTGTCTCTATTTTGTACATTTCATTGAGCTCTTGATCTTGGCAAAATCCAACACATACCATGCTCTAGGTGCTTGTTTCCGACCATAGAAAGCTTTGTTCAGTTTGCATACCTAATCTTTATTCTCTCCTTCAACAAATCCTTCAGGTTGTTCAATAAAAACTTCTTCTTCTAATATACCATTCAGAAATGCAGATTTGACATCCATTTGATATACTTTGAAATTCTTGTAAGTAGCATATGCCAACAATGTTCTTACTCCTTCAAGTCTTGCCACAAGTGCAAAAGTCTCACCATAATCAATTTCTTCTTCCTAAGCATAACCTTTGCAAACTAGTCTTGCTTTATTTTGAATGACCTCACCTTTTTCATTCAGCTTGTTTCTGAAAGTCCACTTTGTACCAATTACATTTTTGTCTTTCGGTCTTAGGACCAGTGTCCATGTGTCATTCTTCTTGATTTGATCAATCTCTTCTGTCATAGCATTTATCCAATCTTCACTGTTAAATGCCTCTTTCACTATCCTTGGTTCAAATTCAGATATCAAACATGTGTTCTGTCTCAGTTTGTTCCTTGTCATCACTGGATCATTCTTCTCTCCTATAATCTGACTTGATGCATGATTCCTTCTTACATATTTGGCTAATATAGGCTCGGTAGGTTCTGTATGATCTTCTTCATCACTCGGTAACTGGATATTCTCTTCATTTTCTTCAGCAGATTTCTTGGTAGGACTTCTCGGTTGAACATATACAAATCCTTCATAATCTTTTGGTTCTTTGGAGTTTCCTTCATCATTTCTTTCTGCAAATTCATTAATTTTCTCAGTTGTACTTTCTACTATTTTGTTAGATGATTTGATCAGACATTTAAATGCTTTGCTTCTAGAAGAATAACCAAGAAATGTTCCTTCTTCACTTTTCTGATCAAACTTACCATTTCTGTCATCTTTGTGAGCATAGCATCTACTTCCAAAGATTTTAAAGTAACTTACATTAGGTTTCTTGTCATACCAGATTTCATATGGTGTCTTCAAAGTTCCTTTCTTCAGTTGTACTTGGTTCAAGGTGTAAACAGCAGTGCTTATTGCTTCTCTCCAAAATTTTTGTGGTACTTTCTTTTCAATCATCAAGGTTCTTGCACAATCCACAATTGATCTGTTTCTTCTCTCAGCAATTCCATTTTGTTGCGGATTTCTCAGTGCAGAGACTTGTCTTTTAATACCATGATTGTTGTAGAATAAGTTGAACTCATCAGAAGTGAACTCTCCTCCTCTATCAGATCTAAGACATTTTAGTTGTCTTCCTGTTTCATTTTCAACTCTTTCCTTGTACCATTTAAACATTTGAAAAGCTTCTGATTTTTCTTTTAAAAACATTACTGACATCATCCTTGAGTAATCATCCACAAATAATATGAAATATTTATCACCATAATAACTTTGAACTTTCATAGGACCACAAAGATCAGTGTGCACAAGATCTAAAATTCCCTTAGAAGTGTAGGACTTACTTGTAAAGCTTGATCTTGTCATCTTACCCATCTGGTATCCTAGGCACATAGCATTCTCAAGTTTCTCAAGACTCGGTAGACCTCTTACTTGGTGCTTCTTGCTTTTTTTATCACATTATCAAAATTTACATGACAAAACCTTTTATGCCATAACCAGGTATCATCTTTCTTTGCATATAGACACATATTCTGAGTTGAGTCAAGATGAAATGTGTTACCTTTTGTTTGTGTCCCGGTAGCTGCTAACTTTCCATGCTTGTCATGAACTTTGACAATTCCTTTCTGAAACTCTATTCGGTATCCTGTATTGTTTAGTTGTGCTACACTCAACAAATTGTATTTCAAACCTTCAACCCAATAAACATCATCACATTTAGCATTGTCAAGAAGTGTTATAGATCCTTTACCTCTTACTAGACATGGTGCATCATTACCAAATCTTACATAACCTCCATCATAATCTTCTAATATAACAAACTTGTGTTTATCACCTGTCATGTGATGTGAGCATCCACTATCTATGATCCAAGAATCATTAGTATTTATGTGAGATATTAAAGCTTTTTCTTCGTACCTTTCTTCATCTGATCCATCTTTGATAGCCACATAAACAACTTCCTCTGTATCAGTTTCATCTAATTTATTATCATTAGATTCCTCATCAGCTATTGGACATGTCTTTTTATCTCTTCTTCTGAAGTCTCGGTGTCCTCTGTAATGATTATCTTTCTATCTGTCATCTTGGTAATCTCTCTTTTCACTAGATTCTTTGTCAGGAAAATTAGAAGCCATATGTCCTATTCTATCACAGTTAAAACATTTCAAAGGCAACTTTCCTATGTACTTACCTTTTCCCCTCGGTAGCCTTCTAGCTAATAGTGCTTCAAACTCCTCTTGCTTTCTGATTTCTTCATAAAGTTTGTGTACCTCCTCCATGTTTTTGCGAAATCTTTCACTTGCTCCACTGTGATTCCCTTCAGAATACTTATACTTTCTTTCATTGTAATCATCAGATTCATCAAGATGAAAAGAACTAAATGCAAACTCAACTTTATTTACCGAAGACCCACTGTTATCAAAGTTACTTAACTCAAATGCATGTAGCTTACCAATAGTAGCATCCAAAGAAACTGGCATATTGGGTATAGACCTCAATTCATTGATTGCAGAGACTCAGATTGCATAAGCAGGTAGAAGGGTTCTTAATAACTTACTTGTGACATCCTTCTCTTCAATGGTTCCTCCTGTTCCTTTGATTTGATTGACAATCTCCTTTAACCTTGTACTGTACTGGGTTATGTTCTCACCTTCATTCATTCTCATAGATTCAAGTTGTCATCTTAGATTTTTCACTTTTGCTCTTTGAACATGTTCATCACCACCATACACAGATATGAGCTTATCCTGCATTGCCTTGGCATCATTACAGCCTTCTAGATCATTAAACTCTGAGTCGGTCAATGCAGATGTTATTTCAATCATTGCTTGAATATGTTCTTGCTTTGCCTTTATCTCTTCCATTGTCAATGGATAGGTGCTAGGTGTAATAAAATCATTTTCCAGATAATATACAGCATATTCTCCAATTCCTGATAGGTGCAGCTTCATCCTTTTCTGCCATGTAGAGAAACTTGACTTGTTCAGCTTCCGTGCATCCCTCTTATACATCTTTGGATCTTTGCCTCAAGTACCTTTAAACTTTTCTTCCAGAGTCCAAAGCTCTGATACCAATTGTTAATAAGATGAGAGGGGGGGGTGAATCATACAAACTTAATCTTCAATATATTTAACATATTCAATCTCGATAGCTTTAACAGATATATGTAACCAAAATAGTAAAACATGTAAACTCATAAACAGATAACACCACAAAACATATAACACCAGATTTAACGTGGAAACCCAAATAGGGAAAAACCACTGTGGGATTTTGAACCCACTAAGAAATATACTCTTCTAGAGTATGCTCGGTTAAAAGCAAATCCTATTAAAGATTAAAAACACATTGCTAGATGTGACCCCGTTAAGGGATTTCCCTCAGATCTGTTAGGATCTTCACCTTGTTAGAGGTGACCTTGTTAAAGGGTTTCAAACACTCAATCAGAATGCCACCTTGCTAGAGGATTTACAAATAAGACTGTTAAGTCCACTCAGTTAAGAGATTTTCTATCACTTACAAATAAACAACAGTAATGAGTATGTCTGCAACTTTGCATCTAAAATGCTAAAGCATATTCTTATTTGCTCAATACAATCTAGTCATAGGACTTATCGTGTCCCTCTGTTGGGCTCCTTACTCTATTATTCAAACAGGTCTTCAAGCTTTTGTGCTCGATAATCACTATGTAGCATCCCTATGCTTACACTTGCCCGGATACATTGTTTATCAACAATTCCTTATTTATAAACAATTGCTAACTACTAAATATCCTTGATCACATTTCCCATGATCAATCATAGCCATCAGATCTTCAATCTTGACCAAGTTCAATGTATCCTTCGATGTGAAAATGTTTAACCTCACCTTGGAACTTGCATACATTTCTTGGAACTTGTGCTAGGGTATTGCGGTTCAATCTGAGCTCTAGATCTTCCTGTCAATCTTCCATTGCCATAGATCCTTAACAAACTTCATACACGTTGTATCAATCATTTAATCATATCCAGCTCATCAACTTCCATCATTAAATAACGCATGTATTCATCCAATGCATTCTATTATTACTCGGTTGCAACTCGGTAAATACTAAACTTCACTCAGTAGACATTCCGCCTTCATTAACCGATAGCGATAACCTTAGGGTTTACCGACTAGCTTCCTTGCTTGGTAACATAGTATAGTATTTAACCTTACAAACAATAGCATATGTAGGATATCAAAACAATCTAAACATCATGATCTCATCATTGTCTAACTCGGTAATAGGTTCCCATTAAATAACTTATTCCTCCTCTTATTCATCACATTATGTGTCTTTTACCAACATCTTAATTCTCTTCAAAACATACTTCTTAAGATATGGCAACATCATACTAAATCAGAAAATCAATTTCTTGACATCAATAACAAAATAATATTGTTAAGATAGTAAACATCCTTAATCAGTTATATCCATAATCATCAACACCCTTCTCAATATCCTTATTGAAATGCCAACAATCTTCTCTTGTCTGTTATAATGCCAACAATCTCTTATTGTCTATTATAATGCCAACAGAGCAGACTATTGTTGCAAAACAATGCCTAGAACAAAATCACCAAGAGCAAATTGTTGATGCAAAATGAGAGAAATAGGAGTAAAAACCTCAAGGCCTAACGAGGCTACACCAATAAGATCCAAGGAGAAGTGGAGGCCACAATAGTTGTAAGAGGCACAACCTAATCTCAAGAGGAGTCATTATTGACATGTGAAGAGTCATCAAAATCAAGAGCCTCAATAGTCAAATGATCAGAACTAGCATCATACATTTTGATGTTGTCCTTTGGGTGTTGACTTGGTTGTTTGAAGTGCTAGGTGTGCATGTGGATTGTTGGTTTAGTAAAATGTTATTTTGGTAGATGTAGTTTGTATGTACAATTTGGGGATTTGGTCTAGATACTTTAACTTCCATAACCATTTTTTTCAAACCAATCCATCATGTTTGGGTTTGAGTTGTGTGTGTTTGTGGAGAAGGTGTTTTGTTGTTGTTGAGGTATGTAGTTTTGATGAAAGTTTTGGGACATTTGTAAGTTGGATTGATATGATTGATAGGTAGGTTGGCAGAAACTGGAAAAATGGTATGGTCTTGTATTCTCTTTCAATTGGAGAGATAAATTCTTCACCTTTCCTATGAAATGCATAATGCCAATCCATGTTGCTTGCCTATATTTATTTAAGATGTCAAAATTTTGAAAATATTTTAATGTTTGATAGTCAATGTGGCAAGAAGACACTGCAAACACAAAGACACTATGCCTATTGATTGTTGAACAAAAGTAAGGGTATGGCCAAGGCTCCTCAAAGCCCAAATTTTTACTGGTTTAGCACAATAAAAGACACTCCAAGCACTCTTGTAAGGACCCATTAGTTTGAACCTTAGACTAATTAAGAATACCAATCATATTAAAGTTTAACATGCATTAATTAAGAATGCCAATCATTTTTATCATAAATGCAAGATTAACATGCATATATAAGAAATATAAAGATGAAGCAAAGATAAACTAGATGTTACATGGATGTAAAACTACGAAATGTCATGCAATTTTGTGATTAATGTAAACCCCTAGTTATTGTGCATAAGATTAAAGTAAACTTATAAACTTAAATAAGCATCAACATAACCAATCATCCTAAGCATTCATGAAATGAAATTAAAAGATAGAAACTAAACAATGAAAACACATAGGCAATGAGTCATGCACACACAAGGATACATGTTAGTAGTTTTTCTTACTTTTTGTTAGTTACATATTACATGGCGACTTCTTGTCGTATTTACATCATTAGGTCATATAAATAGCTCATATAACTTACTCATGAGACCATATTGGTCATTTACATTAATGATATAGTACTATATACATTAGTCCATAGGACTTTACAATTCCATAAATATGAATCTCTATGTCTCCATTTCCATCAGACTCACCTCCATCTACAAACTAGAAGATGGACATATAACCCAAGCATTTTATCCGCACAACCAAACAAAGGTTAAACTTCCTGGTGCTCATGGTAAGCTCTTGTCCCTCACGACAGAGTTTCCTAGCAAACTGGAATCAACAGTCACGAATGGAACCTGTGCATGCATGTAGTATATAACAACCAAATTATTGAACTTAGCTACATGTGTTATGGCAAGGAGTGAATTAATCAAGTTATTGGCCAATTTTAACCCTTTTGGGGTAGGTGAAAAGAAAATCACCCTTCCCTGATTTATCCCATAATCAAGCACATCTTTCCAAAATACATCTATCATAGACGACAACATTACTCCTCCCAGTTAATTTTATTATTAATGTTTTGTTTCTTGATCATACCTCAAATTATGAAATTTTATAAACACAACCCATATATATATATATTTCTAATAAATTCGAGCTAGTTGATTATTGTTAGAAATCTAGTCTTATTGACCATAATAACTAAACGCTAATCAAATAAAAATACCAATTGGAGATAGGAGGATTAGCAAAAGAAATTGGCCAAGCCTAAGACTCTACCTACCAAAATGTATCAGAAATTGTAAATGGCAGACATCTAATAATAAACCAAGCCCAATGATCAATTAATATTGTTATTTTACCCACATGGGTGTCGATCTAGCCTACCAAACCGATACTTGTCTGCAAACAATCTCATTATGCATGTGAAAAACAATTTGACTTTTATCACTTTGCATGTGACATAGTGATACAAGGAAGGGAATTGACTTTTCTCGCAATATAATAATTTGTTTTTTGCATTCAACAAACCCAAGGCAATTTCTTTTAGATCTAAACTTAAAGAAATGTGATAGGAGCCACATAGGAGTCAATTTGTCTAATCAATTCCAAAAGGAGATCAATTTCCATCTTTTGTCAATTGAAAGGTAGTAATGGTCAATATTGAAATTTAATAAGGATTATATGTAGGGCGATATGCATACCTAGAGTCGACTAGCTCAAATTGGAGTAAAGGAAAAAAAAACTTCAACAACTATTAATCAAATAGATACCAATCCTATTTGCCATGATTTCAAAAAAAACTGTAGGAAATGGAAACAAAAATAAATACCAGAGGTATTACCTAGCAACGTAGTGAGGAGAATGGAGGTGATGTTGAGGGTCTTCAACTTTTACAATCACTTTATAGGCAGTTCAATCTATCTCAATTCACTCTTGTAGACCAAACAAAATTGTTGAGGGAGAATGGGGTGGGGTGAAATTTTGAAAGAGCCCCCAGAATATCGATTTCACCCTCTTATAGTTTCATTTCCACCCCAAATTTAAAAAAAACAAGTCGGTTTCCCAATCTATTTCCTTTGTCCATCGAATGATATCTCACCTTGGCTTATACTGGATGAGGCTGAGATTTGATCCATAATGCATGGATCTAAATTGATGAAAATGTCGGTGATTGGTGAGTTCAAGTGAAGATAATGGAATTGAAAAAGCTAGTTATGAATGCAAAACGAGAGTTGGACTGGAGTCACAGGGAGTTCATCTCTACGATCTAATTTTAACTCATGTGTAAATTTTAAAACATGCTTAAATTACAATTTTGATTTCTAAAAATCATTAATTCAAATTTAATAAATATTATAATTTGTTTATTGATAATTTATTTATAGACCTTTAAATTGGTTTTAATTTTTTTAAATGAATTTATTATAAATTGTTAGATTGATTTTACTATTTAATATGATTAGTCTTATTTAATTATTATTATTAGTGTGTGTGTGTGTGTGTGTGTGTGTGTGTGTGTTCATGTTCACATTCTGTGAGTTACTCTCGACAAGCTAGGAGATCCCTCCTCTGTCATATGTCCGCCTTCGACAGTGTACCCTACATCCACTTCATACTCAACGAAAACGTCATATATATATATATATATATAAGTTCATAACATAATTAACATTACATTACATATTTCACGTTAATAATATGACATAAAATAATATCGTCAAGCACATTTATTAGCATCATAATGTCAAATATCATCAATAATATCAGTGTCTAACTTATAACTTAATCTAAAACATATTAGTCTAAAATAGTCATGACATCCTTCCCCACTAGGAAGAGACATCATCTATATATCTTATTACATAAACATTCATAAATGAAAAATAATAACTGAGTCCATCAAAGTAAATGTGAGAAAGAAAGCTCAATATCCTTAGTGTTTTCCCATGTAGCACCATCCTCTGAATATTTGTCCACTGGACCTTATACTGGAACATCTCTCTCTTGTGCAACTGAATAGTGTGCCTATCAATAATTTGAGTGGGCTCCACTAGCACCACCTCGGGGTCCTATAGTGTAGTGCACGCCAATCAAGAATATGAGAAACATGAAAAACGTTGTGAATCTAGGCAAGAGCAGGCGATAAGACAAGTCAATAGGCAACTAGATTACGCAATTCTAGGACATAAAAAAGGTCCAACATATCTAGGTGCCAATTTTGAGGACTTCTCGAAGGAATGGAGCTCTTCTAAGGTTTCATCCTCAAAAAGACCTTGTCCCCTTCTTAAAAGTATCGAAATGTCTTGTTCTTGTCTGCATAACTCTTTTGTCTGTCAAATTCTTCCTTAAGTCTAGCCTTTATTAACACCATCTGTTTTTCCATTTCCTTAAGTAGATCAACACCAACTAAAACTTTGTCTTCTACTTTGTCCCAGCTAATAGGTGTTCTACATTACACCCATAAAGAGCCTCAAATGGGGCCATGCCTATAGATGAGTGATAGGAGTTGTTGTATGCAAAATAAACTAAGGCAAGAAAATCCTTCCACTTGTATTGTTGATCCATACAATACATTCTTAGTAAGTCTTCTACTACCCAATTTACCCTATCAGTCTGTCCATCTGTTTATGGATGGTAGGTTGTGCTAAATTTCAACCTTGTTACCAAATATGCATTCAAAATGGTCCAAAACTGTAAAGTCATTCTTACATCCCTATTTGAAATTATTGTCTCAAGTACCCCACAAAACTAGAAAACTTTCTTAATAAAATTTTGTGCAAGAACCACTAATCCATGATTAAGATTACCGGGTATAAAATGAGATACCTTAGTCAATTTTTCTACTACAAATAACATCATGTCATGCTTGTGCTTGTGCTTGTGCTTGGACGTAGGTAATCCTTGAATAAAATCCAAACTGATCACTTGCCATTTATTATTTGGCACATGATACGAAAATAATAACCATGTTGGATGCATATGCTCAGCCTTGACTCGCTAGCATTCAAAACATTGCCTCACATAAGCTACCACATCTCTCTTAACTACCAACCAAAAAAAATAAGGGTTTCATATCCGCAACCATCTTATTCACACTAGGGTGTCCAAAGTAAGGAACATTATGCATTTCCTCCATGATCAAATCCCTTAACCCTCCTTTTTTAGAAACATACATCCTCCTCATATGTCTAAGAAGTCCATCTAGCTCAAAAGTGTATCCATCAAAATGATGGTCAGAAGGATTGATCTCTAAGGTGCTCTTGACTAAGTCATAATGTTCTTCCCCTTGGAGATTATCCAACACTTTTTGTCTCAAGGTGTTCTCGTGGTTTCTATCACTGCTAGGTGCCTTCTTCTGCTTAAGGCATCGACCACTCTTTTTTCCTTTCCCTTGATGTAGTCTATCCCAAATTCATACTCACTTAAGAATTTTAACCATCTTCTGTACCTTGCATTCAGATTAGGTTGGGTAAAGATATACCTTAACCCATGATGATTATTTTTTAGCTCAAATGGCTTACCCAAGAGATAGTGTCTCCAAATTTGGAGAGAGTGGAAAATAGAAGCCAATTCTAAGTCATGTGATGCATAGTTGACTTCATGTTGCTTCAATTTCCTAGATTCATAGACTACCACCTATCCATTTTGCATTAACACTCCTCCCATTCCTTCTCCTGACACATCAGTGATAACTATGAATGGTCCATTTGGGTTAGGTATGGTAAGTATAGGTATTGAGGTCAACTTATGTTTTAGTAAGTTGAAAGCTTTCTCACATTTCTCTATCCAATCAAATTTATTTCCCCTTCTTTAAAGTTCATTTATAGGAGCTGCAATATTAGATAACCCTTCTACAAATTTCCTATAATATTCGGCTAACCCCATAAAGCTACGGACCTTAGAAACATTTCGAGGTGCTAGCCATTTTGTGATTGCTTTGGTATTTTTGGGATCAACGGAGACTCCATCTTCAAACATGATATGCCCTAGGTAATGGATTTTCCTTCGGAAAAAGGTACATTTGGATAATTTACCATAGAGCTTATGTTCCCTGAACCTTTGCAAGACTAGCCTTAAGTTCTTCTCATGTTCCTCTGTGGATTTTTAGTAGATGAGGATGTCATCTATGAAAATCAAAATCATCTAGACAATCCCAGAAGACAATGTTCATAAGGTTCATAAAAGTTGTTGGGGCATTAGTCAATCCAAAAGATAATAGTATGAACTCATAATGTCCATAGCGAGTTTGAAAGGTTATTTTGTGTATATATTCATCCTTTAATCATAGTTGGTGGTATCCTAACCTGAGATAAAAATTTGAGAACGTTGTTGCACCTTTCATCTGGTTAAACAATGCATCTATTCTAGGGAGTGGGTACCTGTTCTTGATGGTGACTTTATTCAACATCTTATAATCAATGCATAAATGAAGTGTGCCACCCTTCTTCTTGACAAAGATCACCGGTGCTCCCCATGGTGACACACTTGGTCTGATTAGGCCCTTATCTAATAACTCTTGCAGCTATACCTTCACCTCATACAATTTTTTGGTTGTCATTTGTAAAGCGGAAAATGATCGAACCCTAGTCGTTCTCCCCTCCCTAACTCCGAGGAGAGAGAAGGGAGAGTCACTAGGGTTGATGGTTTTCACTTAGGGGAGAATTTACATTCAAAAAGAGGGGTTGAAACCCACAAGATCCAATCCCACGCAATGCAAGATTGGATTCTATATGAGTTTCAAGGGTTGTGATAGCAAGGATACCCTCTTTTATAAAGAATGTGGATAGAGTGATTAAGCTAGGAATGCATAGAAAGTGAGAAAGATTCGCTTATAAACTAAGTTAGGGATATAGGATGAAGCTGTGGACCTGGAATTAGTAGTAAAATGTCGAGACGGTGCTGTCCTGCAAATTTGAGCAAAAGTTGACGGGACGATGGCGCCCGGCGTGCACACGGTCCTCCGAAAAATCCGCGAAACGAAGGGGGATCTGTTCGTCTCTGCACAAGGATTCCAGATCTTCAATTTCAGCCACGTACTTGCAACCTACACACAGAAAAGTGAAGACGATTGGGGGGTTAGGGATTAGGGGTTTGCCTTTACGTCAAACCCTGGTTTTGGAATTAACCAAGAAATGAGAAATGTTGTAAATGTAAATGTCTATAATGTAAAACAAGTACTAATACCTTGTTGTAAGGATGTTTGTATCCTTATATGCGAAGGTATAGATGTTGTTGTTTGTTGTATGTTGTATGTTGTAGCATGTAATGTGTTGTAAGTGATCTCCTCTTCAATGGTTGAATCCTTGTCTTGAATGCAACACTTAGCCTTGAATGGAGACTTAGAATGATCAATTGCTTGAAGGAATGCGTGAATGCTTGAATGCTTGAATGTTTGAGTATAGTTTCCACGATTTGTACACATATCCTCCTCATGCCCAAATGAGAGAGAAAATGTCGCTTATATACTTGTCAATTAGGGCTGATAGACTGATTTTTTCGACCTTGGGCCGACAAGGAAAGTTTATTTTCCAATTTGCAATCAAAAAGACCCGAAGTCCCATAGGAGACCGGGCCCAAAATAGGGCCAGGGACCAGGGCGCTGGGTGCCCTGGTCCTGAAGGACCAGGGCGTTGGGCGCTCTGGTCCCACCTCCCGGGACAGCAGGGTGCAAGGAGGATCAGGCTAGGGTGCTGGAAAAATGCAGTTTTTGGTGTCGTGAGCAAGTTTCGGGGTCTCCATTCAGGTTCAGTGTTGTGTCACCATCGTGAAGACCCAAATGCGGTCGAAATTGCAAGTGTCGCAATTTTAGGATGCTACATTTAGCCCCCACTTTAGCGGGAGTATAAGCGTACGCTCATACTTCCGGTAAAGTACAAGGAAACAATCATTGAAAAACTTTCACCACGTCAAGGAGGCAAGATACACCAAGCCCCCAGTGGACTAAGGATCTTACGACTTTGATTGACAAAGTAAAAGGGAAGATCACGAGGGAGAACCATGACTGTCAGTAGTAAGGTTCCCTCACTATGAGTCATGCAAGAAAGATATCAAAAAATTTCAAGGCAAGGCTAAATTTGCCAAGAAATTTTCAAGTATCTTGAAAAGATATGGACGGGATGTATGCCCCCCTACGTTAAAGCGATCGCACACGCCTCATCGGGGGTGATTGCTTTAAGGTAGTGATACATATAAGAATGAGAAGGGAAAGGAGCACGTTATCACAAGGATTTAGCCCCCAAGTGTAAGGTAAGCCCAAGGATAATAGACACAAAACACAAAGCACAAGGTGACTTCGCTTTCCTCGGGGTCAGTATGCTGTATGATAATTCATGTATATCATATGTATGTATGCATAATTGTTCTTCATTCCCCAATCAAGGAAGGTCACCTAGAAGAAGGGAACACATGTGTCTTTTGAGTCAACATGAGAGAGACCAAAAGAGATCTCAATGTCTTGCATCATCCTCAAGTAGACAACACTAAGGACAACAAATAAAAGAATGAGAATAACACATAGAAGAAGTAACAAAAGAGAGGGGGAGAGAATCTGCTATGCTAATGAAACTAGTCTAGCACATCATCTACCCCCCGATCTTGCTGATCAATATTTCAAGAAGGTAGGGAACACGCTAGAGGAGGAACATCCAATATAGCAGATGGAGCTATCACAAGATCCAAACAAGGGCTATGTTCATATCCCAAGCCACGTTGTTCTTGTCTAGGAGCTAAGATAAGTGTTTTAGAAAATTCATTAGATAAATGGTTATCAATATCAACAAGTTCATATTCACTATCAGAATGAACAGGAGTAACATTTGCATCATGAATAACATTTTCATCTATATCATCATCAAGATTTATAAAAATAGGATCTTTAACTCTCACAGGATCAAAACCATCATGCATCTTATGTTTAGGAGATTTCGGCTCAATCGTCGGCTAAGGAGAAAATGGAATAATGCTTGTTGAAGGTGTTTTTGGGGATTGCAAAGTTTGAGAAGTAGCTGCCTGAGCTCTAAGATGACACTTTCATCGGCGTTCACATGTAGAACGATTTCGTCTAGTCTTAGTAGGAAGTTTAGGAGATTGAGGAGGAGGAATGTTCTCATCTTTATCACTTGGGTGTTTAGGTTGTGGTCTCTTAGGTTGAATAATAGGAGAAGAGGGAGGTCTCTTCTCTCCATAAGAGGAAGGAGGAGGAACTGCTCCATATAAGGGAGAAATATTTGGTTTAGGAAGGAGACCAAGTCCATCATGACGAGGAGGTATAGGTCTACTCTTAGGAGGTTTATTAGATATAGGCATAGTCACATCCATAGGAATGGGTTGGGAATCTTCTTGAGGAAAGACATTGGTTTTATCTTTCAAAGGAAGAACTTCCTTCTCAAGAATGATAGGAATGTCAAGTTTGGGTGTTCTAGGTTCACTTAGAGATAGGATCATATCTTTTTTCCACTTTTGATAAGATTTGAAAAGATGATCACTTCGCGGAGGAAGAGATTGGAATTATTTAGGCCAAAAATAATCAATAGGAACGCTAGAAGTTCTTTCAGCTGGTTTAAAGAGACTATGATTGACAGTAACAACTTCACCATTATGGGGAAATTTCAAACACTTGTGAATAGGAGAAGCAATAGCTTTCATGGAAGATAACCAAGGATAGCCAAGCTTCACACGAAATTGTTCGGAAGATGGAATAATAGCAAAGTTCACATCAAGGGATTTGTTACGGACCTCAATAGGTAATGTAATAGAACCAATTGCAGGAGAAGAAAATGCATCAAATAATTTCACAATCACATCTGTTTTGTCATAGATCACTTGATTCAATTGCAAAGTAAAAATAAATTCTTCAGTAATGACATTAACCATACAAGAAGGATCAATAAGCACTCCACGGCAAGGTGTGTTCTTGACTTTTGCAACTATATATAAAGGACCATCAGGTGCCCTGATAGTTTCACTGGAATCAAATGTGATGGAAGGTTCTTTAGGGATTTTCTGCTGCTCCACAAAGTTAATCACATTAGGAGTCATAGACACGAGATTATCAGGTGAGACAGAGGAATCAGTAGTATCAATTGCATTAGAGGTATGAGAAGGCAATGGATCAGTGAAAAACTTAAGATTTTGGTTAGGAGGAGCTACAGATGTATTGCCTTTATCATTCACTCCAGAAACAGAGATAGTATTATTATCAATCAAATCTTGAATTTTCCCCTTTAAAGCAAAACATTTTTCAGTATCATGCCCAGGTTGACGATGAAATTGACAAAAAGATTTGTTATCAAAATAAGGTGAAGTAATCTTTGCAGGATCAATTTGCCTTATAGGAGGAAGAGTAAGCACATTTTGTTCCAATAACTTATTCATAATACTATGCAATGATTCATTCAAAGGAGTAAACTTTCTTTCTCTCTTGAAAAACTTAGAAATAGGAGACACACCTGATGTTGCATTCACATTGTTGTTGATGATGTTTTCATTGAATTTAATGGACTCTCTATTCAGTTTAAACTTCCCAAATGGTTGTTGACTACTACCACCCTTATCACTCGGAGCCATAGGATGTGATTGTTCCATTTGACTCATAGTCAGTTGATAATTGCGAAGAGTTGCGCACAACTGTTGGAAAGAAGTAAACTCAGAAAACAGGAGTTTTTCTCTAATGTCTTTTTGTAAATTAGAAATAAATATTCTTTGAATATCATTGTCAGGCACTGGAAAAGAAATTTGAGCATACAAATGCTTATATCTACCAATGAAATCAGTCACTTTTTCTTTAACACCTTGTTTACAATGCATTAAATCAATCAAAGTAACTTTAGGACTTATATTGTTTTGAAATTGTTGAATGAAAGCATTTGCAAGTTGTTCAAAAGAAGTAATAGAATAGGAAGGCAACGAGCAATACCATTGTAGGGCTTTGTCTCTTAATGTTCTAGTAAACAGTTTTGCAAGCAACCTTTGGTCATAAGCAAAATCAGTACATATTGTTTGAAAGGTCTTAACATGTGTTAGAGGATCACCCTTACCATTATAAAGCTCCAAATGTGGAATTTCAACATGTTTAGGGGGAATAGCTCGAACAATGTCCAAAGAAAGTGGGCTCGCAACATCAAATGTGGGCACACTAAACTTAGATTGATTCATAGAGGCAATTTGTTGCTGTAAAGAAGAGACAGTTTGTGCAAGATTGTTAATGGTCGCTTCAGTCGAAGAGTTCATATTAGACGTGTTAGATTGTGATGGAGGTGTTATGTTATTGAAAGAAGGTAGAGAGTAAGGTGGCAGGACACTATGATAGTTAGTCATAGGAGATGATTGGAAAGGAGGAACACTACAAGGAGGAATGGAATGATTAAATGAATTGCCCCCTTGCCTCATGTTCATTTGTGGTGATATAATAGGAACACTTATTGAAGGAATGAATGAAGAAGTTGGATTGATTGAAGAGGAAGGATTGCCCCCATGACTAGTGATCATAGGAGGAATGTCTTGTATTGAAGTAGTCATTATGTTTGATGTAAAAGTAGGTATACTAGCAATAGGAGTCGTCAAAGGAATAGAATGATTGTCTTGAGTAGGGGGTTGTGTATAACCTAAGGTTTCGGCACAACTTTTCATAGGCATCACATTTGAATCCACAATGTGTGCAATACCACGCAAAATATCAATTCCATTCTTATCACTTTGAAGCATATGTTTTAGACCCTCAATTAAAGGAAGAGCTTGACTATCAGGGTATTCTTGAGACATCCACTGTCGAAAATCGTCAAATTGGTTATCCAATTTTGAAAGTTGTTCTATAGAAACCTCATGGAGAGCTTCTTCATCATTAAGAGGATTAGAGGAATTACCCATGTCCTCGTTAAAAAGACCACTCAAATTAGGTTCCATCTCCTCAGTAATTAAACCATGGAAGGACTTAATTCTAAGGCTTCGTCTAACGGGAATAGTGTAAGTAGGGCTTATTGTTGTAAAACTCATGCACTAAAGAGAGAGAGAAGATTTTGAATTTTTAGAGGTAGCAAATTTCAGTAAAACCAGCCAATCTTCTAGATTTAAGCTATTAAATACAATCAGGACAATCTCCCGAAATTTCGGAAAAAATGTCCAGGACCGTGGCGCTCGGAGTGCACACGGTCCTCGCAACTTTTTTCGAAATTTGCAGGGATGAAAGTTATGATGATTTTATAGCTAACCTGAAAAAATTGAGTGATTTTACGATCTGTAGATAGGCCAAATTAAAGTTGCAATCTCAAAATTGAACCCTACCAAGATTGTCGAAAAATGCAAAATTTGAATTTTGAAAAAGAGAGGGAAACTGAAATTTTGAATTTTATGATTTTAGAGGGAATACCAAAAGCAATGTAAGTTTTGAAATTTGAAAGTTGACTCAATTTCACACAAAATTCAATTTTGAAAGCGGAAATCAAAGTTGTTGTAATTAAGCACTTAATTTCAAAAGTCACAAATTGCAAAAATTTGAATGAATCACTGAAATTTCAAATGAATGATAACACACTTTTTAGATTTAGGACTGTAAGAAACACAATTTTGACACAAATTTCAATTTCAACAATTTTTGAATGATTAGAAGCCTTAATCCAAGCAATCGCTAGACCAACTTTGACTGTAATTTTGAAGGTGTTAAAATTGATAAAATCAGCCAAAATTCTGGATTTTAGCAGAAAAATACAGTAAGATCTAGCTCCCGAAATTTCGGAAAAAATGTCGGGGACGATGGCGCTCGGGGTGCACACGGTCCTCGCAACTTTTTTCCAAATTTTCAGGGATGAAAAATATTGTGATTTCATTGCGGAATCCAAAGTTACAGCCGATTTGGAGGTGTTTTGATCAGTGAAATTGTCGGACAAAGGTTGAATCGAGAGAGTTTCAAAAATTAGGGTTTTGACACTTAACCACTTAATTTTCAAAATTAAAGCACAAATATGAATTGATAATTTGTAATAGAAGGGCAGATCTGAAACAAGCATTAACAATTAAACATTTCACAAGTTTAATTACTTAAAAAGAAAATTTAGGGTTTTTATGCAATTAACCTCTAAAATTTTGCAAAAGATCAAACATGGAAATGTAATCAAGGAATCCAATTTTTAGATCTAACTATGAATAATCAGAAAGGATGTTCACGTCGAGTTCACCAAAATGTAAAGTGGAAAATGATCGAACCCTAGTCGTTCTCCTCTCCCTAACTCCGAGGAGAGAGAAGGGAGAGTCACTAGGGTTGATGGTTTTCACTTAGGGGAGACTTTACATTCAAAAAGAGGGGTTGAAACCCACAAGATCCAATCCCACGCAATGCAAGATTGGATTCTATATGAGTTTCAAGGGTTGTGATAGCAAGGATACCCTCTTTTATAAAGAATGTGGATAGAGTGATTAAGCTAGGAATGCATAGAAAGTGAGAAAGATTCGCTTATAAACTGAGTTAGGGATATAGGATGAAGCTGCGGACCTAGAATTAGCAGTAAAATGTCGAGACAGCGCTATCCTGCAAATTTGAGCAAAAGTTGACGGGACGATGGTGCCCGGCGTGCACACGGTCCTTCGAAAAATCCGCGAAATGAAGGGGGATCTGTTCGTCTCTGCACAAGGATTCCAGATCTTCAATTTCAGCCGCGTACCTGCAACCTACACACAGAAAAGCGAAGACGATTGGGGGGTTAGGGATTAGGGGTTTGCCTTTAGGTCAAACCCCAGTTTTGGAATTAACCAAGAAATGAGAAATGTTGTAAATGTAAATGTCTATAATGTAAAACAAGTACTAATACCTTGTTGTAAGGATGTTTGTATCCTTATATGCGAATGTATAGATGTTGTTGTTTGTTGTATGTTGTATGTTGTAGCATGTAATGTGTTGTAAGTGATCTCCTCTTCAATGGTTGAATCCTTGTCTTGAATGCAACACTTAGCCTTGAATGGAGACTTAGAATGATCAATTGCTTGAAGGAATGCTTGAATGCTTGAATGCTTGAATGTTTGAGTATAGTTTCCACGCTTTGTACACATATCCTCCTCATGCCCAAATGAGAGAGAAAATGTCGCTTATATACTTGTCAATTAGGGCTGATAGACTGATTTTTCCGACCTTGGGCCGACAAGGAAAGTTTATTTTCCAATTTGCAATCAAAAAGACCCGAAGTCCCATAGGAGATCGGGCCCAAAATAGGGCCAGGGACCAGGGCGTTGGGCACCATGGTCCTGTGGGACCAGGGCGCTGGGTGCCCTGGTCCTGAAGGACCAGGGCGCTGGGCGCTCTGGTCCCACCTCCCGGGACAGCAGGGTGCAAGGAGGATCAGGCCAGGGTGCTGGAAAAATGCAGTTTTTGGTGTCGTGAGCAAGTTTCGGGGTCTCCATTCAGGTTCAGTGTTGCGTCGCCATCGTGAAGACCCAAATGCGGTCGAAATTGCAAGTGTCGCAATTTTAGGACGCTACATCATTCTATAGGGAACCTTAGATTGAGGTTCAGTTCTCGGATGTAGATCAATAGTTAAGTCAAATTCCCTTTTGGGAGGAAATCCTATAAATTTCTCAAGAAAGACATCTTGGTACTCTCGAAGGATAGGGTGTACATCAAGTCCAGTTTTATCATTCTCTAAGTCCTTGATGTGGACTGCATAGATTTCACAATCCTTCCTTTGGGCCCTCTTTAGTTGCAATGCTGAAATCTGTCTAAGTTGCAGAGGCTTCTTAATTCCTTGATTCTCCAATTGATTTCCTAAAACATCAAGGCATGTTAAAAGTTTGTCTTGACAATTCACTATGGTCTTATGCTCAATTAACCAATTGATTCCTAGAATGACATCATAACTGCCTAATGGAGCCACATAAAGGTTTACTTCTGTTAGGAAGTTGGGAAGCTATAATTCATTGCATGCCAAACATTTGTATACCCTCTGCCTTGCCTAATTTCCATATTGAAAATTCCAAGGTTTAGACATATAACTAGGCTTAATATTCAATCTAGATACAATTTTAGGATCCACAAAACATTCAGTAGCACTTGTATATATAAGGATGGAGACTACATGACCAAAAAGTTTACCATTAAGTTGAATTGGTGAAGCTTGGAATTATTATTGTCAGTTGTCAACTGCAGCATGAATCTGGTGTTGAGCCTATCTATTCTCTCATGTTTCAATTGTGCATTGATCGCACTGGTTAGCATAGTGTTTCCTCCACATAAAAAACATCCATCTCTAGGTCCCTTCTTATACTCTGGATTATCCTTCCCATAATTTCTCCTCCTTATATTGCCACAGTTATTGTTCCCTCTATTGTTATTCTTGTTGAAATTATATCCTTTGTTGCCCCCGGTGTTGTTCTTCTTCATGTTTCCAATATGTTGATTTGCACCCTTCTGATTGTTTCTTTGAAATTTCCTCTTTTTGAATTCTAAGTTTTTGTTCCTAGCTTCATCTATATGTTTCAACTTATGTTCCTTCTTAGTGGCCTTCTCAAATGTTGCTGCTATAGTTTCAGGACTATGCATGTCAACTTCTACCCCAATCTATGGTTTTAGTTCTAATATGAACTTATGGACCCTAAACTTCTCATCCATTTGGTATTAGGGTACATACTTCAATAGGTGAGAAAATTTTTCCCAATATTGCATTACTATCATGTCTCCTTGAGTCAAATTCTAAAATTCAATTATCTTGCTATCAAAGAAGTGTTGTGGAAGCCACCTCTTTCATAAAATTTGGAGAAAATTATTCCAAGTGAGTTCCCCGAATTAAAGTTGTTTTGTGCTTCATTGTCCCACCATGTAGCTGCTTCTCTTGAAATTTGATAGGCAGCCCAAACCGCTCTAGTCTCCTCAGATAGGTTCCTAAGCTCAAAGTATTTTCCATCTCAATAATCCATGCTTCTACTCCATCACCTATGATTTTTTCATCAAATTTTGGTGGAGTAACTTTCTTGACGTCCTTTCCTAATTCTTCAGAAATATTCCCTTTGTTGGATTCCTCTTCCACCCGAGGTTGTTCTTCTTGCCTTACTTATTTTTTCCTAGGTCCTTCATTAGTAGGTTGTTCATTGGAAGCTTGTTCATTCCTAGGATTTCCACTAAGAACCTTTTGCATTTCTTGTTCCATATTGTTCATTCGGGTCTCTTGGTGGTTGAGGAGATCAAATATCTAATCCAATCTCTCACTAGGGTTATTGATAGGTCCAAATTTGTTCCTTGTTTGCACCTTGTTGTCCTATTAAGTACCCTGAAAGTTAAGAAAACTAAATCTTAGCATAGAAGACACAAGGCCCTAGAGTTCAAACCTATGGCTTTGATACCAAAATGTAAGGGCCCATGTGTCCTAACCTTAGACTAACTAAATCATATTAACATTTTAACATACATTAATTAAGAATACCAATAATTTTTATCATAAATGCAAGATTAACTTGCATACATAAGGAATATAAATATGAAGCAAAGATAAACTAGATGTTACATGCATGTAAAACTATGAAATGTCAAGCAATTTTGTGATTAATGTAAACCCCTAGTTATTGTGCATAAGATTAAAGTAAACTTATAAATTTAAATAAGAATCAACATAACCAATCTTCCTAAGCATTCATGAAATAAAATGAAAAGATAAACTAAACGACGAAAACATGTAGGCAATGAGTCATGCACACACAAGGACACATGTTAGTAGGTTAGTGGGTTAGTAGTTTTCCTTACTTTTTGTTAGTTACATCTTACATGGTGACTTTCTGTCTCATTTACATAATTATGTCATATACATAGCTCATATAACTTACTCATGAGACCATACCAGTCATTAAATTAATGATATAGTACCATATACATTAGTCCATAGGACTTTACAATGACATAAATATGAATCTTTGTCTCTGGATGTAGTGTCTCCATTGCCATCGAACTCACCTCCATCTAAAAATTGGAAGATAGACATATGACACGGGTATTTTATCTATCCAACCATATGAAGCTTCTGCTTCCCGGTACTCATGATAAGCTCTTGTCCCTCACGACGGAGTTTCCTAGCAAACCGGAATCAACTATCGGGAATGAAACTTGTACCACGAGGATGTCACTGGTTGGGCAATATCATATCACGTGCATTCATATTAGGGGGTTTAATATTCCAAAAATGAGGCTACAATATATTGCCTATCGGTAAAAATAGGGGGGTTTAATTTGGGCTATGAAAAAATGCAATATTTGGCAAAAATAGGGGGGCTTTTAATATAGGTTGTGTATTGAGAGGGGGTGGAAAAAATGTTTCTACGACTATTTTTTGAAAATAGGGTGATTCTTTAGTATGTCATGAATGTACGTGATATAACCCAAGTTCACTAAGTGAAGCCCTTGTGACCTTTACATTCATGTAGTAACTAACAACCAAAATGTTGAACTTAGCTACACGTGTTATGGAAGGGAGTGAATTAATTAATTTATTCGCCAATTTTTACCCTTTTGGGGTAAATGAAAAGAAAATCACCCTTCCCTAGTTTATCCTATAATCAAGCACATCTTTCTAAAATACATCCATCATAGACGACAACATTACCCCTCCCAGATAATTTTATTATTAATGTTTTGTTTCTTGATCATACCTCAAATTATGAAATTTTATAAACACAACCTACATATGTACATATGTACATATATATATCTATATATATATGTACATATATGTGTGTGTGTGTGTGTGTGTGTGTGTGTGTGTGTGTGTGTATATATATATATGTATGTATATATATACATATCTATATGTATATATATACATATCTATATGTATATATATACATATATACATATACATATAGATATGTATATATATACATATATATATATATAAATGTACATATGTAGATATATACATATATACATATACATATAGATATGTATATATATACATATATATATATATATAAATGTACATATGTATATATATATATATATATATATATATATATATATATATATATATAACTGATAAATTTGAACCAGTTGATTATTGTTACAAATCTAGTCTTATTGACCATAATAACTAAAGGCTAATCAAATAAAAATATCAAATGGAGATAGGAGGATTAGCAAAAGAATCGGCCAAGCATAAGACTCTGCCTGCCAAAATGTATCAGAAACTGTAAATGGAAAAAATCAAATAATAAACCAAGCCCAATTATCAATTAATACTACGATTTTACCCACATGGGTGTTGATCTAGCCTTCCAAACTGATACTTGCTTGCAAACAATCTCACTATGCATGTGAAAAATGATTTGAAAGGCAGTAATGGTCAATGCTGAAATGTAATAAGGATTATTTGTAGGGAGATATGCTTACCTAGAGTCGACTGGCTCAAATTGAAGGAAAAAAAACATTTAAAAAAAAAACTTCAACAACTATTTATCAAATCGATGCCAATCTTATCTGCTAGGATTTAAAAAAAAACTGTAGGAAATAGTGAAATGGAAACAAAAACAAATACTAGAGGTATTACCCGGCAACGTAGTGAGGACAATGGAGGCAATGTTGGGGGTCTTTAGCTTTCCCAATCACTTTACAGACAGTTGGATGTGTCCCAATTCACTCTTGTAGACCAAACAAAATCATTGAGGGAGAATGGGTTGTGGTGCAATTTTGAAAGGAGCCCCTAGAATATTGATTTCACCCTTTTAATGTTTCATTTCCACCCCAAATTCAAAAAAAAAACAAGTTGGTTTCCCAATCTCTTACCTCTCCACTGAATGATATCCCATCTTGGCTTATACTGGCTGAGGCTGAGATTTGATCCATAAAGCATGGATTGAAATTGATGAAAATGGTAGTGATTGGTGAGTTCAAGTGAAGATAATGGAATTGAAAAATCTAGTTATGAATGCAAAACGAGAGTTGGACTGGATTCACAAGGAGTTCATCTCTACGTTCTAATTTTAACTCGTGTAAATTTTAAAACATGCTTAAATTAAATTTTAATTTCCGAAAATCATAAATTCGAATTTAATTAATATTATAATTTATTTATTGATAATTTATTTATAGACCTTTAAAGTGGTTTTAATTTTTTAAATTAATTTATTATAACTTGTTAGATTGATTTTACTATTTATTGTGATTAATCTTATTTAATTATTATTAATTTGTGTGTGTGTGTTCAAGTTCACATTCTATGAGTTATTGCTGACAATCTAGGAAACCCCTCCTCGGTCATATGTCTGCCTTCAACGGTCGACCCTGCATCCACTTCATACTCAATGAAAATGTCAGATCATCATCATCATCATCATCATCATCATCATCATATATATATATATATATATATATATATATATATATATATATATATATATATATATATATATATATATATATATATATATAACATAATTATCATTACATCACATAAATCACATTAATAATATCACATAAAAAGATATCATCAATCACATTTATTAGCATCATAATGCCAAATATCATCAATAATATTAGTGTCTAACTTAATAACTTAATCTAAAACTTATTAGTCTAAAACTAGTCGTGACAACTCTTCTCAACCTAAAATTCAAGGCCAATACAACAAAATCTGACCCACTTGGTACTTTATCAACTCAAATCTGCCACACCATAGGGGGTGCTTTACATACATGTTTTTGCAAGATAAGTATGGGTAGGGGTCCCTAGGACTAGAGGCATAACCCAATCACTCCCTTTCTAGAAGTTGCAATTAGCTTGTACAACCTGAAAAATTATTTTCTCAACTCAAGAAAGTACAAATGGTGAGTAACTTCAAGGAATGATACACATCATTTGCATTTAAATCACTACAACACTCAATCAAAAGAGGTGGGCTACTAAAACAAGTTATCTATTTGCAATTCAAGGACACCCACATATGCACATTTGATGACGAGACACTTAAGTCTCTAGTCAACCCAACATGGCCTTATACCATATCCAAATTGACACCATTAGCACGTAATTGCAAGTTTGAATTCCATCTTTCACTTTTCTCTTTTTATATAGTGACTCAAAGGAAATACAACTTTAGGTCATTCCTCTTGGAGTGGTCACTTCTCCAGAGGCAAGCCCTCTAAGAACAAAAAGAAAATATTGTGATTTCCATTACACCCAAGATCCACAAAGGTGAGGGGAGAGGATACTTTCACAACACATTGGGTTCTAATATAAACAGAAAGTGTGCAAACACAAAAGAAATGACAAAACCAAATCCAAATGTGAGATATTCTAAAAATAACAAGCAATACTAGCTACCCCTACAAAACCACAAGTTAGTAGTTGCAAAAAAAAACCCTTTTATCATGTGCTAGGTCTTACAAGAAAGGTAATAGTAAATTAAGGGGCCTTCCACAACTGAAAAGAGTTGCACCACTTTGTTAGTACCAACAAGGGTTAGCTAATGCAGACTGAAACAAAAATGCAAAAACAAACAGACAAAAATGCAATAATAGACTGACAAATACGTGACAAGATTTGTAACTTGCAAAACCTACTAAAATCTAAACCTGCAAAAACACATTAATAAATTGATAGATAAACAAGAAGAGCCAATAAATATGTAGGAATAATTGATAAATACACGAGAAGAACTAATAAATACACAAGAAGAACTAATAAAAATGCAAGAAGAACCGACAAATACACAGGAACAACCTACAAATATACTGGAAGAACTGATAAATAGGTAGAAAGAACCGACAAATATGCAAGAAGAACCAACAAATATTCAGGAAGAACTGAATGCACCAAAAAAAAGATGCTACAGAAAAAAATACAAATAAAACCCTAATACTAAAAATAAAAATGCTAGGTTAGCTAGAAGAAACACCAAAAGATGATGCAAAAATGCATTGGGACCCTACAAAAATGTTGAAATGCAGAATCAACACAAATCTGATCTACAACTTCCAAAAATGCTTCACAAGTCCATGGAAATATTGCTATGAAGGGACAAAAGTTCCACTAGATGTGCCAAATTATTATGTTGAATTTGAACCCATTTGTAAACCCTAACTAAGCCAACCAAACCCTAGATCTATAAACTAATTCAATAAAACTCAATAGAGAACTACTGTGCAATTTAAATAAAATATAAATAACAAATATTATACCTTCACATCTATAGTAGGCTTGTGTCCATTGTTCTCATATCCTCCATGATCTTGTATTTGATAATAGTTTCTCTCTAATTTGTGTTGCACTTGCACAAAAGCTCAAGGAAGAATGGATGTCTTTGTGATGATGTAAAGCTAAAAGTGAAATGACGTATGCTCTAGCTAAATTTTGGCAGAGCATAGGTATGATTTCTTGTAGATGTGATTGAGGGTGAGAGAAGGAAGCCTCTTTTATAAAGATCATCTTAAAAATGGAGGGTTTTGATTAAGAGGTTAAAAGATGAATGGTCATGATCACATAGGTGAAATGGACTCAATAGGATTTTATGGTAGGTAAAAATGGAGGGAGGAGATTAAGAGATAGGTTGAATTTGGAAAAAGCGCTAAGTGAATGAAGAGACAATTGACATTCGTGCATGCCTATGAATTTAGTTTATGATCTATGTGAAAAAGTTGGAGGGCTAGGATTAAAAGAGGAAAAAGGTAAATGAATAAATTATATAAATTAAAATATTTGATTAATTAATAGAGGAAAGGACTAGATAAATTAAATAAATATTTTATTTATTTAATTCAGGAAGGAGGGATTTAAATAAATAATAAATATTTATTTAAATTAGAAACAAGAGGCTTAGTGAATTAATTAAATAAATAAATATATATATAGATTAATAGTGAAAAATGCTAACAAATTAATTAAATAAATGAAAATATTTATTTGATTGGGTTAGGACAATCTTAGGTGTCTACAGTTTGTCCCTCTTTGAGACGATGCAGTTTATCGCATTGTTTCAAAGAAGATTAAAACATTATGGGTAGGAAAAGGCTAAGGACTATAAGCATGATGCCCCATTCATGGAAAAGATGAGGAGTGATGATGAGTTAGTAGGATGATACATATTTGTAAACCCTAACTAAGCCAACCACTAACCCTATCTATCGATAATTTCATTTCTCCATCACTAGTGTAAGTTTTTAAAATTACCTATAAAAAGTTAAGGAAAGAGAGCATCCTGGTAAAGTTTGATAACTCAATGATGAGCAGTGAGTACCAAACCGGTACTGAGAGGGGGGGTGAATCAGTACAGACACAAAAACTTTTCCTGAACCGGTTTGACTGCAAACAATGCACTTGACAAACAAACACTAATACCAGTCTAAACCAAATTACTACCGGTTAAACATAATGAGACTGTGAAAGACATAAACCGACAACACTTAGCTTTCCATACAATCTACTCCCTAATTTCCACTTTATCCTTATGCATAAACAGATAATCTATCATCAGAGATACAATAATTTACTAGAACAACATGATTCACCGCTTAAACAGGAAATAACAAAACATCACATGAAAGAGGCATCACACATGACACACATATTTTTCACGTGGAAACCCAACTGGGAAAAACCATGTTGGGGATGAATACCCACAAGTTTTTTTTGAACTCTTTAGAAGTCCGCTCTGTTAGGAGCCTAGTCTGGTTAAGGACTGTTACAATAGGTTTTGTTAGGAACCGATCCTATTAGGGATCACCCAGTTAAGGAATGGCTAGAATACTCGATTAAGGGTTAAACCTTGTTAAAGGTTACCTTGTTAGAGGATTTTATGAACTCAATGGCTTTGAGTCACCCTATTAAAGGATTTATAGCAAGCTAGTTAAAGCTACCCTGTTAAGGGATTTTTCAACTGTTGAAGTGATTAGAGATCAACAAGTATTACAATGACCTAGTAATAGCACTCAATGCCAATGCAGATCTATTTTAGTTCCTTCCTTCTGCACACACACTTTGTAGGTATCAATTCTCTTATTTGGTCTAGCAAGAATCACGTATCTCTGCACTTAGATACACACACAACATTTTCCAACAAAACCAACATGAAACACAACATCAACCTTATAGGAAACAGATAGGTCGGTAGCATAAACCCTAAATATTTAGGTTGAGCAACTCAGTCGGTTCAATCTTGACCATTGAACACTTTGCATTTGAATACACCGATCTTGAACAGATCTCAAGACATTCTCCATCGTTCGTTCTTCACCGCTTCTTGGAGGCGATAACCCATCACGCGTTCTTCACCGTTTGCAGGGACTTCCCACATTCTCGAGGTAGATAGGATCAATCCCCTTCATGCAAGATTCTTCACATGCATGAGGCTGATGTGGCAACATGATTTGATCTCCATTACAATGCTAACTCATCACACAATGCCATCGGTTGAATCACACAGGCTTGAAACACTTCAACCGGAAACCCTGATGTTGGGACTACCAACCGATAATCATACCATATTAAACCTTGATAGAAAACATTCCATATACCGGTTCACTTGGACAAACTTACCGCTTCACCTTTTGCACATATACCGGTTCACAACATTATACCAGTTCACAACATTATACCGGTTCACTTTGCGAGTTGCTCAACTTCAATAAACTGGTTCACTCTTCAACATATTACCGGTTCACTCTTTAGCATATTACTGGTTTTCTCTCTTCAGCATATTACTGATTCTCTCTTCAGCATATTGACATCAATGACAACACAATATCATCATGTCAACATACTTTGTACATATGCCAAAAATCTCCCCCTTTGGCATTGATGGCAATATACAAAGATATCTCTCTTTCTGCATCACATCTTCTCCTTAATACTGCAGATATCTTCTTCACTTCACATCTTCTCCCCCTTTGACAACAATGCCAAAGTGGAGGCACGAGCTTCCCTATTCCACTATGCTTCTCCCCCTGAGGAGTAGCATCCTTCAACACATCAATCCTGAAAAGATATAGCAAAGTAAGATCTGACTGATGTGGAGCACAAACCTTTAGTTTACCTCTTGAAGGGGCAACACCCCTAATTCACCTCCCAGATAGGTAAAAGTAGCCTTTGATAGAGGCTTGGTGAATATGTCTGCTAACCGCTCCTTACTGGAAACATGTTCTAATACCACCTCTTTGTTCTGAACCTTTTCCCTCAAGAAATGATACTTGAGTTCAAAGTGCTTGGTTCTAGCATGTAAAACTAGATTCTTGGAGATGTTAATTGCACTTGTATTGTCACAAAATATACTTACTGGTTCAGATACATGAACTTTGAAGCCATTCAATACATGCTTCATCCAAATAGTCTGGGTGCAGTTCATAAAAGCTGCAACATACTCCGCTTCTGCTGTAGACTAAGAGATACAACTCTTCTTTTTACTCATCCATGAGACCAGTCTACCACCGAGAAAGAATGCACCACTAGTTGTGCTCTTTTGATCATCCACATTACCAGCCCAATCAGCATTTGTGAACACTTTCGGGTCGAAATCATCATTGTATGGATACCATAATCCATAGTCAATAGTTCCCTTCAGATATCTAAGAATCTGCTTGACTGCTACCAAGTGGGATTCTCTTGGGCTTTTCTAAACTGAGCGGTAATACCTACTGCATGTGCAATGTATGGTTTGCTATGCACTACATAATGCAACTTACCAATCATTGATCGGTATTCCTTCTCATTTACCAATGCTGAGTCATCCTCTTTTGATAGTTTACAACCGGTCACCATTGGTGTGCCAACCGATTTGTTGTCTTCCATGCCAAAGGTCTTCAACACCTCTTTGACATACTTGGACTGAGTAATAAAGATTCCATCTTTCATTTGTTGAATCTACAGTCCAATGAAGAACTTAATCTCCCCTATGAGTGACATCTCAAATTCCTTCTTCATCTCATCTGCAAAGTCATGACTCATCTTGTCATCTCCACCAAAGATTGTGTCATCAACAAATACTTCACAGATTAGAATCTGATCTCCTTATGATTTCAAGTAGATATTGCTATCTTCACTTGTTCTTTCAAATCCAATCTTCACAAGATGGGAGTGCAAGCATTCATACCATGCTCTAGGTGCCTGCTTCAATCCATACAAGGCTTTATGCAGCCTACACACCATGTCATTATCTTCTGATAGGGAAAACCCATCTGGTTTCTCTATATACACCTCCTCTTCAAGTATTCCATTTAGAAATGTAGATTTTACATCCATTTGGTATACCTTGAATCCTTTAAAGGCTACATATGCAAGAAGCATACAAACTCCTTCCAATCTTGCTACTGGAGTAAAGGTTTCTCCATAGTCTTCTCCTTCTTCTTGGGCATATCCTTTACATACTAGTCTGGCTTTGTTCTTTACCACTATGCCATCCTCATTTAGTTTATTTATGAAAACCCATTTGGTTCCAATGACATTTTTATGCTCTAGTCTGGGTACCAAAGCCCATGTACCATTCTTTTCTATTTGATCAAGTTCCTCTTCCATTGCCTTGATCTAGTCTTCATCTTTATGTGCCTCTTTGAATGATTTAGGCTCAAATTCAGAGATCATACATGAGTTTTCTCTCACCTTTCTTCTGGTAAGAATTCCTACATCTTTGTCTCTTATGATCTGCTTTGGGTCATGATTGAGCTTGACATGCCTAGGAATGATCTTAGTTGTTTCCTCTTGCTTTTCTTCTTCATCCTCATCTTCATCAGCATCAGCATCCACCGGTGTAGGAGCACTATTACTGGTGCTTGGTTGTTTTGCAACCGGTTCCTAGAAGGTTACTACCGGTTCATCTCTTACTTGCTCACTACCGGTTTCCTCAGATTTCTCAGAGGTTTAGTCAACTCTAACATTGATGCTTTCAACAATTCTCTAAGTCCTATTGTTGAAACATTTGAGAGCTTTTCTCTTTGTGGAATACCCTAGGAATATTCCCTCATCACATTTAGCATCAAACTTGCTCTGATGTTCACTCCTCTTGATATAGCATTTACTACCAAACACTCTGAAGTAGCTTACCATTGGTGTCTTACCGTTCCAATACTCATAAGGTGTTTTGTCCTTAGCCTTTTTGATGAGTACCCTGTTCATTGTGTAGACTGCAGTGCTCACCGCTTCTCTCCAAAAGGTGTGAGCAACCTTTCCTTGGATCAACATAGTTCTAGCCACTTCAACCATAGTCCAATTGTTTCTCTCTGCTAAGCCATTCTGTTGTGGATTGCGGGGGGCAGACAGTTGCCTCTTGATGCCATTCTCTTCACAATATTTGTTGAATTCACTAGAAGTGAATTCCCCTCCTTGATCAGTTCTAATGCATTTGATTCTTCTACCACTTTCCTTTTCTACCAGTTCTCTGAAAGCTTTGAACTTTCCAAAGGCTTCAGACTTGTCCTTCAAGAATGTGACCCACATCATTCTTGAGAAATCATCTGTAAGAATCATAAAATACCTATCTCCCTACACACTCCTAGTTTTCATAGGACCACACAAATCAGTATGCATAAGATCAAGTAAATTATCTGCAGTGAAAGATTTACCTTTAAAAGTTGAGGAAGACATTTTCCCCAGTTGACACTCTCTACACAAAGGATTTTTCGGTTTTCTCAGCACCGGCAATCCTCTAACTGCCTTGATCTTACTGGTCTTCACAATGTTATCAAAGTTGACATGGCAGAGTCTCCTATGCCATATACAACTATCATCAAACTTTGCCATAAGACATGTACTGACATTTGTATTCAGCTGAAATAGGTTACCTTTGGTTTGCATATCAATGGCCATCAGTTCACCATTCTTTCCTTTGATTTTGCACACTCCATTTTTGAATTCTAGAGTGATTCCACTATCATTCAGCTGGGAAACACTCAATAGGTTGTGTTTGAGACCTTCCACCCAATACACATTGTCCGCACTGCTTCTTCCATTCAGAGAGATGGACCCTCTGCCTTTTACCATACATGGTGCATCATTACCAAAATGAACCACACCACCATCATACTCTTCCAAAGATAGAAACTTACTCCAGTCACCAATCATATGGTGAGAACAACCACTGTCAGTAATCCACTCATTGGAATTACCAAAGCAAGAGACAAGAGCCTTCTTGTCTGACACGTCTTCCTTGACTGCTACAAACACAATATCTTCATTTTCTTCATCTTCTGATTCCTCATCAATGACACCTTCATCAACTGCTACAAAACAGTTTCTCTGGTTTACTCCTTTGAACTTCTTGAACTTTTCTGGTTTGTCCTTACTATCACCATTAGGACAGTTTACACCAATGTGTCCTATCCAGTTCAAGAAAAGCATTTCAAAGGGAGCTTACCTCTATATTTACTGGATCCCTTAGGAAGTCTCTTGGCAAGAAGAGCTTCAAATTCCATCAAGATCTCCTCATCATCCATTTCTCTATTCTGTCTTGGTTCACCACTGGTACTAGCTTCTTTGCCTTTTCTGGATGGTGCAGCAAATGCTCTAAAGGCTGATTTATTCTTCTAAATACTACCATCATAATTATTTAGCTCATAAGTTGTTATCTTTGCAATGATGGAATCCAGGGATACCTTTGTCTTCCATTTTACCATCTGCACTCTTGATATCTCCAACAATAGTTTTGATTCTTATTCCATATTGTTGAATGGTCTCTCCTTTAACCATCCGCGTGTCTTCAAACTTTCCCCTAAGGCTTTCTTCCTTATCTTGTTTCACATGCTCATCACTGCCATAGATATTCTCAAGGGCATCCCATACTTCTCTGGGATTCTCTTTGTCCTGAACATCAATAAACTCAATGTCAGATAAACTACTAATTAGGGCTTCCATGACTTGCCCATTCTCCTGAATCTCTCTCTTTTGGTCATCGGTGAGAGTACCCGTAGGGATAACATAAGCATTCTCAACATAGCTCTAATGTTGAGCGCCCATGCTTTTGATGTATATCTTCATTCTGTCCTTCCATATTTTAAAGTTATCTCTGTTGAACTTTGGACCTTCCCTCTTCATCATTACAATAGGATCTTTCCCTCAAGCGGTTAAGCTTACAACACAGAGGACCTGGACGATGCTCTGATACCAATTGATAACTCAATGATGAACAGTGAGTACCAAATCGGTACTGAGAGGGGGGGGCCTGAATCAGTATAGACACAAAAACTTTTCCTGAATTGGTTTGACTGCAAACAGTGCACTTGACAGACAAACACTAATACCGGTCTAAACCAGATTACTACTGGTTAAACATAATGAGACTGTGAAAGACATATACCGACAACACTTAGCTTTCCATACAATCTACTTCCTCATTTCCACTTTATCCTTATGCATAAATAGATAATCTATCATCAGAGATACAATAATTTACTAGAACAACATGATTCACTACTTAAACAGGAAATAACAAAACATCACATGAACGAGGCATCACACATGACACACATATTTTTCATGTGGAAACTCAACTGGGAAAAACCATGGTGGGGATGAATACCCACAAGCTATTTTTGAACTCTTTAGAAGTTCGCTTTGTTAGGAGCCTAGTCCGGTTAAAGACTGTTACAACGGGTTCTGTTAGGAACCGATCCTATTAGGGACCACCCGGTTAAGGGATGGCTAGAATATCCGGTCAAGGGTTAAACCCTATTAAGGGTTATCTTGTTAGAGGATTTTATGAACTCAATGGCTTTGAGTCACCCTGTTAAAGGATTTACAACAAGCTGGTTAAAGCTACCCTGTTAAGGGATTTTTCAATTGTTGAAGTGATTAGAGATCAACAGGTATTACAATGATCTGGTAATAGCACTCAATGCCAATGCAGATTCGTTTTAGTTCCTTCCTTCTGCACACACACTTTTCAGATATCAATTCTCTTATTTGGTTTGGCAAGAATCACGTATCTCTACACTTAAATATACACACAACATTTGCCAACAAAACCAACATGAAACACAACATCGACCTTATAGGAAACAGATAGGTCGGTAGCATAAACCCTAAACCCTAAACATTTAGGTTGAGCAATTCAGTCAGTTCAATCCTGACCATTGAACACTTTGCATTTGAATACAACGGTCTTGAACAAATCTCAAGACATTCTCCATGTTCGTTCTTCACCGCTTCTTGGAGGTGATAACCCATCACGCATTCTTCACCATTTGCAGGGACTTCACACATTCCCGAGGTAGATAGGATCAATCCTCTTCATGCAAGATTCTTCACACGCACGAAGCTGACGTGGCAATATGATCTGATCTCCATTACAATGCTAACTCATCACACAATGTCATCGGTTGAATCACACAGGCTCGAAACACTTCAACCGAAAACCTTGAGGCTGGGACTACCAACCGGTAGTCATACCATATTAAACCTTGATAGAAAACATTCCATATACCGGTTTACTTGGACAAATGTACCGCTTCACCTTTTGCACATATACCGGTTCACAACATTATACCGGTTCACTTTGCCAGTTGCTCAACTTCAATAAACTGGTTCACTCTTCAACATATTACCAGTTCAGTCTTCAGCATATTACCGGTTCTCTCTTCAACATATTCACATCAATGACAACACAATATCATCATGTCAACATACTCTGCACATATTCCAACAAAGTTTGGTTTAGGTAAGAAATGGATAAATCATTGCTTACAAAAATTTGAAATTGAAATAAGACCATTGAAATATTTTGTCAATCTTTTCAACTAATTTGTAATCCTATGGCATGACCCTTGGCATGGATTGGCTTAGGCCTCACAAGTCACATTTTGATTATTTTGTCAAGATTATTAAATATTGGATGATTTGGTAAATATTGTAGTTATCTGATGAACAAATAACCTAGAATTTTTTAGAACTCTTTTGGACATACAAGCCAAGAAAGTAGTTCATAAGGGTCTTAAAGTGTTTATGGTTAATATTTCAAAAAATGGAGAAGAAGGCAAATAAAAAATCTTACATCACCCATTCTTGCAAGAGTTCAATAATGTTGTCATGAAAGAGGAAATTTTCCTTCTCTAATTATCTTGTTCTAGAGACAATCCTAAGATCTATAACTCCTAATAGGATGAATAATATAAACTTGTAATAGATATAGATGCAATTAAAGGATCTGTTGGACAAGGAAATCATTTGTATCACCATAAGGTGCCCCAATATTTTTTTTAGATAACAAAACTTTTTTAAGGTATTAACTATATAATTATTAATAAGGTGAACATTATGAATTATTATCAATTTTCTCATATGATTGATTTGATCGAATAAAATGGGTGGTAATGTTCTCAAAGATCAAAATTATATCAAGATATCATTAGTTCAAGGTCAAGAAAGAGAACATTCAAAAGTTGGCATTCAAGACTTAGTATGGTCATTAAGGGTTTGTGTTTTTACCTTTTTCGTTTACCATGGCACTGCTGGGTTTTTTTATTTCATGATATATTGGATAATTATTTGCTAGTGTTGCTTGATGACACCTTGAATCACTCAAAACAAGAATATGTAGGGCATCTTAGATTTGTGTTGTAATGGCTAAGAGGGAATAACTTGTTTGGTAAGTTGATTAAATGCTTGTTCTTTCAATCTAAGATATAATATCTAGGGCATGCTATTTGAAAAAATATATTGTAGTGGATCCTACAAAGGTTTGAACAATTGTATATGGCCTACTCTAGGGAATATTGTGTATGTTCATAGTTGAATGGGTTTAGCAAGATAGTATGGTGTTTTGAGGAAGATTTTTCTCAAATTGTTTATTCTATTACTTATTTATAGAGTGAGATGAAAATAAATGTGGATACTTATATGGCCAAGTGTTTAGAGTGTTAGATATTTAAGGCCAAGCACAAACTGCCTAATGGAGAGTTGTATTCTTAAGGTGTGTTCAAGTGGCCAATATATCTATGGGTTATTTCACAGAATTAGCCAAGACTAAGATTCAACATGATTATATGTTAGTGGTGTTGGATAAGTTGACTATTGTTACACATTTCATTCCAAGAAATGTTAAGGATGATGTACAAACATCAACAAGGAGATTAATCAAGGAAGTTGTGCATTCGCATAAAATAATGGATTTGATTATTTTGGATAGAGATAATCTTTTCAATAATAAATTCTTGGGCTCTAATATGTTAATCTCTTGGTTAAAAGTTACACTTTAGTTCTTCATATCATCCACATATAGATGGTTAGAATAAGGCATTCAATCAATTAATGGAAGACATGCTAAGGATGTATTACATGGATCAACAATAGAAGAAGGAAGAGCTTTTTCTTTGTTCATTTTTTCTTATAACGATTTTTATCATGCATCACTAAGAATGGCTCCATTTGAAGATTTGTATGAGAAAAAGTGTAGGAATTATGTTGGCTGAAATAATTTGGATAGTTTTGTTAAATTTCAGCCTAATATGATTTAAGAACATGATAAAAAAATTTAAGTCGTTAGAGAAATTTTGAAGGAATCATTGGATCAGTAAATGAGGTTTGAACTTAAAGAGAGTTCTAGAGAGTTCATGGTTAAGAGAAGGTGTTTCTTAGAGTTAGGCCACATAAAAGTTTTATAAATTTTAGAATTGTTTCAAATAGGATCTAAAATTTTAGGGCCTTTTTTTATGTCTTGGAGAGGATTGTTAGTGTGAATGGGTACATTTCATAGCTAGTCCTCCACTTAGGTCCTTTTTAAACTATTTTAAGTCACTTAGGTACTTTTTCCACATTATCTCACATTGGTTCTATTTTTAGTTTCTTTGGCTGTATATCCCATATATAATCACCTATAGCTCACATTGGAATAACCCAAGCTTGTATGCTTTGCATTCCTATTGAATAGAATATAGCTTATCATGTCCATTCTAATTTCATGTTTATACTTTCCTTTAGCCATTTACATTCTAAGTGGCATCATAACTAAATATTACATGCTCTCAAAGCCTGGTTGTGAGTTATGGGCTAGATTTTAGAAAATAAATGAGTGTAGATCTTTTTTTTTATTAAAGTGTTAGGTATGCCATTGTTAGGCATCCTTAATGATCTAAAGAATCATAAAATTAAAAGAAATAATAGATTGTGTGGAGCTTCTTTTCTTAGCTTGGCATCTTAGTTGTGGCCATTGCAACAATGCATCACCATGACAATCCCGCCAGGGCAGAGACACTTCAATGGTGAAATCAATCCTAGCCCAACCTCAAGCTTTGAATATTCAAATAATATTCCTCTTATAAACTAGTGGTTTCATTGCAAACTCTAGTAGTTTCTAAGGAAGTGGTTGATTTTTAGTGTACAAAAGCAACTTTGGCTAAATCAAGGGTGGTTTTGGAATCCTAGAGATGTAGAGAGTATATTGATGAAATATTTGAATATTATAGTGGAGTAGTCATCCTGATGTCATTTTGACATTTATAGGCCCTTCCAAAAATTTGATCCCCTTTCTACTATAGCTTTCGATTTCATGATCCAACATCAAATGTTAATATTTTAACCATGCAAACTCCTTTTTCACCAAATATTTAAGGATAGAATTTAGTGCATAATTAACAATATAATTTAAATTAAATTCTAAAGAAAAATAATAGTATAGGCCATTGTAGTTCAAAAATATATATTAAGCTTGAAATAAATGGGACAATTACTATAATGGCTATAAATAATAATCAAGTTGCATAACTTGCACAACAATTTGGCAACAACCATAAACCCTTCTTGAGGACTTCAATATTATATGGAAATAATAAAATGTTACCTTATCAAATCCATAACCCACAAAAATCTAGAATAATAATACAAACCTCCAAATTGAAACTTTGTTTAACAATCAAAATCCAAAACAAAATATAGAATCATCACACTAAATATTAAACACCAAAAAAGCTTGAAAAATTCAAAACCAATGTGGTCTCTAAATGGAATCACCTCTATAGAAAAGTGGGTCTTTATCCTCTAGCCACTTAGAAACCAAAGGGATTTCGTCTTCTAATCACCTGGTGCACCAGTATTTAACATCCTTAGGGTTTAGGGTTTTGGACACAAGGTCCAAGCTATTGATACATCAAATAGATAAAATGTTCAAAATACCCCTTCCCTTTTAAGCTTTATTTCCCTTTTGTACTTTATTTCCCTTTTATAGACTCTATAATACCTTGCCATGGAACCCATGGGACATTAGCCAAGAAAAATGGGACACTTTTATTTAAACAATAAGATCTAACCATTAATGACATACTAACATGACTATACACCAACACACAACGCATCACGTCTCTGCAAGACTTGACACCACATAACTCTTGAACTATGGAGGAAGGACACAACTATTTTGGCTCCAAAACGGCAGTACGGTGTGCATAACACGCAAGTTAGTCACGCGTTTTACACCGTAGAGTTTGCAAACAACGGCTGTGATTGACTAACATGTCACTAACATGGTGTACAATGTGATCATTTTGGAGCTAGAATAGATGCAGCGATGGAGGAATGTTGAGAACACCTTAATGAGCACCAACAAAGAGTTTTGACCTTCACAAGAATAAGAATAAGGGATTGAAGGCATGCAAAATGATGTAAAAGATGCCATAAATTTTCAGTGACACCACTAGGGGGTGAGCTCTAAAATTCTCTCCAGTTTTTGAGACCACAAGGAACACCTTTTGTATACAAATTTTCCTTGTTCAAGGCTCAAAAATTCTCGTTGTCTGATCAATGGGAGGACTACAATGTCCAGCTAAGACACTAGCACCCGAAGAGGATAAGCGAGAGTGGAGGATTGTGAGCAGAGGGACAAGCAAAGTTGAAATGGGGCGAGGGATAAAAAGGTTGAGGGGAAAGTTGAGGGGATTGTGAGGAGAGGGACAAGCGGAGTTGAAATAGGGTGGGAGATAAAAAGGTTGAGGTCAGAAGGAGCAAGGTTGAAATGGGTTGGGGGGATAAAAAGGTTGAGGTCCGAGGGACAAGCGGTTCGTTATCCTTCCACTGTAGGGAAAGGGAGGTTGTCGTTGCTCTGTGAAACCAGCCTCACGCGTTGCCCTCCACTTTAGGCCACAAGACAATTCCTCCCCACTTCGAGGGAGGGCCATGCAACAGCTCTCTACTTGGATCAGGGCATGCCGCACACCGCTACCCTCCTCGCACTCCAAGTCTCTACTGTTCATCAAACTTGTGCGCCCCCACTCGGGTTACAAACTCGCGCTACAGAGCTCGGCAGCATACAATTGTCGACAGAGGATAGATAAATGCCCTTATGCCCCGCTGCGCTGCCCACCTCTGCCACTTCCTGCGCTTGTATTTTCTCTGTGCCCGATTGCACTTAAGACCCATTGGAGGCAAAGAAAATGAAAGCCCTCAGAAATACAGAGCGGAATTTAAGCCAATATCAAATTACTCAGAAATTATTCCCAATCATTGCCTCATCCACATAGCCCAGCAGAACTTTCATCGGCTTTTTTGATCTCCCTCTCACTTATTCAGTTTGACGTTTCTTTTTCGTTTTTCTCCAGTGAGCGAGTGAATATTATTTATTGGATTGGAGATGCAGAGTAGGAAATACGAGCAATTTGCTATTATGTTTGTGGAAAGCAACTACTCGCCCTGTGTGAGATGAATATTTTACCTTTATTTTATTTCTTCTTTAGTGCATCTCCATGTGTTTTTTTTTTTTTCCATATCGTATACCCTTCTTAGATGAGCTTGTAACATTTTGTAATCAGTTTGAATTCGATTACAAATCACTTGTAACAATTTTGATTTGATAAATAATTTGACACTTTAAAATGATTATGAACATTTACAACCAAGATTTATTGATATAGATATTGATGTATTCAATTTGATCAAGTTGATATGACCAAGAGACTTCACATGTGGTTCAACAATCAACACGACTTCAACAAAATTACTCAACAACACACATTATTTTATGAATTTGAAGAGTTCAAAATTTGCCAAGGACAACACAACCTAAACCCAAAAATACTGATCTAATTATGAACCAGTCAACATGATTCCAACTTTATCCAATATTGTCTATTTCATTGATTTTGCAGCCCCATTTTTTTTTAGTGTGAATGGGATAATTTTATCTCACACGAATTCCCTAGAGCGATATAGACCTCCATTGTCAAGTCTCACTACCAAGTAATTTTCTTCTAATCTAACTATGTATCAACATGTGCATTAAATTCATTAAACTTGGAGAAATTTCATGTTTAAGTTTCAATAAATGTATCCAAGTAAACCTTCAGTGACCATCTATATACATGAAACATGAAATTTAGGTTTACCCACAAAGAAAACATCCAATGGACAAAACACGTCAAAATTAGTAACCTCTGCAATACTTTTAGCTCTAGTGCTTCCCACTAGAAAGTCAAATCGATTCCATTTGGCAAACACACAATGCTCAAAACTAGCACTAGATTTTCTCTTGTCAATGTGCAACCATTCTTGCAAAAGTCACTTGTGCTCTAGCATCATTTATTTTAGAAATTCAGATGAAATTCTTTTTCAATCCCTAAAATGTACTACACACCAATAAGATTTGTCACTCTCCCATCTCTAAAAACTAGCTTTATCTTTCTTTAGAGTGTTGCTCTCACCAAGAAACACCTCACCACCATAGCATTCTTTCTAAACATTAAACCAATCCTTATGAGTATTCATGTACTAGGAGGGGACTAAATAAATAATGTACTTCCAACTATTCATTTTTCGCATCCTAGGGGCTTTAGACCATCCATTTTATTCAAATATATCCTTAGATTTATTTTGTTCCCTTTGTGAATTGTAGTGCATACTTTGAACCCTCATCCATGGGCTTTCTCCTTATTTATTTGTTAAGTAGCAACAAAGGATGTCCATCTTGTGCTCTATATTACCATCACTAATAACAAAAAAAAAAAAAATTCCATGATTTGAGCAAAGAAAAAAGAAAAAGAATACATATATCCCCCTCGTCTATCTTAAAATTTATAGATCTCCTAATTGAAAATTGAAAATTGAAATTGAAAGCATTAATATGCTTACCAACAAAGTCTCTTTCCTTCATTTTTTGAGAATAAAGTCATCTCTTAAGGTATACTCAAACTCTTTGTTTTGTAAACCTCTTTAGCCATTCAAGAGAATGGAATATACACAACACAACCTCATTGTCCCTTATGCCTTTTTTATCTTTCTTTTCTTTCCATTCTTGATTACAAATATCTTTAAGATTTTATTCATTTGTAATAGCTCTCCATTGATCCCTTTCTTCCAAGAGATCTTTCATTTTAAGTTTCCACACTTCATACCTAGAGCCATTGAATTTTTCAATATCTAAGTAATATGGGTTATCAATAGCTCCAATCATGCACAAATTTGCAAAACAACTAAATTAAAGGCTCTCACTATAACCACAAATTTCAAAACCCTTCAAGATAGGATCCCACCTCTCTAGCCAAGTCACGAGCCTCTAATATTAAATGTTGAGAATAAGGTAATTAAATACAATAATAGCACCAAAAATGCTACTCAAATTTGATTGACCAATTAATGTGTGTAATTAAAATATCAAATAAAATATGGAGAAACAGTATTAAAAACAACAATAATGCACAACACTATATCTATTTGGGGAAATTGTTGACTATTTTCATGTCAACTATTAACCTTGGAAAAACCCACTCTGAGACATTTCAAACTGGCTAAAACTCTGAGGGAAAACTGATGGTATTGAAAAGCACTAAGAGAGGGGGGGGGGGTGTGTGCGAATCAGTGACACCAAAACAGACACAACTTCAAACACTAACCAGTAGATGAACTTAGCCAAGAATTTGAACAAAATACATGCTATCCAAAATGAAATAACAACATCTACATAAAGTAGAACATCCACCATAACACAAGTGTTTATACGTGGAAAACCCAAATAGGTAAAAACCACGGTGAGATGGAACTCACAAGTTAACTATCTACAATAATAGATAATTGACCGGTTAAGGTCTTACAAATTGCTCTGCTAGGAGTGAATCTTGTTAGAGATCCCAAGCTTGTTTAGAAGCTTATACCCTATTAAGAGTAACCTTGCTGGAGGATTTTAGAATCCAAACTAATGGATCACCTTGTTAGAGGATTTGTACAATGAAGCTTGTTAGAGCTTACCCAGTTAGGGGATTCAATTCTGTTGTAATGATTAGAAAACAACAAGAAAGATTTGATCTATTCTGAGTAGCACAAGACTTGCTTGATCAGATCATTCTAAGTACATTCAACACTGCTCTTCATCTAAACACTTATCGCTCTTCAACAAAAGATTTCACCCTTTATGCATATCAGTATTTGCATAAATCTCCTCTTCTATATCAGTTCTCTCTCTTTAAAATGAATCACTAAGATGTCTTTAAATAGACATACAAATCTTATGTCGGCTATAGGAACACAATTTCCTAGGTGCAGTGTATCTAGACAATTAAACATAACTCATCACAAAAATGACCGCCAAACAAACGGTGTTGGTAACTCATCACAAAAATGGATACCGGTTAGAACTGTCAATACCGGTTGGAACAAAATATGTGAACTGTTGTCCTGGAATCTTCCACTTGTTCTTCATCATCATCTTTATCTTCATTTTGATGTCGACTTAATGTAACCATAGGTTATCTCTTAGGCATATACCGGTTGACACAGAGTACCGGTAAGAGATAGAACTTAAACATACCGGTTAACAGTGTAAATCAATGAAGTTACACTGGCAGTCAATGTAATCATATGTGTGTGAGAGTGTTTCATCAATGACAACAAGTGATGAATACATGATAATCATCATCAAGCCAACAATCTCCCCCTTTGGCATTGATGGCAACACTTAGAAACTTTTTAGAGAGTAATACAATACTGCTAAGTGTGGATACACAACATAAATACATATGTACTCATATTCCCTTTTTTTCTTTAATGCAATACTCCCCCTTAATGCATGCATAAATACAAAATTTCCAAAAACACACATACATATTATTACTCCCCCTTTGACAACAATGCTAAAGTGATAAAGTAAAATATATACACATATATAGAAAATTTGTATCAAAGTGTTCATCATATATTACAATTTTAAACAAGTTCATGCATTGTCTAGTCTCAGAAAAATATCATTGAAACTCTGCTTCATCTGGGATAAAGCATTTTCCCATGATTTCAGTATGTTATCTGTATACTCAGAGGTAGACACCAACTGGGAATAGAATTCTTCCATTGAGTCTAGCGTGCAGGTTTCAAGAGTAGCAAGAATAGCTTCTGTAATGGAGTAGGCTCTCTAAAGAATGTCGACCTGTGAGGTGAGCTAACTCTTGAGCTCTCTTAGAGATCGAAATCTCTTAGCCTTCTCATTATCATTCTTGTTCAGTTTGTCATGCAAATCATCTATAGACCGGTTAAAGGCATGGATGGAGTCCTAGAGTGGGACATATGCCTTGCATAACCTTTCCATTTCCTGCTCGGTTTCAACTTGACTCTTAGAAATATGAGAATAAAATAAAGTAACATTGGAGGTAGAGGCAAGATACTTCCCTCCAGATAAAATAGCTTTCTTCAACAGACTTCTATTGTGAGATAAAGCCATTTTGCCACTTTCAATGTTCTTAGCCAGTTTATCTCCGTATTTCTTATTGTGGCTCTTCTCAGCAGATATTTGAGCAGCATCTTCAAGCAATTTGATTTGATCAGATGCATCTACAACTAACTAACCAAGTTTGCTGATAGGAGTGGGAAGATGTACAACAACTGTTTCCAGTAGTAAACCAGACAAAATTTCCATTGCATTCTGGATTGTCTTTGCTTCAATCCTTTTCTCTTTCAGTCGCTTATTGTGTGCACGAGATTGCATAACATTAGCAATCTTCATCATTTCTGATGCACTCAAGGTGTTCATGTCAATAGATCCTGAGATACTTAAAGAATCTTCATCATCATCATCAAGTAGTTTCTGCTTTGTTGGTTCAAGGGGTACACTCATAATGATGGCTCTTTTTGTGTTCTTCTCTATGGTATCTTCAGTTTGTTGAGTAATAGCTTCCTCAGTAGACTCCTTTCAAGTAGTCTCAATGACCAATGGAGATTGGGATTTCTCCAGTTGTTTTGTTGCCAGTTCATTGTCCACTATGAGTTGAATGCCCGATTGTTCAACTGATGTAACCTGTACTTCAATTATTGTAGGAGGATCCATATCTGGTACAGTAATGTCTCTAGATAGGTCTATTGTGTCCTGAACATCTTCATCAACAAGAATAATGGAATCATCCTTCTTCTTGGTTGGATAGACTACGTCAGCTTGAACAATTTCCTCTTCATCCATTTTCGGTCGAGGAACATCATCTGTAGTATCATCCTTATTGCTAGAGTGGATGACTTCTTCCCTCTTTTTAATTACACAGGCTAGCTGATGTGTCTCAGACTCAACAACTGCCCTTTTTGCATTAAGAATCTTCATCTCCTCACTTTAAAATCAAAATATGCTTTTTATTGCTCAATTAGAGCACTAATTCCATCCGATGATAGATTTGGAAAATATTGTACAAATATTTCATCAAAAATCTTCTTTTTTAATTGAATTGCTTCTTCCCATTTATCTAACAAAGTATTATACAAAGAGATTGAAATATCTTTCTCCAAATCATGCGGAAATCTACTCTAATGACCCAAATAAGTTATTACTTGTTGGATTACTTGTTTTTGCTCATATTTAGTGAAAGAATCATAATGTTCTTTGACATTGTCAAACTTGTTTATTCCTAATGACTCCATTGTCCTCTCAAAGATTGTGTCGGGTTTGTAGGTAGCAATATCTATAGGTGTAGTTGCCTTTGGCAATACCTTTACCTTCTTAGGAGTTCTATCGGTTGCTTTTTCCTTCTTTGGTTCTTCTTCAGAATCTGCACCCTCAGACTCTGGTTGTAAAATCACTTTCCTATTTCTCTTCTTTGGTGCATTCTCCTTCTTTTCATATACTTTAGGTGTTGGTTTCTTCTTGGTTAGGACACTCCGTGTCACCCTTGTGGTCTTTTTCACAAGAGATTTTTCACCAGATTTCTTTTGCTCTCCTTTCACTTTAGCTACAGGTGCAGTACCGGTTTCAGTTGGTGCAACTTGGACTGCCACAATGTCCAATTTTGCCTTCTTTTTATCTTTAGGTGATGCTAACAGGGTATTAGCATAGCCGACCAGTAAATCATGATTAACCTCATAGCTCATATCTTTCATCTCTTCCTCTATAGGTTCAATTGCTTGCATCAAGTAGAAGTCAGTGGTAACCGTGAAGATTATGTCTTTTGCAAATTATTTTACCACATCTTCTGGTAGCCTCATGCTCAGCTTTTTCTAAAATTCATTAAAATACTTGTTCACGGTAGCTAAAAAAAGTATTCTTTACAGCCTTAACGTTGTTCTTGATATGTGCATTGACCAGTTGTTCCTTGGACCATTCAATATCTCCAATACCTAGTAGGAAGTTTTGAAAATAGAAAAATAACCCAGCTAATAGTTGACCATATTTGAACTTTTGTGTATTGTCCTTCTTAATGGATTTCAAATTTTGAAATAATTGGTCTCTGATAGCTTCACAAATATCATAGTCTGCATTATCAACAATCATTCTATGTGTTGTGTGAATTGCTGCAAATGGAACACTGTTAAGTCTACTGGAGTAGAATACCCGGTAGCCTATCACCATTGCTGCAAGTTTCACCGCAGGGTCTCTAATAGTGTTGATAGAGAAAGCATGCTTATCAGATGTAGAACCAGTTAGCTTGAAGACAGTGTCCTTTGAAATTCTTCTTAACACAGGGATTTCACCAGTTGAACAATAACCCGTTATAGCCCTAATAGCCTCCTTAGTTATTGTATGGGTCCTTTCCAAATACATATTCTCTCCATGGACTCAACTCAAGATGATTCTTATGTGTTCATCCTCAAAATCTTCAAGAAAATATGCGGCATTATGAAACCCTTTTTCAAAAACCCTAGCATATTTTGCTTCAATTTTTCCATTCTTATCAAAAAGTGATTTTAGCTGAGTATATATGTGTAGTGTTCCTAAATCTTCTATTTTGCAATCTATATAGCGGGACAAGTCACCTTTGACCACAACACCACTCGGGACTTGCGATAATGCATTATAAGACATAATCTCATCTGCCTTTAGAGCTTCCTCAAGCTCAGCAGTGATCATCAACCTCTCTACAGGTTTATAAGTAGATGCCATTCTAGATAAACAAGTTTCAAAGCGATATACAAAGAAAGACCTTGTATCTTACATGTCACTCCGTTTTCTAGTTGAAATGTTCAAATGCACACCCATTCACCTCTCTGCAATTTCTAATTCAGCTTGATTTCTCTAATCACAAAGCAATTCGCCAATTTACACCAAGACAATCTTGTTCTGCTCTACAATCACTTCAAATTTCTTTTTCGAAAGAGTTAGGGTAAAAATGATAAGGTAAAACTTGTTTTTATGCACTTTACCAACCGCAATAAATGCTCACACTTTTAGGTTACAAACCCTAATTTTTTATTTACCGCTTAAGTGAAATACCAGTTGATAACACGTTAACAAAAAGTTATCAAAAATTCAAAATTCAAAAATTCTTTCCCGGTCATTTTACAAGGGGTCTGGAGATGTTTTACCGTTACGCTCCCCTTAGCCATGTTAAACAGGCTTAAGTTGTCGGTGCTAGGTTCTCTTCACTTGGTGAAGGGACGGTTTCCTCTACAGGCAAATCTTCGCTTTTCTTCTTCCAAGTTCGGTTCATATCCTCTCTGGTTTCCTCAACATCAACTTTCTGCTTGCCTTTCTGATCCTTGAAAGAGTTGATCGGTCTGTTATTTCTTGATCCGCAAAACTTTGCTAAGTTCCCCGATTTGTTGCAGTGGTAACAGACCATACTAGATGATCTCCAGGGCCCTACATTTCCTCTTCATGTCCTTCTTCTATAGTTCATAGCCACATGACCAAAGTTATTACAAAAGGTGCAAACAACATTTGTTGCCTTTTCCATTTCGAATGGACTAAACCGGTTTCCATAGGATCTTTGCCAGTTCCGGTTTACCCGGTTATCAAAATTCCTTATCCGGTCACCATTTGGTCTAGGATGCATGTGTGGTACAGGATTGTTTGATCCATATCTGCACTCAATATGTCTATGCCCATACATTCCACATGTGTAGCAATGACCTTCAAACTTTCTAGACACATACCTAGCATTAGTATTGTAATTTGCATTTCTGTTAGGTTTGTTTCTACAAACATTTGCAGTATGACTAGGCTTGTGACAAACAAAGCAGACATTTTTAAAAACCTTCTTATTGGTAGTCTTATTGACTTTAGAAGCAATTTTGTTCTTTGTACCGGAGGATTCACCTTTTTCAGTTGTATGAAAACCAAGTCTAGAGATATCACCCTTCATTCTCTATGATTGAATTTGTTCTTCTAGCATGGTAGAACTTTTGATGAACTTCTCCAATTTCTCATTGGCTTCAGTAAGCTTTTTGACAATATCTTCATTATGCTTAGACAACTTTTCTTTCAAAGGAGATGCCAACTCAAGATCTAGCTTTAGGTTATCCTTTTCTTCTGTTTTAACAATTAAGTCCTCATGTATAGTATCTTTTTCCCATTTGATTTTTATGATCTCTTGATCTCTTACCTTGATAAGATCTTCAACAACTCTTCTAGCTTCCAGTTCCTACTCATGCAGATAGTGAGACCTTCTAGCTCTCTCCTTAGTTTCAGTTTTTCACCGTTCACCTTTTCAACTTCATCAGCCAAAGCTTCAATGTTAGCTTCATCTGAAGAACTATTATCAGATATTTCTAGCAGTTTTTCAGATAGCTCTCTCCTTTTGACTTGAGAAACTTTCAGTTTGCCCCTAAGGGATTCAATTTCATTTCTGCTAGCTTCTAGCTTTCTAACCATCTCGAAGTAGCTTCTGTCCCCCATGGTAGTTTCAAGATTCCCTTCTAAGTGGTTAGACTTCAATGAAGTTAGGCTCTGATACCAATTGATGGTATTGAAAAGCACTGAGAGGGTGGGGTGAATCAGTGACACTAAAACAGACACAACTTCAAACACTAACTGGTAGATGAACTTAGCCAAGAATTTGAACAAAATACATGCTATCCAAAATGAAATAAAAGCATCCACATAAAGTAGAACATCCACCATAACACAAGTGTTTATACGTGGAAAAACCAAATAGGTAAAAACCACGGTGAGATGGAACTCACAAGTTAACTATCTACAATAATAGATAACTAACTTGTTAAGGTCTTACAAAGTGCTCTGCTAGGAGCGAATCTTGTTAGAGATCCCACGCTTGATTAGAAGCTTATACCTTGTTAAGAGTAACCTTGCTGGAGGATTTTAGAATCCAAACTAATGGATCACCTTGTTAGAGGATTTGTACAATGAAGCTTGTTAGAGCTTACCCGGTTAGGGGATTTGATTCTGTTGTGATGATTAGAAAACAACAAGAAAGATTTGATCTGTTCTGAGTAGCACAAGACTTTCTTGATCAGATCATTCTAAGTACATTCAACACTGCTCTTCATCTAAACACTTATTGCTCTTCAACAAAAGATTTCACTCTATATGCATATCAGTATTCACATAAATCTCCTCTTCTATATCAGTTCTCTCTCTTTAAAATAATTCACTAAGATGTCTTTAAATAGACATACAAATCTTATGTCGGCTATAGGAACACAATTTTCTAGGTGCAATGTATCTAGACAATTAAACATAACTCATCACAAAATGACCACCAAACAAACGGTGCTGGTAACTCATCATAAAAATGACCGCCAAACAAACGGTGTTGGTATCTCATCACAAAAATGGATACCGATTAGAACTGTCAATAGCAGTTGGAACAAAATATGTGAACCATTGTCCTGGAATCTTTCGCTTGTTCTTCATCTTCATCTTTATCTTCATTTTGATGTCGACTTAATGTAACCACAAGTTATCTCTTAGGCATATAACGGTTGACACAGAGTACTGGTTAGAGATAGACCTTAAACATACCGGTTAACAGTGTAAATCAATGAAGTTACATCGATAGTCAATGTAATCATATGTGTGTGAGAGTGTTTCATCAATGACAACAAGTGATGAATACATGATAATCATCATCAAGCCAACAAAAACCTCTTTTTGAGCCCTAAAACCCTAAACCCTAAGTCTTAAGGCTTTTAAGCCTTTTTATTCTTTTTGGGCTCTAATTTTCTATTTGGATGTTGACCGGGTTGACCGGTCAGATCACTAAAGTTACCATCAGCTAGAGGGTTTATGTCCATGATGGGGTCGATTTCTTCTTTTCCTCATACCAGCTAGCGGGAATCCTTGGCCTTTTTTGGAAAATCTTCCAAGACTGGCAAAGCAAGCTTTTGGTCTTGTTGATAGGCCTTGTCTTGGAGAATTTTTGATCTTTCAATAGGTCGATGGCCTCCTCTTGGTGAATTCCAAGGCTTTTCAACATAGCTTACAAAGGGCGATAGAAGAGAAAAAATGTCTTGTCGAAGGGCTCGGTCTTGGCGAAAAGGTTGATGTCCATGGTGGGACCCAATGACATGTCACGACCACATCATCGATCATGGTGGGTCCAATCCGATATGTGGCACGGTGATGACCCTTGGATTTTCATAAAGAGGGCATCTAACAGTGGTGTTTTAAATTCATTTTAGCTGCTTGGATGATTATGTGGTGATATCTCACACATCCATGTGCATGCGACATGGAGGATCTTGCAGCTAATATTCAAACTCCCACAGACCGTTATAATTCAAATCTCTGCTAGGTTAGGTTATTGATTGGATGGTCGACAACCAATTTTTGACCTATTTAGCCCCAAATCTGATATGATTTCAACCCATCCACTCTCAAACATCTGCCATTACTCCATAAGGGACTCTGCAGACTGAATTCAGACGTTACTTAAGGCCCTTCAATGTAGATTGAAGAATTTTTTGTCTCTGCGGTACCACCATGATGCATATGAAATCATAGATTTCTTCACTTGTAGAGATTTTTTGTTTCCTCCCAGATGAGAAGACATTTGCAGAGATGATATACATGCAGTCACTAGGGTTAGGGATTCTAACTACAATCCAACCCGAGTTATGCCTAAACTACAAAGGCATTTTGTAGCCTGCCTCAGGCATCTTCTTTATTTTTCTGTAGAAAAACTTATGTTTCTTTGCATATGTAAATTTGCCTTGCCTTGCATTAATAAAATTTACTCCTTTTGCCTTCATTCAGTTTGGACAATTTATGTAATGTGTTACCTTCCTGTTTGAATGCATTCACATTTGTTTCTTGAGGCTTTAATGGTTGTGTTAATCCTTCTTTGGTTGTCATCTATAGACTGAATTAGAGACTCTTACCATCCTAAAAGAATTCTAACCTTCACTCACCCTTAGGAGACTAATTAGGATAGGATTTTGTGCATCCTTGGGTAGTTTTATTGGTGTTATGAGTAGTCATAGGCAGAGAAGATCAAATTCAATCTAGGTGCAAACCTCTTTTCTCCTTTCAAGCATCTCTTCTTTCCTTTTTCCCCCTCAAATGAATAGATTAGTATTTATTTTGTGTTGGATTAGACCAACACCTACATTAGATTCATAAGGAATTTGGCCTTCTCTGGAGACTCAGCCTCAACTATGTAAGGTCCCAAATTTGGAGGTTGTTTCATTGTGTCACAAGGTTGATGATCAAGGTTGTTCATCAAGTGGGCAAAAATTTTGTGACAACAGTTTTTGGCATGCCCAGTGGGACTCAATTTCAACACTCATGCTAATGATTTAGTGCTTCTCTTAGTAGTTCATCCTTTGGATGCGATTACATTCAGCACTTGGCAACTCTAAGGAACAAATTCAAACTCATGTTCATGACCAACTATCATTGTCATGCCAAGAACACAAACTCGGTCATCTTCTAGAGGTAATTTCCAATTCATTCAACTTCCTTATTCAAATTATAGGAGAAGAAGGCGTAGACATTCTCTATCACCTATTAGGGGAACTCAAGTACAAATATCTACACCCCTAAGATCCCATTCTACCCCTCCATTCACAAGATTATCATAGCCTAAAGGCCCTGCAATTCACATTAATAGGCCACTATTCCCTATGGCCCTGCAATAAATTTATGGGAAAGAGTCTTCCCAAATTTTCTTCCATATAGTTCTACTACCCACTCTAATATTAGTGAGTATTTATAACCATTATTATAATATGCACTAACAGTATATTTCCTAACATTTCTTCTATCTTTAAGCTCTTTCTTAGACTATATGTATTTTGAAATAATTTTGTATCTCAAGTTCTTAAGGAATGTAATATCATTCTATCATTCCTTGTTGTTATGCAACACTACAGATTTTGTAAGTGGACTTAAGATTTTTTTTTAGTTATAATCTAAAATTTTAATATTAATTATAAGGATTTCAGAAATGATTGTCTCTCATGTTTGTAAAGACCTCTACCGCACATGCTTACAAGACGAATAGTTGCTAGTAATATTTTTCTACCTTAATTGGCTCTTATTAGATTTTTTTTTGTTTTGCCTTTTTCTTTTTGGATAAAAGGAAAATCCCTTATTAGATGTTGCATGTTTTACTCATTCTAATTTATAAAACTTGTCAAGGCTCAATAATAAATCATGGTTGTGATTAATTTGTTATTGGGTGGTTGAAGCTATTTGTAACGTTGTACTAATTGTTTCTTTTATTCCTTGGGAACATATTGAAATCAAAAGGAGTAAGTTATTGAATCCTTAATATTGTTATTCAAGCTTATGACCTTTGTGCTAATGTTTAGATTTATAAGATTGGTGTTAGACTATTTTGTGTTAAGTGTATATGATTTTTAACTAATGCACGTTGGGGATATGTGGATTCTTCTTGTTAGACAAGTAGGAAGATTATATAAATATGCAATTAAAACAAAGGCACTTGAACTAACGTTCAAAAAGAGAAGTTAATGGAATAACTTGGGAGTAGAAGCATTGCAGATGGATGGACTACATTCAACACTACATCATTGGATAAGCTAACAAGCGCTTTCAATTATTATTTTTTCTAGTATTCTCTTACATTAAAAAGCACTATTTTTTAAATGATTTTCTAAATTTTTATTATTTGTGAGATTTTTAGCTGAGAGGCTTTTTTAGGTGGTGAACTCCCCACCGGATTTCACAAGTCTCACACCATCAAAAACAACTTTCTGAGCTGAAAAGATAACATGGTACCGTTGGATAGTCGTTGCACTTATTTTACACTAATTATGGATATCGAGAAACCTAGATAAAAATTTTACCACGTAGTTTTTAATTTTTGATAATATTTACTATTTCAGTGAGTTAAATCATGTGGTGGTAAAATTTGTAATTATTTTTTCATAGTAAACAAAATTTAATCTTTTGTAAAAAAATCATAATTAATATTTTTTTATTAATTTAAAATATATTTCTTTTTGAAAAATAATCTAACATATTTATTTTATATATTTCTTTTTACTCATTGTTAATGTAGAGCTAAATATAAAATATTATACATATTGTTAATGCAAAATGTAAAATGTAAAATGTAAAATGTAAAAATGTAAAATCTAATATATAATGTAAAATGTAAAATTTAAAATATAAAATATAAAATACTAATTTTTTATGTAAAATATAAAATTATAAAATTTAATATAAAATAATGTTAAATCTAAACATTCCCTGTCGGTGTAAGGATGGCATTGGAGCGGAGTGGTGTAGCGGTTGTGGCCGAGCCGAGCTAGGACATTCGGCCCTAGCTCGTGTCCAGGGTTTAGTGAGGGGAGTGTGTGTTGTGTTTTGCAGGTTGTCCGATGGCATGTTCCTTGGCCGAGTGTGGGTTTTGGTGGCGGTTGGGGTAGGCTTGGGTGCAGTTTTTGGGTGTGTGGTTTGGTGTGGGGTCTTGGGTTGAGGGTTTTGTATTCCTTTTGTGGTTTCTTTTTTGAGTGGAGGCTGTGTTCGGGGGTTGGTTTTTTGGTGGTTTGGGTGCAGGCGTTGTGTAGGGATATTCCCCACTTTGGATCAGAGTTTTGGATTGCATGCAAGATCTAAGCATGGCCACTCAAGCGGCCACTGGAGAACCATCGGTTCTACACAAGGTATGGATTTTTGTGCAGCAATTGGAACCAAGACACTTTCACAAGTAGCGATAGTTTTTAATAACAACTTATTTTCTCTTGATATGGGGGGTGATGGACTTGGATCGTCTGGTGGTTCTCGTATTCTGAAAGTTAATGGTTGTCTAAAATGTTCAAAGGAGAGACCAAGGCTAGTCATTCAACTGAAATGAATTGTCAAGGAGGTAACTTATTATTCGCAACATTCTTTATTATGTAAGTTTTTGGGAATGAGGGTTTTGTTGCAATTTTTGGAAACTTGGGCTCAACGGACTTGGGCGCCAAAGGGAGACATGGATATTATGCTGCTGGCAAATAACTACTTCATGGTTACCTTTAGCTGCATGGCAGATCGTAGTAAGGTATTTGAAGGTGGTTCCTACTTTCATAACCAGAATGGATTGTTTATGAAACCATGGCATGTTGGATTCAACCCCTTAGATGAGCTTCCAAACTGTGTGCCAGTTTGGGTTCAACTCCCCAAATTCTCAGTTGAGTGCTGGCAGGAGGACATTTTGCGTATGGTGCCCTCACTATTGGGAAAACCGGTTGGGGCTTCTCAACAAACTCAGATAAAAAAGGTAATGACTTTTGTCCGCATATGCATTGAAATTGATTTAAGCCATTGCCAAATTCCATGGATATTTGTGTTGGGTCTTATTCTTGGGTGCAGCAGCTAGACTATGAAACCCTTCCTTTTAGATGTCAGTTATGTCATGAATATGGCCATTTACAAAGAAGATATCCAAGATCAAAACCTAGTGAGCCTCAACCTTCTGTGCAACTCTGAAATCCATTGGGGTCTGACAAAGGTAAGGCCCCTAGTTATGAGGTTGTTGTAGGGGTTGATGGCTTTGTTCCTGTCAAGGCTCGTAACAAGAACAGGGACCAAAATAGAACCTTGAAGGAGAGATTGGAAGAAGATACGTTCAATAGATTTGAAGCCCTGGATGATCTTAGTCAGCAGGAAGTCAATTAGGGATCGATGAGTTTGAAACAAAATACTTTGGCAGTAGGTCAAAAGGGGATTATTTCAAATGCTTCTCAGAACCCATAGGTTGGTAGTGCATTGCTAATGGAAATGAATTCCTAGCAGGAGTCATAGGAAAAAGTGAATCCTATTGCAGAAGTGATTATGGATGAGGGGGGTAAGCCTCTTTCAATTTTAAAATCAAGGCTTGATGTGATAAAGAGCAACAAGACTTCTCTCCAGTTGGGTATTCTTCGGAAGGACATGAAAAAAGATTCAATTGACAGAGGGCCTAAGCCAGGAAGAAAGAAGGATTTGGAGAAGATAAAATTCATGGGGGAAAACTTGGTTGAGTCAGGGTCAATTAAGACTTTGGATTCTCATTTTTTGAATCCCCCAAAATGATAGTGCTCTCTTGGAATGTTAGGGGCTTGAACAGTGGCCCTCGACAAAAATTTGTTCACGATTTGGTATGAAGGCATTCAACGGATGTTCTTTTTCTGCAAGAGACTAAACTATCGGTGGATAGTATGACTGGATTTCTGCCAGTGTATTGGGGCTATTGGTTCATCGTGGGGGGTGGGGGGGTGTGTGGCCTATTTATGGAACTCGATCAAGGTTCGCCCTCTTTGGTGGATATCATCTAAATCTTCCCTGTCAATGATTGCAACCAATCTTGAGACAAGGGAATCTATTCTTTTCTCCAATATTTATGCGCCTACAGACTTACAGGATAAGTAGATTTTGTGGTCTCATATCACATTTATTCGTAGTGCATCACCCTACCACCTATGGATTATGACAGGTGATTTTAATGCCATCTTGGAGTTGGCTGAGAAGCGAGGAGGAGCTATGTGGTTGGAGTTGTCGACCTTGATGATGCGTGATAGCATTTCGTCTTTACATCTGGTGGACATTAAGCCTATAAATGGCTAGTTTACATGGAATAATTGAAGGATTGGGGATGATTACATTGCAGAGAGGCTTGATCATTTTCTGGTTTCCTACTTTTGGGTTGGTGGTGGTTGGTCTACCTATATGGAGATCTTAGACTGGAGGGGGTTGGATCACTAGTCAATTAAACTCTGTCTACTCTAGTCGGATCTCTCGATCTCCCTCTTTCAAGTTTCTCTTATGTGGTTGTGAGACCCATCTTTGTATGACTATGTGGTAGAGTGGTGGATGAGGGGAAGACCCGCCTTTGGCACTACGATGTACACCTTCACCAAGTAGTTGCAATATGTGAAGTACCAACTTAAACGTTGAAATTGTCAATGTTTTGGCAAATATCTTCTAGGCTAAAGCAGTTGCCCAAGCAGAGTTGGATGGTATTACTAGATAGATAAGAGAGTTTGGTTTGTCTAAGGCCCTCAGTAGAGAGGAAGCTAAGGCAGTGAAAAATTTGGAGAAATGTGAACTACGTGAGGAAATTTACCAGAAGAAAAGGGCAAGGATCGAATGGTTGCAAGAAGGTGATAAAAATATTGCTTTCTTCTTTCAGTCAGTGAAAGCCAGATGTCACGAGAATTCTATCCCTTATCTTGTCAACAATAGGGGTGATCAGGTGGCTTCACTGCAGGAGATGTCTCAAGAGACGGTTTAGTACTTTGCTTCCCTATTTAAGGAAGATGCTCAAGGGGGTTCAGTGGAGGATGCCTAGATCCTCTCTTGTATACCTTCTTTGGTTACTAGGGAGATAAATGAGCATCTTATGGGCATTGTCTCATTGGAGGAACTAGAGAGAGTTGTTTTTCAGATGAAGAAAGGGAAAGCCCCGGGCCCTGATGGCTTCCCCATTGAATTTTTCCAGGAATTCTGGGATATAATCAAGATGGACTTAATGGAGGTGGTTTGGGAGTCCTAGAGGAACAAACAATTGCTTTGTGCTTTGAACTGCACTTTCCTTGTGCTTATTCCTAGGTGTGGAGGTGATGATCAATTGAGTCAGTTTCATCCTATTTCTCTGTGCAACATCATTTACAAAATCATCTCTAATATGATAGCTGAGAGATTGAAAAAATGGCTGAAGTATCTAATTTCAGAAGAGCAGAGTGGTTTTGTGGAGGGTAGACAAATTCTTGATGGGGTGGTCATTGTTATAAAAACTATTCATTCTATGGCAACTTCCAAGGAAAAAGCCATGTTTATCAAGCTTGATATGGAAAAGGATTATGATAGAGTGCGATGTTCCTTTATCAAGAAAGTTCTTGGAGCCTTTGGTTTTGATGAGAAGTGGATCCTTTGGGTTATGAGTTGTGTGACTTCAACCTCTTTATCTACTTTGGTTAATGGTGAGCCCACTGAGCTCTTTAGTGCCTCTAGGGGTCTGAGGCAAGGGGACCCCCTTCCCCTTACCTCTTTATTTTTCTTGCTAAAGGACTAGAAGACTGATGAAGAAGAGCGTGGAGAGAGGTCTTATCCATGGGTAGAGATGGGGAGATGGTGAGGCTCCATAGTAGCACCTCCAGTTTGTGGATGAGCTTTGATGGGATTGGCTAAGATAAAAGAAGCTACGAATCTATGCAAGGTTTTGTATATCTATCTTGCAGCATCTGGTCAGTTAATTAATGAGGATAAATCTTTCATCTTCTTTTTCAACACACCTGGCCCTATTCAGTTGAGAACTGCACAGATTTTGAGGTTCCAAATTGGTTCTCTTCCCTTGAAATACCTGGGTATTCCCATCTCTATGGGGAATCTTCGTCAGGACTCTTGGCAGTACATCATCGATAAGTGTATACACCTAAAAATTGGCTATGAGCAATTAAATAAATATTTTATATTTATTTAATATTTATTCTTCTATTAAATAGTTAATTCGAAAAGATTAATTAATTTAATTCATTTTCATATCTTTCTATTAATTAATATTTTATTAATTAATTCATTATCCTATTCTTCCGAATTAATTAAATATCAAATATTTAATTATCTTATTCCTCTAATTAATTAAATATCTAATATTTAATTATTCCTCTAACCAAGTTAATTAAATATCTAATATTTAATTATCTTCTGCAAACAATTAAATATCCAATATTTAATATTATTCTCTTATCCTATAGTCTCAAATATTGAATAATTCTCAAAATTATTTAATCCCTTTTCCAACTCACACTCCATCTCCACTTCATCTTCCCTTTGCCAACTCATCAAACATGTGGCTAAAGAAATTAATATTCCTTAAATATTAATTCATGATTTATCTACAACCTCCAAAATTAGTGAAATTGTGTACGTACACACATTTCATAACCATTTCGTATATTCTGTCCAACACCCCCTACATCTTGGGAAGGACTTGAGTCCACTTGTCCTACCATGCCTAAATTTCCTCCAACCATCCCTAGATTCCCTTAGTCAGCAACCCAGTCAAGGTGAGATGAGTGACACTTGTCTTCTCCTTCCCTCTTTCTCTCAACCTTCACCTTTGCTCATAGCCATTCAAATCTGTAGATCTGATCATGACAGTTGATCTAAGCCACATCATCTAATCCTCTCAAAGTCTATAAAATCAAGAGCTTCGGTTGAGAGGAAGTTAGTCTTCAAAAATAGTCTTCAAGCCAATCTTATGCATCCGTGAGTTTTTGAAGCAAATAGCAAATATCATTTTAGCAATATAATCATATAGTATTATCATTTTAGCATAATCATGTAGCTTTGCATATCATACTATCAGTTAACTACAAGTTATCAGTCCATTCTTCATATGCCATCTTGGAAGCCAACAGTGCATTGTCTGAGAGCACACCATCCGCAACCAGGAACAGTGGAGTTAGGACACAATGAGACATAAGTCATGAAGGTAAAATAATATTTTATTTTAATATGTATTTCATGTAGTTTCATTGGTGGATTTTGGATTTCCTGTATGCATTTCCATTGTATTTTGTGAAACTAACTTATTGCAGGTAACATTCTAAGGATGAAATTCAAGCTCACACATTTTGGCACCCACCGTGGGGCTAGACCTCGCATATATCTTTAAAAATCTCGCAAAAATAAAATTAACATATTTTGTAATGCAGATTCACGCATGTGTGAATTTTGACAACGCTTTTGCATCATTGGTTAGTGCATATGTCATGTAGGTTAGCGCTTTTGCATCATTGGTTAGCGCATATGTCATGTAGGTTAGCGCTTTTGTTTGAAAATTAATGCTTTTGCATCATAGGTTAGCGCATATGTCATGTAGGTTAGCGCTTTTGTTTGAAAATCAATGCTTTTGCATCATAGGGTAGCACTTTTGTAACGCAGGTTAGTGCTTTTGACAGATAGCTTTAGGCTTGTAGAAGCCCACCTAAGGTTTTGGATTTTCACTAACTTCTTTTTTTTTTGCAGGTTTCTAACAATTTCTTGCAGATTTGGAGTTAAATTAGGATTTAGTGATTTCTTTTCTAGCTTTTTCAAAGTTGGTTAAAAAGAAATCATATTTCCTTTTGGGTAAAAAGAACTTCATTTTTTAAATTTGGTGTTCTAAAAAGTACCTCACTTGTTTTTGGGCTCTAAAAATAATCACATTTGCAAGGTAAAAAGAACAACAAATCAAACATTTACTTTCTTGCAAAGTTAGGATTCACACCTCAAATTTTGGGCTCTAAAAAGAACAACAATCTTTTATTTTCTTGCAAAGGTAAAAAACACAATCAATCTTATATTTTGCAAGTTAAAAAGAACAATCAACTTGTATATTCTTACGAAGCAAGTTACTTTTTGCAACGATTTTCATTTTGTTGACCAGGATTTCCAATTCCTAGTTTAGAAAATCATTTGCTATATGGGGCTAAAATAAACACCATGCTTGTTGGAGCAACATCTCTAGGTAGAGGATAGATCACATTGCTATGGAAAGTTAAAAAGAACACTTGTATTCCATGTCTTGAAAGTGGTAGGTATATGCTCTCCCCTTAATCGGGTGATCAAAAAGTCAAACCCACTCTTTTACGCTTTCTTTACTTTCAAGCAATTAAATCCTTTAGAGGGCCTGCCTTCCCGAGCTTCCTTGAGGGGGATGGTGAGAGGGGAACTACCTAAAGTGGAAACGGGCTAATACCGAGTCCTTCCAATCCACTATAAATAAATAGTGTTTGTGACGAAAGTTCAAACAACATGTGCTGATAAGTTCATACCGACACTATGTTTCCCCATAAACCCTATGGAGCGTAACCTCTATAGGCTGGAAACCTTCTATATTTATAGAGCTGAAAGTGCCGCATGTATGGCCACATGACCGGAAGCCTTTACTAAAAACTATTTGTACTAGTTGCCAAAAACCTTCTAGTTGTTGGCGCAGGAGGTCGGACCTTTGAAGTGGCTCACACACATATAGTTCCTAGTAGAGATATAAATTTTGCCATGAGGAGATTTCATAGAAACTGGTGCTTGGCTGCCCCGAAGAAGTGAGTGCCGAGGGTGGAGCCAGTGGGGTCAAGCATCTAAATATTCTCTTTGAATAGCATAGCCTCGGGGGAAACTCCATGTGAGATTCAACAACTATTGTCTCAGCTCGCCATAGGGATTTGTACTTGCTGGTGCTTTTCATTTATTAAAAATTGTGTCTTCTATGTCTGTAACATGTTCCAAATGGTCAAAAATTGAAGAAAATTATCATCTACAAGAGATCAAAAATCAACAAATTTCTGAAAAGTGTGATCAAAAGGATAAAACAAAAAGCATTCCAACACTTGAAACACCAACTCAAAATCAAAGTATCAAAACATCAAAATATCAAAATAATTCTTGAAGTAGGTTTGTCTCTAAACCATCACATATTTTCAAAATAGCTCAAACAACTAGGTTGCTAATCGTATTGGTTATTCCCAAAAGGTTCTATAAATATCAACATTCAACAAGCTATTGATTCAAACATCTGAAGTGCAAAAAAATCAACATCCTTGTCAAGTCTCTCATCAGGATAATCAAATCCTCTATCACGAAGCTTGATCAATCTATACTAGGTTCCTAATCTTGGATATATCTTTCCTATTTTGAACTTAGGCTACATCAAAACCAAAATTGCACCAACTTTGGAATCAATCAAACTTGTAAACTGTCAAATGCTTATATGACTTTTAAGTATCACCTTAAGAAAAGAAAACCTAGTTACAAAGCTACTCAAAAGAGAATAAGATTCTTGTATATCAATCGCAAGATCTTGCTGAAACATAGGACATTCCTACACCGTTTCAATCACTACTTATGTGGCTGTGGTACAGGATTTGACGGTGAAACTCTACAAAGACGTGCTTTTCAACAAAGAGACGCTTTATCCCAACTAATAAACAATAGTGGTAAGATCAATAAAGCATATCTTCCTAAACCAATAATCACCTATTGATCTTGTCCTTGGGAACTTTTGACAACTTTGAAATAATCACATGCCAGTTTGGACTAAAGCCCAATACGAACAACTTAGAAAACAACAACAAATGGAAGAAGAAGATACCACTTTTGGATTTACCACTGTTGATGAAGAAGCAGTCAATAGCACCATTAGAGACCTTGAACAAGATTTCAAATTTGATAGGCTAATGGAAAAATTGTTGGCAAAACAAAAAGAAAAATATCTCTTGATGTTGGCAAAATTTGGAGCTAAACTACCACAAGACTTTAACATAGAAAGCTTAAAACAAGACATGGAGACAAGTAACACCCAAAACACAGATGAGAAAAATAACGAAGATATGAACAATGAAGAAACAAGGAAAGAAAGGGATGATAAAAAAAAGGAGCGCAGTGACAAAAAGACTCATGACGAAACAAGGAGAGACTATGTAGATAATCCCTTATCAAACCTACTCAACAAATACAAGCTCTACAACAGCAAATACAAGACATGCAAAATGGGACAAGCTCCAAGAAATATTCGTTACAAGATATATGCCCATATCCTTTTGATAAAAATTTGATTATGATGCCATTTCCACAACATTGCAAGATCCCTAAATATGACAAATACGATGGAAAATCTGATCCTTAAGATCACATTAGGGAGTTTTGTACTATGAGCATGGAATTTGCTCACGAGGAAACTTACCTTATGCGTCTTTTTCCTAGGAGTTTAAATGGACAATCAATGGAGTGGTTTTCAAGATTACCATTTGGAATCAAATCCTTTGAAGAACTTGTGAATAGGTTTATTTCACAATATTCCTACAATATAAGGAATGAAATAACAATGCTAGATCTTTGCAATGTTAAACAAAAGAATGAAGAATCCTTTATGATCTTTTTACAAAGATGGAAATGCATGTTTAATAGGTATCCCCGGGATGTACCTGATCAAGAAAAAATGGACATATTCATTGATAATCTTATCAGTGAAATGAGTTATCAACTAAGGATGCAATGTCCTCCCTCTTTTGCCAAAATGATCAAAAATGGTCTGAAAATAGAGAACGCAATAGTAAAGAAAGGAGAACTAAAACTTTACAATAATTCATACAACAATAACAACAACAACAATGATAAACCCAAGTTCTGGTCAAAGAACATGAATGTCAGCAATGAAGGAAATGATGATAACAATACTGCGAAACAACAACAACCAATTTTCAATCTATCAAGTCAAATCCCAAGCAACAACAATCTAGAAAACAATAAAGCCAAATCCTTTTTCTCTAATCCTCGGAGAAAATTCACAAATATTGGAAAATCTTTAGAATCAGCTCTAAAAACTTTGCTTGCTAATAAATTGATTGTTTTACCCGAAGCAAGAATTTATGAACCACCAGTCAAGCCAAATTGGTGGAATGACAATCATTTTTGCAATTATCATCGGAATAAAGGACACCTAACAAATGATTGCCAAAGATTGAAACACATTATCCAAGATCTAATTGATAATGGAACCATCACGGTGGATAGCCATAAGATGAATGAATCACACTTGGCTTTTAAAACTCCGCTTCCAAACTATGATAAAGGTGAATCACCCCAATTGGAAAATGACAAAGGAAAAACCAAAGTAAATTACACTTATACATATGATGATGTAGTAAATGTGATCATTATTAACAAAAATCAATCTTTAGAACCAATCAACGTTATCACAAGAAGCAAAGAAAAGGTTACCTTTCCAGGTATAGCAAAAGACTCAACATCCACATCACAACAATACAATTTAGTAGAGCAATTACAACGAATACCTGCTCAAATATCAATTATGGAACTTCTCAAGATTTCACGTATGCATAAGGAAATTTTGGAGAAAGCTTTAGTGGAAACAACAGTGTCAAAAGATTTGGATATAGATCAGTTCCAAAACATGGTAGGACACCTTATAGCCCCTCATTGCTTATCATTTTCTGAAAATGATGACGCATCTTTACAACATCCTCACAATGCTCATTTGTATATTGAAGTCTCCATTAATAAAACTCATGTCAAACGTGTACTCATAGATGGAGGAGCTGGCTTAAATATTTGTGCATTAAGTTTGATAAAAGCTTTGGGATATTCAGAGAATGCAGTGGACCTGAAAAAGAAAATAACCATCAAGGCTTATGATGAAGCAGAACGTTCTTCTAAAGGAACTTTTGTGCTACCAATAAAGATAGGACCTGTGGTAAAGGATACATTGTGTCAAGTTTTATACTTGAATCTCTCCTACAACATTCTTCTGGGAGGACCCTAGATTCACAAGATACAAGCAGTTCCTTCTACGTATCATCAATGTGTGAAATTTCCTCATGAAGGGCAAGAGATCACTATAATTGCAGATTCTAGTCAATATTGCAATAATTTGAAGCCAACACAAGATACAAGAGTTCCACATAATAGAGAATTAGTATATCCTACTAAAGAAATTCAAGCAAAGTTATGGGAAACTTTTGAAGAAAAGCTCAAGTTAAATGATGAAGGAATGGGAAAGTATTCTTTGAATAAATTTCCACTTTCCCCTAAGTCATATGGAAAACCTGTAGATATTCAGTCACAGACATCAAGCAAATCAAAACATATCTTTAAAGGATCCTTTGTTAGTGTTGGAACCCTTGAAGAAGAAAATGAAGACAAGGACATTCTTGGTTGGTTATACAAAGATGAAGATAAAACCATAGCAACAGCATTAGAAGTCAATATTCCCATAAAACAATATGGAAAAGGATATGAAACCATGCAAAAGATGGGACATGAAGGAAAAGGGCCAATTGGTAAGCAACATCAAGGTATTTCAGAACCTATTTGTCCACACTCACAATCCACAGAAGATAAATCCAGTTTGGGATACCTGAAGTCTAATCAAAAGCAACACAATACTCAACAACAAAAATCGAGAAAGAAATTAGTTTCTAAAGGAGACAATTGGCAAGAAAAGCTACATCAAGTGGCCAAAACAGTAGCCAATAAGCAAAAGAAGCAAGAAGATAAAGAAAGAAGAAGAGACTACTATCAAAGGTGAAGAAAAATCTTGTCAACAAGTTCTGAAAATACAAACAAAGGCAAAATTTGAACAAGATATTCCAAAGGCAGTAAAAATAGAAATGATAGAAATCAAGGAACATTTTGCCCCACATGACATTCCAGTATGGTATAGTGGAGTAATCTTAGATGAGGATTCAGAAATAGATTCCAATGAATATGAATGGAGTCCAGATACCTTATCCACTACATCAAGCAAAGAACACAATGAAGATCAAGTAGCTATCACAAAAGAAGACTTGTCTATTGCAAAACAAAAGATAAAATTAGAAAGAAGACAAGAGAAACTCAGAATTTAGAGAAAAGAGGCGTATGCAAAAAGAAAAGCAAATGACAAAAACAATGACACGATGCCACAAGAAGCGCAAACAAGGATTAGATATGCAAGAATCATAGAAGAAATAAGAGATAGTCAAGTTGGATTAACTATTAGTCCAGAAGAAGCTGAGTTTGAAAGGAGACAAAATCTATTATAAGAATCCTCTTTATCATGTACACAAGTCTATCAACTCCAAAATGCAAATGAAGTCAATCAAGAAGAAAATTGCAGTACCAAAGACGTGTGTGTTGATATAATCCATTCATTTAAGGGACAAACATCAATTGAAGAACCACTTGAGTGTGAACTACAAAATGCTAATATTAATCTTGTTGCGACTAATTCAGAAACACTTGAGAAAGAAAATCCTCAAAAACATATAATCTATGATAGTATCTATTCTATGCTAAATTATGATCATTATGTCATGAATATTGAAACACCTAATGATGACAGTAATTATGATTTACCCCTTCTTCATCGTGAACTAATTGATTGGGATAATTTAGACAACCCCGAACTAAATGTCTTTTCCAATGATCATGACTTAGCTGTGTACCTTAACGCTATTGAACCCATCCCACCTAAGATATCTTCTAATACAAAATCAAGTAATGTTTTTCATAGACAGAAGAATGCCAAACTTTTCAGTCGCAAAAGTGAAATAAAACAAGGAAAGAGACCTATTGTTGAAAACCATTTCATGGCAACATTAGATCAATCAAAAGAGAAAATGAAGGGCGTATCTGATGATGAAAACCTCCTTGAGGTGTCAGAAGATGGAAAGTTTGACATTTTTCCTGCATATTTTCAAGAAAGATCTGCTATCCTGATAGAACCAACAGAAGCAGTAAACATTGATACATCAAAGGATCCTAAAATACTTCATTTTGCTGCCTCATTATCAGAAAAAGAGAGGAAAGAATACATGGAATTCTTTAAGCAATGACAAATAAAATTTGCTTGGTCTTATGCAGATATGCCAAGGCCTAACCCAGATCTTATCATGCATCATCTTAATGTAGATTTAAAAGCAAAACCTGTTAAGCAGAAGCTAAGAAAGATGCACCCACATATTGCTCTCCTTGTAAAAATTGAGCTCAAGAAACTATTGGAAGTGGGATTCATAAGACCAGTTGCTTATCCACAATGGGTTTCAGGTATTGTACCAGTATCAAAACCAGATAAGAGCATAAGAATCTGCACAGATTTCAAAGATCTGAATAAAGCATGTCCAAAAGATGATTTCCTGCTACCAAACATTGATATCATAGTAGACTTATCAGCAGGGCATGAGATGTTTTCATTAATGGATGGCTTCTCAAGATATAATCAAATAAGAATCGCACCTGAATATCAAGAGAAGACAACTTTCACCTATGCATGGGGAACATACTGCTGGAATGTTATGCCATTTGGGCTTAAGAATGCAGGAGCGACATATCAAAGAGCTATGACAATAATTTTTCATGACATGATGCATGCATTCATGGAAGATTATGTCGATGACATACTCGCAAAATCTCACATAAGAAAAGAACATTTGAACATTCTAAGCAAGATTTTTGACAGGCTGGAAAGATATCAATTGAGATTAAATCCAAAGAAATGTGCATTCGGGGTAACCTTTGGAATGCTCCTTGGGTACATTATATCAACTCGTGGCATTGAAGTTGATCTTGGGAAAGGTAAAGCTATCTTGGAGATGGAGTCACCTAAGAACATAAGTCAATTGCGATCTTTACAAGAAAGGTTGCAATCAATCCAGAGATTTGTGTCCCAATTGGTCGATAGATGTCTTCCATTTACCCATCTTCTACATAAAAATATTCCATTCAAATGGGATCTAAAATGTGAAGAAGCTTTTTTATAAATAAAAGAATATCTTACAAGTCCTCCAGTACTGATATCACCAACCAAAGGGAAGCCATTGTTACTCTATGTCTCAGCAACAAGTGTATCATTAGGCGCTCTCCTAGCTCAACATGATGACGAAGGAAAAGAAAGAGCAGTTTATTATATCAGCAGAACACTTGTTGGATATGAGTTAAATTATTCATCAATTGAAAAGATATGTCTAGCAGTTTTATTTGCAACTCAGAAGCTACGACATTATATGTTGATTCATTATGTAAAACTAATAGCAAAGATAGATCCTCTCAAATATTTGTTGAGTAAGTCAACATTAATGGGGCTACTAGCCAAATGGGTTATGATACTGAGTGAATTTGACATAGAATATGTTGATTGAAAAGCCATCAAGGGACAAGTAATTGTTGATCAATTGGCTGATGCACCTTTACAAAATAACATGCCTTTGCACATCAAATTTCCTGATGCAGATATCTTGACAGTAAGTACAAACTTTTGGGAATTATACTTTGATGGTTCTAATACTCAATATGGATTAGGTGCAGGAATCTTTTTTATCACACCTCAAGGACATACAATTCTGAAATCATATAGACTGCGATTTCCATGCACCAATAATACTACAGAGTATGAAGCATTGGCTATAGGGCTCAAAATGGCTATTGAATGGAATGTTAAAGAACTACATGTCTATGGTGATTCACAACTTGTCATTAATCAAATAAATGATGAATATCAAACAAAGGATGATAATCTTATGCCATACAAACAACTAGTGGAGGAATTTAAAGGACATTCTAAAGAAATCACATTCACCCAGATTCCCAGAAATGAGAATAAAGCAGCAGATGCAATGGCTACAATAGCATCTCTCTTGCAAAATAAAGAGAATCAACAACGTTACGAATTTCTTGTGGAAGATATCTTAACCCCTACCATTCAATCCCAACATACCTATCAAATTTTCCATATATCAAGAACCAGTCAATCCCTATACGGTCAAACCTAACAAAATTTGAAAGATCATATCCTTCCTTTGGAATTATCTCATAATCAATGAAGAAACTTTATCTGTCAGTCCTCTCGCTATACCATTATTACTGATATCCTATATAGGCGTGGTCTAGATGGTACATTATTGAGATGTCTTGCAAAAGATGAATCCAAGAGAGTTCTTAATGACATTCATGCAGGTATTTGTGGTACACACTCAAGTGGTTTAACATTGGCTAAGAAACTTATTCGTATGGGTTACTTTTGGCCTACTATGGAAAGAGATTCATTCACCTATGCTAGAAAGTGTAAACAATGTCAAATTCATGGAAATCTAATTCATGCACCAACATAAGAGTTATATCCTATGACAGGATCATGGCCATTTTCACAGTGGGGCCTAGATTTGGTAGGAAAGATCAATCCCTCATCTTCTAATGGACATAAGTTTATTTTGGTTGCTACTGAATATTTTACTAAGTGGATTGAAGCAATACCGTTAACAACAGTGACAGGAAAACAAATATCATCATTTATTCTAAATTATATAATCTGTCGCTATGGAGTTCCTATGACCATTATCACTGATAATGGAAGACCATTCAAAAATCAAGATATAAAAGAGCTATGTGAAAAAATTCATATCCAACATAGGTTCTCTACTCCATATTATCCACAAGGTAATGGTCAAGCTGAGGCATCAAACAAAACTATTTTAAAAATCTTGAAGAAAACAGTCAATGAAGTTGGAAAAGACTGGCACATTCAGCTAAATCCTGCTCTTTGGGCATATCGAACTGGTATCCACACTCCAATAGGGGCAACTCCATATTGTTTGGTTTATGGATCAGAAGCTATATTACCTATAGAAGTAGAGATACCTTCTCTACAAGTATCCTTGCATGGCCTTATACCAGAAGAAGAACAAAGAGTCTCTCGACTCCAGGAACTAGAACTGATTCAAGAACATCGCCAAAATGCAACAGATCATTTAAAAGTATATCAACAAAGAATGGCAAGAAGCTATAACCACAGAGTCAAGCCGCGCATTTTCCAGATTGGAGATATAGTTCTAAGGGAAAATCCAAGAAATCAACAAGATCGGGAAAAGAAGGGCAAATTTGAACCAAATTGGCTAGGACCTTTTGTCATAGTAGCAACATATGGATCAGGAGCATACAAATTATCTACCCCAGAAGGTGATTGGTTTGATGAACCTATCAATTCTATCCATCTCAAGAAATTCTATGCTTGAAATATAAAGTCCTGAAAAAATTAATAAAAAGCATATAAAGTCTTGAAAAAATCAATAAAAAGCATAAAAGTACTGAAAAAAATCAATAAAAAGCATATAAAATACAACAAAAATGCAATAAATTTAGATGGTGAAAACCTAGTAAACAGGCACTATCTAAAAAGTGAGTTCCTCCATCTATGAGATCGCTTTATGCACCTATCCGCTTCATCCTATCACATCTATCGCTTCCATCTACCCTAGCTTATCCATTCCATCTTTTGCAGCCATTGTTCTGAACTATTTAGCAAGAAATATGCAGCCTACCAACAGTTATCAATCTTTGACATACTTGTCGTAGTCACTGTCTTAGATTTTATCAGCATCTATCAATCTGCATTTGTATCCCTCTATGGTTTGGATCTTGATCAAATTCATACATCCATAATAAATTTTTGTTTCTGTTGGGGGCAAAATCCAAATTCCTTTTGCTAAGGCGATCTTTTGAATCTTTGGAAATCCAAAAACATTCGAAAAATTTAGAAAATCCAAAAACACCTAGGATTTTGAAATAGATAATGAGCAACAAAGAAATGAAAATCAAGGCATTTTATCAACAACTGAATCATGAAACTCAAAAACTAAAGAATCAATCAGCAACTAATACAAGATTATCCAAGATCATTCATTAAAATGATTATATCAATTAATGACCATTAGAACATGTGAATGACATACAAGATTCAGTGTTTATATCCTGATTTTATTACTAATCATGTACTCTATGCGACTCAAGGATGTCCATGAATAGAAAAGCTATGATGGGGCATGATTATTTTCTTTGATTGTTGTCTGTGGTTTATCTCTTACTATGGTATGAACTTGTCTCAGGATATGATTGGCAAAAGATCAAGGAGGACATTCCAAGTCATGCATGAAAGGAGATAATCCTTGTCTGTTCTGTAAGCAATACTCAGGTCAACTTGATCAATTATATCAAGTTGCTTTTATTAACTTTCTATATCAAAATCCATGTAAGGAATAATCAGGTCATCTTGAATCATTATGTCAAGTTGCTTGTATTTTTCTTACAACATTTTAAAGCTCAATGATGAAATCAAGCACTGTTACAAGATATCATATGAAGAATGGCAGTATAAATTTTAGTTAGATCATTTCATTAGCTCATTATTTGTTGCATTATAAGCATTCATTTATTCATTGGATTATAAGCATATCATTTCATTAACAGATCAATGGTCATAAATAAAGATTGAGTATACTTGGACAAACAAAAACAATTTGCATTTAATCATTGTAGGTGCATTCATTTTAATCATTATCCATTTCATTTTAGTTTCATTTTATCATTGCATTAATTGCATTCAATTAAGTGCATTTCATTAACCATGTAAAGTATCATCAGTATCATTTCATAAAGATCATTTAGTTGCATCTTTTTCACTTAAATTCATAATCATTACAAGAATAACATATAAATACAAAACAAATCAATCATTCATGTATAAATCCGTATAAATCATCAAATAGAGTATATCATCATTATTCCATTTTATCATTTAGTTGCATGCATAAAATTTCAAAAGAAATATTTCATATAGATCATTTGTATGTACATCATCGTAAGCATTAAGCAATCATTCATTTGCATTTTCATATAGATCATTTGCATTTGCATCATTTAAGTTAAGTAATCATATTTTAATTTGCATCCAAAATCATCAAAATCAAAGCAAAAACATTTATCATTGCATCATGTAAGTTATTATCATCATATCATTATTCATCTACTCATTTGCATCTATAAAATCAAAGCATATAGATCATCATATAAAGTAACATGCATAATAAAAAGCATCATCATATAGAATCCATGTCTACATATAGATCATCATAAAACAATAAAAGTCCAAGTATACAATGATATCAAATAAACAATACAAATGATCCAAATCAAATCATGGCTGTCCTGTACCACTACCACCTGAATCTGTCTGTCTCTGTGGCTGTGGGCGAGAAGATCCTCCAGATGCCTGTCTACCATGCTCACCACTCCTCTAAGGAGGTCCCATGACCCCACCACTGCTAGTATCCATCAACATAATGGTCTGATAATTACCTACTCTCTGGCTCTCTGCAACTACCTCCTCATATCATCATCGCCAGTAAGAAGTCTCCTTCCCAGTCCGAAATAATGCTCTAACAGTGTCCGCTGAGAGAGTACCTGATCCAACCTGCTGAATATGATCAATAAGACCCTAAGTATCCTACTGTCTCCTAATATCTATGTCTCTCTCAGTCATAAGAGTCTGTATCTGTGCTCTCAGACTGTCAATAGTATCATGCCCTGACACATCATGCTCTAGTATAACTACATCTGGCATATCTTGCACTCGTGCAACCTGCTCTGGTAGATCCTGTTGTGGTGCATGAATCCCAATCCCCTCACCACCAACCTGTCCAACTCCTGGAATCTCAGTCCGAGTCACTCTCCGAACCTGTCGTCTAATCAGGGGAACATGATCCTCAGGATCCTCATCATCACCACCATGAGCTGCAATAACTCTAGGATCTGGCTGAATCTGTCCAAAATCAATACCTCTCCCACAACCCCCATCTAGTCCAGTCAGTCTACCTCCTCTCAATGGCAATCCTCTAGGTGATCTCATCCCTACCCTGCTAGTATCCCTCCCAATTCATCCACCATCTCTCCCACCCATAGGACGAGGTCTCTCAATCCTGCCAGCTGGTCCAAATGGTCCTCCATGAACTCTCAATCGATGTCCTCTCCGTCCAGCTCCACCACCACCACCTCCATCCCCACCATCATCTCCACCTCTCCCAACCTCATGAGCAGCTCTAAGCTCTCGTCTACGTCTCCGTCTCCTGATAACAGGATCATCTAAATTATCATCATCATCTCCTAAGCTAGGAGGAGGATCTGTTAGATCTGTAATCTGAGGAAATGGATGAGCTAATAAATACTAAGCATACTCTGTAGTAACCCCAAGATCTAGAATGTGTAATCTCATATCATATGCCACTCTCGGAGTAGTAATAAACTCTGCACGAGCAATCTCAAATGACAAAGATGGTCCCCAATCTCTCCTATCTCTGTATCGCCGTGCATATATAGTCACACTAATAGGCATAGGCTGAATGCTACCAAACTGTCTCAAAATTTGACCAATCAACTATCGCTCAACAATGAAAGGTGTCTGACCAATAAGATATCTACTCTGCATAATAAGTGGTAATGTTTGTGCATCATCCATCCATGGCTCACAATCAACATATGGTCTCCTAGTAACACTATCTAAAGAATCAAGCACCCAACGCCAATACTCCATCTTACCCAACTTATGCTGAGTAAGGATACCTGCATAAAAAAAAACATATGGATGCCTCTATCCATGAACTCTATGATGGATAGGCCATGTAATAGCAATGTGCTCCCAACACCAGATCTGTAATAAAGTACATCATGTCGATAAACTAGCACTCTCATCATACACAACCTGGAGTAGATCATGATATAAATGTGCCAACATGCAAACACCCCAAGCATATTGTGTCTGATGCTACATCATGCTGAGAAGAACCTCACCCCATCCAACAGAAAAACCTCGCGATCGCCTATTAGGACATATGAATCCTCCAATCAAACCAGGTAGAATAACAGGAAGAGTCTCGTAGTACATCACCATATCTACCCATCAGATCTCTCCTCTACCGATGCTCTCATCAACAAAAGTGACTCTGCAAGCCTCTGTACCAACTCGATCTTGATTATCATACTGCACTAGCTCACCAGTCACCGGGATGTGCAGAATCCTGTAGACATCCTCAAGAGTAACACTAATCTCACCCGTCGGTAGGTTGAAAGTGTTATGCTCGTTGTGCCATCTCTTGGCTAATGCAGTCAACAATCCTTTATTATGTGTAATCTCAGGCATAAATAATAAATGACGTAAAACACAGGCATCTATATGTCTAATCTCAGCCTGGGACAACTCTGGAACTAAATGACGTATGGCCGGTAATTTCTCTCGACACTGGAGAACATCAAGTTTCTCCTATTTTTCAAGAGAAATCAATCAATCAAATCAAACTGAATCAATCAACCAAGCTAATCAGAGCTACTTAATCATCAAAATCAATCAATCAAGCTAATCAGAGCTACTTAATCATCAAATCTATCAATCAAGCTAATCAGAGCTACTTAATCATCAAATCAATCAATCAAGCTAATCAAAGCTACTTAATCATCAAAATCTATCAATCAAGCTAATCAGAGCTACTTAATCATCAAAATCTATTAATCAAGCTAATCAGAGCTACTTAGTCATCAAATCTATCCATCAAGCTAATCAGAGCTACTCAAATATCACATCTATCAAATCAAGCTAATCAGAGCTACTCAATCCAGTAATCAAATCTATCTATCAATCTATCAATCATGCAATCACTCAATCATGACTCTATTTTATCATACATGCGTATCAAACACGTTAAAACTAATCATCAAAGTGATTTTTAGCTTTTGTACCTATCAACAATATCATAATTAAACAAAAGCGCTATCTTTTTGAGCATATGCGCTAATCAACGATGCATATGCGCTAATCGGCCATGCATATGCGTTGCTTTGTGCATTTGCGCTATCCTATTGAACATAAGCGCTAACAAATGACACATATGCACTACTTTAAGTAAAAGCCCTAACATTCTATGCAAATGCGCTAAAATACAGAGCAAATGTGCTAAAACATTCATTTGCGCTAACCAAAATTGCATATGCGCTAAACTAAACTGCAAATGCGCTAATCTAAAACTCGAAAAAATAAAAAATTTCAAAAATTCAAAAAAAGCGCCTAAAACATGAAATTTTGAACGAAAACTTGAAAACAAAGCTCGGGATAAGATACATACCGGATACCCATACTCGGCTGGCCGCTGATATCGCTAAACTCGCTCAAATCGATGACACTCCACCAGAATCACCATTTTGGCCACCTCAACAAGAATATTCTCTCCAAAAGCTGACAAGGATAACAATGAAGTTAAAATTAGCCTTGGTTAATTTTAAATTTACTATTTCAAGAGTAATTAATTTCAATAATGGGGCAATTTAATTTGTTTTTTACAAATGTATTTAATTGACTAAATTTTTTATCACATTATCACAAGATTAATCATTCAAACTAAAATTTTCAACAATTTCATGATCAATCTCCTGAGGGGGCACACAAACAGGATTTTCAATCTCTATCAGGCGCATTATCAAGACTTGATTTAATCTTTGAAACAATGTTGTCTCGACATCATTTCAAAGAAGGGCAAAATGTATACACCTAAAAATTGGCTATGAGCAATTAAATAAATATTTTATATTTATTTAATATTTATTCTTCTATTAAATAGTTAATTCGAAAAGATTAATTAATTTAATTCATTTTCATATCTTTCTATTAATTAATATTTTATTAATTAATTCATTATCCTATTCTTCCGAATTAATTAAATATCTAATATTTAATTATCTTAATCCTCTAATTAATTAAATATCTAATATTTAATTATCTTCTCCAAACAATTAAATATCCAATATTTAATATTATTCTCCTATCCTATAGTCTCAAATATTAAATAATTCTCAAAATTATTTAATCCCTTTTCCAACTCACCCTCCATCTCCACTTCATCTTCCCTTTGCCAACTCATCAAACATGTGGCTAAAGAAATTAATATTCCTTAAATATTAATTCATGATTTATCTTCAACCTCCAAAATTAATGAAATTGTGTACATACACACATTTCATAACCATTTCCTATATTCTCTCCAACACCCCCTACATCTTGGGAAGGACTTGAGTCCACTTGTCCTACCATGCCTAAATTTCCTCCAACCATCCCTAGATTCCCTCAGTCAGCAACCTAGTCAAGGTGAGATGAGTGACACTTGTCTTCTCCTCCCCCCTTTCTCTCAACCTTCACCTTTTCTCATAGCCATTCAAATCTGTAGATTTGATCATGACCATTGATCTAAGCCACATCATCTAATCCTCTCAAAGTCTATAAAATCAAGAGCTTCAGTTGAGAGGAAGTTAGTCTTCAAAAATAGTCTTCAAGCCAATCTTATGCATCCGTGAGTTTTTGAAGCAAATAGAAAATATCATTTTAGCAATATAATCATATAGTATTATCATTTTAGCATAATCATGTAGCTTTGCATATCATACTATCAGTTAACTACAAGTTATCAGTCCATTCTTTATATGTCATCTTGGAAGCCAACAGTGCATTGTCTGAGAGCACACCATCTGCAACCAGGAACAGTGGAGTTAGGACACAATGAGACATAAGTCATGAAGGTAAAATAATATTTTATTTTAATATGTATTTCATGTAGTTTCATTGGTGGATTTTGGATTTCATGTATGCATTTCCATTGTATTTTGTGAAACTAACTTATTGCAGGTAACATTCTAAGGATGAAATTCAAGCTCACACAATAAGTTTTGCCAAAAGGTGAATCTATGGACTCATAGGTGGTTGTCTTTTGTTGGGTGGATTCAGTTACTCAAGTCGGTGGTTAAGGCTCTCCCCACTTATAGATATTTGTTCCAGGTGGCTCCTGCGAGAGTTGTTAAGGATTTGGATGCTTTGGCAAGGCAATTCATGTGGGCTGGTAATTTGTCGATCTCTAAGTGGAGCCTTGTTAAATGGGAAATAGTGTATAGTTTGAAGCAATTGGGGGGATTGGGTTAAGGGCAGGCTACTCTATTTGGGCAGGATTTGGCTGCAAAGCTATATTGGAGATGGTGTGTCGAATAGGACCAAGTTTGGGCCAGGATTCTTGCACATAAGTATCTTCAAGGGGTTCCGAAGGAAGACATCCCTAGATACCCTGTGACTGGGAAGGGGTTTGTGATATGGAATATGCTTAAGAAGGGAGCTGCTCTAGTTAAGGAAGGCCTATTCTGGATTTGCAAAAAGGGGGAGTATAATACCCTAAAAATGGTCATCTGAACCATGACCCCCTAATCTCAACAACATCACCAAGGTTCTAACCAAAGGCAATTAAATCAACCTTGAGTACATTAATTAATTCTTTAATCATCAAATATTACATGGCAAATCAAATACTCAATATTAATTAAATATTTATTTAATTAATTAAACCATTCCAAGAATATCATTTTGATCAATTATCCTATTTAATTTATTAAATATCCTAGCATATTTAATTAATTAATAAATTTGCCATTTAATCATAAAAAAAGAATTAATTTATCACAAAAGAGGAATTAATCACAAAGCAAGAGTTAAATTGAAAATAAAATAAGAGAATTGAATTGAGAGAAATCAAACTTGAGATATTATTTCTTTTTCTAAATTGGGATTAACTTGAAATCAAAAAAGCAAATAAAAGGAATTTAATTGCTTTCTCTAAAATTGGAACTCAAAGCTTTTGAGAAAAAGAAGTTCAGTTGCATTGAAAAGACTCTTTTCTTGAATAAATCAAAGAATTATCTATTTTTATCACAAATGCATGGAATTAATCAAATCTTATTTCTAATGCAACTTGAACTTCTTATTTAAATGCATTTAAATTAAACTATAATTGGAGTCTATCTCAAGGTTAACTGAATCTAATTTCTCAATTATTTCAATTAATCTTAAATTGTGGTTTTTCTTGATCTCTCTTGTGATTCTCTATAAATTCAGCCTTCAGCTCTCATTCAAAACACCCTAGAGATTTATTATTATACACTTTTCGCTTTGGAGTCATTGAATATATTGTGCTTTTTTAAAGATTATTTGCATCTTAGTTTAGCCTTTTCCATATTTAGTTTATTCATGATTGCTTGAATCCATTATTGCTTGAATCTTTCATCCATCTTGCATCCATTTAGCTTAATATCATGTTCATATAGATTAAATCCTTTGTCTTGGTGTAGTTTAGTCACTGGTATTGCTTATACAAATCTGAGAGCAATCTTATACTCGCATCTTTTAGAAGGCAATTAGTCGATTTGTTATGGTTTTATTATTCATGCCTATATTTGTCTAACCATACATGTAATGACTTAATTGAAGTGTTGTGTCTTGCAGCTATCAGACTTATTTCACTTTTTCACACACACATTTCTGGCGCCCACCGTGGGGCAGAAGACTACTTTTTTTTGGCCTCCAAGACTAACTGTTTATTTTTATTTTATTTTTTTTTTCAGATTTTTGACTTTTTGGATTTTTTCCGTACAATTTCTGCATATTATCGTACGAAATTTCCTATATGCCAGAATGACAAACTTAAATTATCGTATGATCCTGTATGAATTATCGTACGAGTCGGTGAGAATTGTCATACGATTCTATATTTTTTTGGTTAAAAAACAAGTTTCATTCTTCAAGTTTTCTGTTCAATTTTGATTATACTGACGCTGACCCTCACTGGTTATCTGAAGAATTTTCATAGCCTAATCAGTTTTTGTAGAATGCTTGTCAAAGACTATGTTTGTCACACAAAGACAATATGACTACTGATTTGTTGTCTTTGCAGGTTGCCTAAAGAGATTCAAGCAAATATTGTGTATTCATTAAATTCATTTTTTTAGGCACCTAACTTGCTATCTGGTTAAATATCAAAATCTATCTTTCGTGTTTTAAGAAAATTCTGAGAGGTAGGAGAGTATGCTCTTGTCTATATAGACAATCAAAAATCTAGACTTTTGAGGTGTTTTCTTTAAGTTTGAGATTTTTATATCTTTAGCGAGTCTGCCCTCCCGAGGAGCTAATAACTCTATAGCCATTACGACTGGTGAGAGGGGAACGACCCAACTGGGAACGACTAAACACCAAGTACTCCAACCCACTATAAAATAAACATGATTTGATGAAAATCAAGTCAACGATAGTGTTCGGGAATAGCTCTCCTCTATACCCTCGGGTATATTAAACCTTGGTTTTCAAGGCTGAGAGACCTCTTAATTGAGTTTATACCTCAACTCACCGAACAGATCCCTTACTAGTTCCAATTAAAATTTGAAGCTACCTAGTTCACCTCTGAAAGGGGGGATAATCTTTGTGCAAGAGAGATAGTAACTCTCCCAAGATACTTGTCATTTCATGCCCCCATTAGCATTTGGAGTTGGTTAATACAGCGTTGAGAATCCATTGCGTGAGACTCAATGACCGTATTCTGATTAGCTATTGGGTGTGTACCTGAGTCTACAAGCAAAGGTTTTCTTCTCTCATCAAATTCCGTAGGGTTTTCATGTTGTGATTGGAGTTATTATTCATATTATGTGTTTTCTATGTTTTCATCCCTCAAACTAAAATTGGAATACCAAAACTGGAGAAAACAAGAAACAACTCAGTGATAAAAAACTCAATCCATCTCAAATTTGGTCATACTCAGTCATTGAAAACCTAAAATTTTGCCTCTATCCAGAAATCAGTCATACGAATCTTCTTATTTATCATCCTGGTTCATATTTTGTGTTGTATGATATTTGATCAGTCCTAACATTTTGTCATTTGAGCTTTCATCATGTGTTGTATGAGCTCTGATTGTCGTCCAGTTATGAGAATTGTCATTTTACCTTGCATCCTGTGTCATACGATAAACTTTTGCACTGAACAATCTGTTGTTCCAGACATACCCATCTATCATACGGTACTAGGCAGCAACTCATATGAAATAGTATTGTCATTATCCTGAAGCTAGCATACTGTCGTCTGGTCCTGTAAAACCTGTCATACGGATCTCTGATTTTGTCAATCCATAATAGTAAAACTTGCCTAAAACAGTCTACAATGAGCATAATACTAATTATCATCACCCTAAGCATAAACAGATCAAGACAGTGTACCTCTACCATTTGTGTTGCATGATTTGGTTGATCATCTTTCAGCTAGTTCAATCAACTACTTATCAAACTTAAGTCACTTAGATAACGTCTTATACAGGTTAGATCATTCCTGAAACCAGACTGAGTCTTAGTCACTTCTCTCGGATCAACTTAGATAAATGTCTTATACATGATAGATCATTCTTGAAACCAGACTAAATCTTAGTTGCTTCTCTCAAACCATACGTTAACCGAACAACTAGCTCTGAATTTGATCTTGACTTCTGCATCAAAAACAACTTTAGGTCACACCAATCAATAAAAATGCCTATTCAAACTAGGAGTTCTCGTAAGAAATATGCCAAAGGTAACGGGAAACCCTTTTCATATAAAGATAATCCATTTTATGAAGAGGATCCTCCGACTAATAAACCTTCATCATCAGAGATACCAGTTTATGATGAACCTTTATCTCCCACTATACCTAAAACTGAACAAAATAATGAAGACAACCTCAATATTCATGATACCGACAATGATTCCTCATCAAGTGAATCTGAAGACTCTGAACCTCCAGAAAAAGATATTCATAGATGTCAAAAGGATAAAGATTTCTGAAAAATGATGAAGGTTATCATGGCTAGAGAAAAAGAAGACTATTTTCTAGAGCTAGCAAAACAAGGTGCCAAACTTCCTACTTGATATGATGTTCAAGATCTCATTACTAAAAAGGAAGAATCACCTATAATAATGGTACACAGACAATTACAAGCCTTGTGAACTGAGATCACAGAACTGAAAAAATAAGGATAAGTCCCCAAAACAATATTCTCTGTAGACAATATGCCCATTTCCGTTTGACAAAAACTTATACAGGCCTCCATTTCCTTCACGAGTTGAGATCCCAAAATTTGACAAATATGATGGTAACTCAAATCTCTAGGACCATATTAGAGAATTTTATGCTTTATGTATGGAGTTCATGCACGACCAAACGTATCTCATGCACCTTTTTCTGAGGAGTTTGGGAGGACAAGCTATGGAATGGTTCTCAAGTCTACCTAAGGGAATAAAAACTTTTGAAGAACTAATCCAACTATTTTTACAACAATACTCCTATAACATTTGACATCCTGTTACCATGATCGAACTTTGCAATACCAAACAGCAAACAAGGGAGCCTTTTCTCACTTTCCTCCAACATTGGAGAAAGATGGTCTCTAGGTATTCATGACCTATCCCAGATTCTAAGAAAATGGATATATTCGTCAACAATCTGATCCGTAAATTGAAATATAGTATCCAAATTCAAGTGCACCCATAATTTAACAAAATGATAGATAATGCTATATGAATGGAAGATGTGCTTATAAAGAAAGGAGATATCTCACCTTGGAAAGAGACACAACCATGATCTAGCTCTAAAGAGAAGAACACGTATTGGAAGTATGGCAAAGACAACAACAAGAACTTTGTTAATGACAAAGTAGTAGACACTGTTAAAACCAACTCAAAGCCCACAATATTCAACTTGGCTAGTTGCATGCAAGCACTCAAAGTAGCTGAAACCGCAACAAAAAATCCTCTGAAGAAAGCAAAAGAGTGGTTCAAAGAGAAACCTTAGCTTTCGAAACCTAGACACAAATTCACTCCTCTAGAAGAATCATACAAATCCACTTTCAAAACTCTATTGGAAAACAACCTGATAATGTTACCAGATAATTCTAGGCCATATGATCCAGAAGTCAAACCAAAATAGTGGAGAGAAAATGAATACTATGACTACCATCAGAATAAAGGTCATAATACAAACAACTGCATGAAGCTCAAGCATAAGATTCAAGATCTAATAGATGCTGGTAAAATTGTTGTCGGGAATCACCTGAGAAATGCTGATCATAAAGCTTTTAAGGACCCCTTACTTGTTTACGAACAAGGTGATTCCTCAAAAACAAAAGGAGGTGCTAAGGTAAATTATGCTTATACCAGCAATGACAATATTATCAACATGATTAAGTCTTCCCAACTAGAATATTGCAATGTGATTATAATCAAAGATAAACAAGATGAATCATGACATGCAAATGCTATGACCTATTCTCAAAAGAAAGTAACTCTCCAAGGAGCTATTTCTTCAACTTCAGATCAAACATCATTAAGCCTACCAACCTCATCAAACAAACAAAAATAATCAACATTTGATAAATGTAAACAGCTAACTTCATCATAATCCTCTAGATATAGCATTATTGACCAACTGAATAGGACAAATGCTTAAATCTCAATCTTTGAGTTGCTTAAAATCTCTTCTACTCATAAAGAGATCCTAGACAAAGCATTTCTCACCACTAATGTTCCAAAAGATTTAGACATTGATCGGTTTCAGTCTATGGTGGGTCATCTAACTTCACCTCACTATTTGACCTTCTCTAAAGAAGATGACAACTCCCTAAATCATCCACATAACCAACCATTGCATATTGAAGCCATGATCCATAAACACATAGTTAAACATGTTTTGATAGATGGAGGCACGGGGTTGAATATTTGTACTTACATTTGCTTACACAACTAGGATTTTTTGAAAAATGTCATTGATCCAGCCAAGAAAATAACAATTAAAGCCTATGATGAAGAAGAAAGGACCTCTAAAGGTCTAGTATCATTACCAATCAGGGTGGGACTTGTAGAAAGAGATGTCATTTTCCAGGTACTTGATCTTCCTTTATCATACAGTATCTTATTGGGCAGGTCATGGATTCATGAAATGAAGGCAATTCCATCTACATACCATCAACGCTTAAAGTTCCCTTATAACGGAGTTGAAGTCAGTATTCCTGTTGATACAAATCTCCCCTGTAATGCATTAAAAAAAGGTGTTGATACCTTTGTGCCTCATAATAGGGCAACCTCTACAAATGAAAGTCCAAAAGCTCAGATGAAGGACTTAGAAAAGAAATTGAAGATTACAAATACTAGCATGGATGGATACAAGATAGAACCAGTACTTTCATTAGTCTCTCTTCCTCCATCGCCGAAACAATTGGGCAAAGCATCAGAGGCTATGAGAACATAGACTTCAACTCCGAATATCATATATGATGGTCTTTTTATATAGTCTTCTACTTCCTTGGCAAATGAAATAGAAGAGGATGTTGTTCTTAAGTGGCTTTCCAAGGAAGATAGTCAAAATGAGGAAGTACGACATTGTGAGATTTCCCCAACCCAATATGGTCCAGGCTACAAAATGATCCAACACATGGGATATTAAGGTACTGGTCCCCTAGGAAAACATCAAGAGGGTATTACTGAACCAATTCAGCTACAAACATAATCTATAAATGATAAGGCTGGACTGCAATACAATCCAAAAAAAGACATCAAACCAAAAACATGCTTCTAAGTCTAAGTGGAAGAAAAGGATATTGCCTTCAACATCACGGGAAGTCAACGCTCAGCAAACAAAAGCAAAGTGTAGAAAAGAACAAGAGGAACTACCAATCAAGAGAGAAGAAACAATCAGTACTCAAATTCCAATGGTATCAGCTACAACACTACAGGGAGTTGAAGTTCCAAAAGATATGAGAGATGAAGTAGAAAGAATCAGAGAATTGTTTGCACCACTGAAAGTTTCAGTCACATACACTGGTAGGCAACAAGTAGACGATTTAGAAACTGACTCAAACAAGTATGAATGGGGTTCAGACCACCTCTCAGATACATCCAGTAGAGAAACTCTAGAAGAGTCCAGTGATATCACAAATGACACTCAAAAGCTAATGTGCTTAAAGCTAGAAAAGGAGATACAGGAAATCAGACTAAAAAGACAAGCAAACTATGAACAAGGGCTAAAGGAAGGAAGAATACTAGAAAGTTTTTCATCTATTATATACCCCTCTAATAAAATAGAACAAATCAAGTATGGGACTACACAAGAAGAATTGGAAGCTACAAAAGCAAAACCATTCATTAGTCCAGAGGAAGCTGAATGGAGTAGACGACTGGGAGTCACAGAACCATCAAGATCATGTCAACAAGTGTGTCAGATACAAATGATAAATGAGCCAAATCTTGAAGGAACTTGTAGCATTAAAGATGTTGGCGTTGATACCATACATATATTAACTCAACCACTTGAAGAAGACTCAGAAAATTCATCCGATGACTCTGATGACTCTGACAATAGTCCTATTTATGACAATATCTACTCAACATCAAACTTTGAATCCTCTGATGTAAATGCCAAGAATCTATCTACTGATCTTGATACTATCGAACCACGATATGAAGTCCAATCTGGCATAGAGAATGATGCTACAAGTAGGTCTATTGGATTAGGTCAGCTAAATATTAATGTGCACTTTAATAATCATGTTCTGACTCTTCCTGGTCTCGAGACATTTACATAAGGCAGTCTTCTAGAACTCGACTTTTCAATTCGCAGTTTTGATGACAATACCGTGAACTCCCTCAAACCTGTCAATGCTCTATCCTTGGTACATCCTGAATTAATTGACTGTAGTCTACAAGACCAACCCATAAATGTACCTACTTTTGCCAATGACTATATTCTAGCCTATTACCTAAATGTAGTTGAACCCATGTACTCTTCCACCAGTGAACAGAGTGAAAACATGACTAAAACAGATATCAAGTATCTTAGTCGCAAAAATCAGAAAAATAAAATAAAAAGATCTGATGGCGAAAACCACATTGTGGCAGTGTCAGAATCTAAAAAAGAGAAAATAAAGGATGCACCTAAGGGTGAAAACCTCTTAGAAGCACCTGAAGGTGAGATACTTGATATACTGCCAAGTTATTTTCAGGAGAGGTCTTCTATATTGATCAAGCCAACTCAGCCAGTGAACATTGGGAATCAAGAGACACCACACATCATTCATGTAGCTCAATCATTATCAGCAGAAGAATTGAAATATTTCACTCATCGCTTTTCATAAAAGAAGATCAATTTTGCATTGATGTACTTTGATATCCCAGGCTTGGATCCTGATCTTATCATGTACCATCTTTCTATCACACCAAAAGTTAAATCAATCAAGAAAAAACTCTATAAGATGCACCCTCACGTGGCACTACTAGTAAAGGCTGAGTTAGAAAAACTACTTAAAGCTGGATTTATCAACTATAGACTATGCGAAATGGATTTCAAACATAGTACCTATGTCAAAGGAAGACAAATCTATTAGGGTTTGCACATACTTCAGAGATCTCAACAAATCTTGTCTGAAGGATGACTTTCCATTGCCAAACATTGATATGATAGTTGATATGACCGCTGGGTATGAGATGTACTCACTAATGGATGGATTCTCCAACTATAATCAGATCAAAATAGCTCCTGGGGATCAAGAAAAGACAACTTTCACTTGTGCATGGGGAACCTTCTGTTGGAATGTCATGCCATTTGGGCTAAAGAATGCATGAGCAACTTATCAAAGAGCAGTAACTACTATCTTTCATGATATGATGCATAAGAATATGGAAGATTATGTTGATGACACTATAGTGAATACTATGAAGAGATCCATGGATATTCAAGAGCTAGGCCCTATACTAGACAAAATGGAAAAATTCAAACTCTGGCTAAATCCAAAAAAGTGTGCATTTGGAGTGACATCTGGTAAACTACTTGGCTACATCATTTCAACGAAGGGAATTGAGGTTGATCCTGAGAAGGTCCAAGCTATAATGGAAATTTTGCCTCCGAAGAACATAGGTCAAATGAGAATTTTACAAGGACATCTCCAATCAATCATATACTTTATTTTTGAGCTGGCAGACAAAGCTCAACCTTTTACAAAAGTATTGAGGAAAGGAGTAATATACAACTGGGATCAAGAATGTGAACAACACCTTCAACAAATCAAGGAATACCTATCCAATCCACCAATATTGATGCCACCAATTCAGGGTAAACCATTGATCTTATACATATCAGCCACTGATTCATCATTGGGGGCACTTCTGGCACAACAGGATGAAAATAAAAAAGAGAGAGCTATATATTACATGAGCAGAACATTGGTGTCTTATGAAATGAATTAAACTATAATAGAAAAAGCATGAATTAAACTATAATAGGAAAAGCATGAATTAAACTATAATAGAAAAAGAATGCTTGGCATTGGTCTTTGTATCACAAAAATTGAGACACTACATGTTGGCACATTCCATCAAGCTAGTAGCTAAGATTGATCAGCTCAAGTATCTTCTCAACAAATCAACACTCACCGAAAGATTGAAAAAATGGGTCATGGTTCTTACAGAGTGAGATATTGAATATGTGGAATGCAAAGCCATCAAGGGACAGGTGATTGCAGATCAACTTGCTGAGGGTCCACTTGAAGACACTCAACCGCTGCATATAGAGTTTCCAGATGAATCAATAATGCACCTTACTCAACAATCCTGGAAGATGTTCTTTGATGGGTCTTTCACTCAAAATGGTTTCAGTGCTGGAATACTTTTTATTACTCCTTAAAAGTATTCAATCCTGAAGGCTTATAAGATTATTTTCCCTTGTACAAACAACATTGCAGAGTATGAAGCTTTGGTAAATGGGATCAAGTTGGCTATCGAATGGAAGGTTCCAAAATTACACATCTATGGAGATTATCAGCTAACCATCAATCAAATAAATGATACATATCAGACTCGAGATGAGAAACTGATGCCTTATAAGAGAATGGTTGATGATCTCAAGAAATATTTTACTTTTGTGTCATTCTAGCAAATTCCCGGATCAACAAATAGAGCAGCAGATGCTATGGCCACCTTGGAATCCATACCAAAGTTACAAGAGTCTAATTTTTGCTTTTAATTCCTAGTGGAAGAGTTACATTACCCTTCCTATGATTCTCCTAAGTCCTAGATAGTCTATTCTATTATCTGACATGACTCATCCCGCTACAGTCATATTTACTCTTATCTGTGTGACCAAATTATCCTTGAAAATCTTACCCGTAATGAGAAAAGGAACCTAACCTGAAACACTTCACGGTACGTCATCATTGCTAATGATTTGTTTAGGCGAGGTTTGGATAGTACTTTGCTTAGGTATCTAGAAACTGAAGAGTCTAAACATGCATTATCAGAAGTCCTTGAAGGTATTTGTGGATCTCATTCGAATGGTCTTACTTTAGCTCAGAAACTATTAAGGGCTGGCTACTATTGGCAAGACATGGAGAAGGATGCTATAAAGTTTTCTAAAACTTGTGAGAAGTGTCAGCTACATAAGAATCTCATACATGCTCCAGCAAGGGATCTCATACCCTTCATCACACATTGGCCTTTTCAGCAATGGGCCTTTGATCTCATTGGTCAGATATATCTTGCATCATCCAACAGACACAAGTTTATCATAACTACCACTGAGTACTTCACTAAGTGGGTAGAAGCGGTTCCGCTCATTAAAGCGACCGGTAAACAAGTAGCTCTGTTTATCCTAAACCATATCATCTACAGGTATGGGATACCTTCATCTATCGTGACTGACAATGGAGGACAATTCAAGAATAAAGATCTAGATGAACTCTGTGAGAAATTCAAAATTAAACAACACTGGTCATCTGTATATTACCCTCAAGGTAATTGACAAGATAAGGCGTCTAATAAAAACCTGCTGACTATCTTACATAGAACAATGAACAAATCTGGGAGGGATTGGCATCTGCAGCTCAATCCTGCATTATGGGCCTACATAACAAGTATCTGAACACCTAGTGGGGCTACACCTTTTTCTTTGGTGTATGGGTTTGAAGAAGTATTACCTATTGAAGTGGAAATACCATCTCTAAGAGTTTCTTTGCAAGGCCTTGTTAATGATGAAGACTACATAATAGCTAGATTGCAAGAGCTTGAGCTGTTGGATGAACATCGACAAGTGGCGTTTGATCATCTCAGAGTGTATCAAAAGAGAATGTCTAGAGGATATAACAAGAAGGTCCGACAATGAGAATTTCAGGTTGGTGACCTAGTTATGAGAGAAAATCCTAAAAATCAACAATTTTGAGACAACAAAGGGAAATTTGAACCCAACTGGTTGGTTCCGTACATTGTTACTGCAGTCTTCAGCTCTAGTGCCTATTAGCTCTCAACATCAGAAGGAGAAAAGCTCCATGAACCAATCAATGTCATCCATTTGAAATAGTTCATCACTTAGTATTCTCTACTCCAATAGCCTGTACAACTGAAAAATGTCCTAAAAAGAATCATAAAAATCATAAAAAGTCCTAAAAAATAAAAAGAGAAAAAGAAAGAAAAAAAACGAAAAAGAGAGAAAATGCCCTAGTGAAAACCTGGTAAATAGGAACCTTGGTAAAAAAAAAAAAACTTTGCCAAGTAGGTGAAAACCTGGCAAACAAGCGCCTCTTGTACTCAAGCACTCCATCTATCAACGCAACGTTGGCATTTCTCGCTTTTATGCATAATTGCTTTCGCTTGTACATATATTTCAATCACTTTTGTGACACTCTAGTTCGTTGGAACCCTCATGGCTTGAAATTGATTAATGTCCTAATCTTAGGGTAATAGACAGAGCACATTACATGTCCTAAGCAGTATCAACCAAGTCAACTTTACCTGAGTGAAACCTGGTCATCCAATCCAAGTCAGTCACCTGTCTCCTAACTACTGAAGAGTTTTATCACCGAGTACACAAGCAAAACAACATTACTGAAAACAATCACTAAACAGTTTGAGCTATGCATGAAAATTTTATTTGTGTGTTGTCTTTTATATTGGTTTTTTATTATTATTCCCTCTGAGTAACTCAAGGAAGTCTATCTTGACTAAGAGGAGCAAGGATTGGGGGCATAATATTTTCTTTGTTTTCTGCTTGTAGGAATGATTCCGATGATCTGGAAACATCTAATCAGCTGGGTGTCTGTGATAAGAGTCTTCACATCAAAGTGAAATCGCCACACATACCTCGACTCTGCTTATTTGTATGCTACAGGGAGGTTCACATCATTTCTTTATCTATTTTGAGGGAATTTCTTTATCATGCAATCTGGGTCCCTACGGAATTTGTCCAAGGATATGAACAAAAAAATGGGTCATTGCGGACAAGATAATTAATATTGCACATGAAAAGAAAGGAACTCTAATCTGCCTATTATGTTTGTTAACGCTCAGTGATGAAACTTAAGCATTTTAAATTCAGTGACTAGGTTTAGGTTGCATCTTATTCTGTATCTTGTGAATTTAGAGTGATTTCGATATGGTAACAATGATCTCTTTATCTTCTAAATGAGAGTTGGAAGCATAATCATTTCTTAGCTAAGTGGTCTCTTCTTCATCACTTCTCCAATCAAGTACTTGTGTATTGAGATGTTTAGCTACATACATAAGCATTTTATATAGATTCATACATTCATTATCACTCATTTACATTTATCTTATTGCATAGGAAAATGATAAAAATTGCACTACTCATTACTCATTTTTAATCATTTTATTTGAATATGAAAAGAAACAAAAACAAACATCCATATTCATTTGCATTACATACATCCATACTGAACAGATATGCATACATATAGAATAAAGCATATCGAAAATCATCTCAGAAATCAATTGACACAAGTACAATGAAGTCAAATCAAGATCTCATATATATAATGATCAAGTCTCAGGGTACAAAATAATGTCAACTAACATATACAAACTCCCATCGGAGCAAGAATCATAAGGGCTACAAAAAATGGTTGTGTCTACACAAAAAATCTAAGAGCTACAAAGAAAAATCTAGCTCTCTACCTCTCCCTCATCACCAGGTGGTGGAGGAGGTGGAGCCTGCTGACCCGGATCCTACCTAGGTGCCTGAGATGCCTCTGATTGAGCCATATACTAAGAATACCGTACAACCTGCTACGCTCCTGGAACTGCTACACTATAAGCCGCAACATAATAGGCTGCTCGACTCGTTTGATGAAGAACCTCTTGCCGCAAACCGTCTCGCTCTACCCTCATCTCTGCTAGCTGTCGGTCTCACTCCGCTAGCTGAGTTTGTGCCACTATCAGCTGTGACTGTAAACTCGCTAGGCGTGCTCTCATCAACCGCGTTGTGTCGGCCCCCTGATCCCTCGCAGGCTCTCTGCCTCCATCTCTGCTTCTGGCTCCCCTTGCTCCTCCCTCCTTTGTCTAACCTATCTCAAAGCTACTCTCTCCTCCCCTCCACCACCCTTCATCACCCTTGCTCCACTAAGTCTCACACCAATAGTCCCTAGGGATCCACCCTCTCCTCTTTGTTATTTCCTACCACCAATTGGCACCCTATTGCTACTAGTGCCAGGATCACCACCTATCCACCTCAGAGCCTCATATCTCAGTACCTATCTCTATCCCTATCCCTATTCCTGCGTAGGGGCATCATCCTCAACCTCCTCTATACGAGGTGCCTGCTCTGTTGGATTAGTAAATCTCAGGAAAGGATGCTGTTGAAACCAATCCCTGTACTGGGGTAATACCCCCACATTTGCAATATCATCCAGGTAATCCCATCTCAGCCATTGTAACCTAATCATCTCTTGCATGCCTAAGGTGTATGATAGCCTCGATGCCCATCCCTACCTCTCCTCATCTGCATAATGTGCATATGCAGTAAACTCCTATGAGATCCCCTGAGGTCTACCATACTCCCTCATCACTCAAGTAACAACAAACCGCTTGACCACTGTCTGTGATCTGCCTATCGGCCATGTCATGAAGAGGTCTCTACGCACAACTCTCTAATCATCCCAAGGCTCCAGACCCCTATACGATCTCCATATCATGACTATCAAGTCGTCTAGCTGTTGTCTCCAATAATCGGTCTTGCCCAGATGGGGCTACGTAATATATCCAGAATATCAATAAACAATAGGCTGATGTGGACCTCTAGAATCATCCACGATCGGTCGGCATACTGGGAGATGCTCCCAAGCCCATATCTGTAGTATCAAAACTCCTGCATCCATACTCTTCCCATCCCTATATATAATCTCATGTATCTCGCGACACATGTGTGCCAATATACATGAACCCCATCCTAATCTCTGGGGGTGCTCCATAAGTCTCTCCAACATCATGCCCCATCCACATAAAAACCCTTGTTGTCCCCTGTCCATCATAAGAAAGTAGCCAATGAAACCTGCCAAGACACAAGCCAGTGGAAAGTTCTCACTGTACCTGGTCATCATCACGTCCCAACTGATAGAATGTGTCAGAATGTTTGCATCGTGAAATACTTGTCTCACAACTAGTAGCCTAGGACATTGTGCTACATCATAATCTACCTTACCTTCAGCAAAAGGGATACGAATAATCCTGTATACGTCCTCGGGAGTGATCGTCATCTCCCCAACTGGTAAATGAAACATGTTATGCTCTGAATGGAACCTCTCAACTAATGCAGTGAGCATACTGTGATTCACATGGATATTAGGCAACTCAAGAAGATGAGTAAATCTGCACAAATCTATATGAGCCCAATCAACATCAGATAACTGACGAACTAATGTCATGGTCAGTGGATATACACATCTGAATAACACATGAGGCAATCAAACCTGCAAAAATCAAATAATGACGCATTAGAAAACATTTCAAATTAGACTATAAGAGAAGTAAAACATCATGCAAATCCAGCTACATCAATTGCAAAATCAAAATTTCAAGTTTGCATCTTCAAAAAGGCTTACTGTTTTTCAAATGACAAAACATCATAGAGACAGCAACTCGTATGAGTCAGGAATAGGTTACGTACGACAAAAGACTCTAATACGACACAAGACTAGCCTTAGAATGACAAAATGGGCTCTTTTTAAGGTATTCGTACGACAGAAGGGTAGTTGTAGTACAACAAAACTAATGACCTTAAATGATAAAACAAACTTAACCAGTTTGTCGTACGAGAAAGGATCTTGTCTCGCACAACAAAACAAGAATTCTCTTCTACATGCCAAAAAATTGAAAAATTCAACAAAAAAATTCAAAATTGAAATGATTAACAAGATTAAGATCGATCACTTACCACTGGCTCATAGTTCTGAGGTCGATTATGTCATCTATGGCGCTCGAATTGATGCACTTGAGTGGGAACCACCATTTTTCTTCACAGAAGGCTTTTTGAATTTTCAAACTTGGAGGGTTAAAATGAATTGAAAATTACACTTTTACCCCATATATAGCCAAAACCCTAAGTTTTCAACTTTCTCTGATGGACATGAAAAATGTACCCTTAGCTAATTTGCCCGTCCTGATTCCATTTTTGGGATCGAAATTGAAATTTGAGATTATTTTGCTAGTCAATTTCCAAAATTTGGACCACTTAGCGCTTTTCATCAAAAAGTCCAATTCTTTCTTCAAATTACGCTCAATTTCTTAGTAATCAATGCTAAATCTCAATTTTATTCTACAATAAATTTTGTACTCAATTTCTCTCATCAATCAAAGTCAAATTTTCAAAAATTCCTCTGAATCATTTATACTCAAATAACTTATCATCGCCAAAAATTGCCTATAATCATGTACCCTCGCTATCTTTCGATTTCGCTCCCAAGGGGGCATACTGATGACCTTATGACCTCACATCTTTGAAGTCAAGAAAATTCTCAAATCTTCATCAAAAGTCGAGCAAAAATATTTTCAACTAAAGAAAATCAAATTCTTCTTGCTAAGGGGCATCTCAGCTTCATCGCTTCATATCAAGTTGAGATCTCTCAATCATCGGAATCGAATCAATCGCTAGGGGCATATCAGTTTCATCGCTTCAAATCAATCTGATATTTATCTTCATCTGAATCAATCTCTTAACGTAATCAGTTTCATCACTTTTCATCAAGCTGATTATTCGTTTAAACTCAATCAAAACTTTAAAGAGTATCTTTGATCACACTTTCAATCTAAGAAGGTGTTCAGTTTCATCACATTAAATCAAGCTAGACAGTTTATCTTCACTCATCATGTCTTGATCCATAAAGTTCAAGATGGTTTGTATCTTCACTCACTGTGTCTAGTTCAATCAAGTTCTAGATCAGTAAGATCCGCTTCTTGATCAATCAAGTTCAAGTTCCGTATCTTTTCTCTCTATCGTTCCTAGTTCAATCAAGTTTGGGATTGGTATCGTTTTAATCAACTCTATTCAGCTTCATCACTTCAAATCAAGCTAAACACCCCGCTCTTCATCTGGTTCATGATCAATCAAATTCAGAACTGGTATCTCCTAGACAATCAACATATTCTTTGAACCAACGCGTTGCTCGCACATTAATTCAAAGAGGGGCAAATGTAATACCCTAAAAATGGTCATCTAAACCATGGGCCCCTAATCTCGATAACATCACCAAGGTCCTAACCAAAGGCAGTTAAATCAATCTTGAGAACATTAATTAATTCTTTAATCATCAAATATTACATGGCAAATCAAATACTCAATGTTAATCAAATATTTATTTAATTAATTAAATCATTCCAAGAATATCATTTTGATCAATTATCCTATTTAATTTATTAAATATCCTAGCATATTTAATTAATTAATAAATTTTCCATTTAATCATAAAAAAGGAATTAATTTATCACAAAAGAGGAATTAATCACAAAGCAAGAGTTAAATTGAAAATAAAATAAAATAATTGAATTGAGAGAAATCAAACTTGAGATATTATTTCTTTTTCTAAATTGAGATTAACTTGAAATCAGAAAAGCAAATAAAAGGAATTTAATTGCTTTCTCTAAAATTGGAACTCAAAGATTTTTAGAAAAAGAAGTTCAGTTGCATTGAAAAGACTCTTTTCTTGAATAAATCAAAGAATTATCTATTTTTATCACAAATGCATGGAATTAATTAAATCTTATTTCTAATGCAACTTGAACTTCTTATTTAAATGCATTTCAATTAAACTATAATTGGAATCTATCTCAAGGTTAACTGAATCCGATTTCTCAATTATTTCAATTAATCCTAAATTGTGCTTTTTCTTGATCTCTCTTGTGGTTCTCTATAAATTCAGCCTTTAGCTCCCATTCAAAACACCCTAGAGATTTATTATTATACACTTTTTGCTTTGGAGTCATTGAATATGTTGTGCTTTCTTTTTGAAATTATTTTCATCTTAGTTTAGCCTTTTCCATATTTAGTTTATTCATACTTGCTTGAATCCATTATTTCTTGAATCTTTCATCCATCTTGCATCCATTTAGCTTAATATCATGCTCATATAGATTAAATCCTTCGTCTTGGTGTAGTCTAGTCATTGGTATTGCTTATACAAATATGAGAGAAATATTATACTCGCATCTTTTAGAAGGCAATTAGTCGATTTGTTATGGTTTTATTATTCATGCTTATATATGTCTAACCATGCATGTAATGACTTAATTGAAGTGTTGTGTCTTGCAACTATCAGACTTATTTCACTTTTTCACACACACGGGGAGGAGGCTCTTTTCTGGTCTGATTCTTGGGATGGCTCTCCTCCCATTATCTCATAGTACCCCAATTTGAAAAATTTATGCCAACATTTCCAGGAGGCATGTTGGTCTAGATTTAGTGATTTCAAGTCTTATTATCAAGATGTGCAGTTGGAGATGGCAAAGTGGAAGGATCCCGAAGACTGGCCTGCGGTTGGTTTGCAGGAGGAACACAATGAGCTGTATGGTATTTTAACTAGTAGGAATTGTAACTCCATCAAGGAGAAGGATACTTTGGCTTGGGTCCCAAATCCCAAGGGCACTTTTACGATCGCTAGTGGGTATCAGAAACTTTTATCTCAGCAACTGACCAGGGGTGAGGTTCAGTGGTGGAAATATGTTTGAAATAAGTTTTCTTGGCCTAAGTGCAATTTATTTATGTGGATGCTTGCCTTGAACATATGTTTAACCTGGGACAATATTCAGAAGCATGGTTTTCAAGGTCCTTCTAAGTGTGTTCTATGTGGTACTGGTGAGGAGGAATCTTCACATTTGTTTTTCAGGTGCCCTTTCTCTTCCCATCTTTGGAATTCATTGTGGAATGTATGAAAACATCCTTGTGTCCATGTCTCATCCCTGGTGGACTTTTGGAGAAGATGGGGTAAGCCTACTACCTTGGTTCCTTTCCTTCAGATTGTGTGGAATATTGGACCTACTTTTATTTTGTGGCAAATTTGGTTGGAGAGAAATAAAAGAATTTTTCAAGGAGAAAGCCTTGTTGTCTACCAAGTTTGGTACAAAATTATGGGCATGATTCAGGAGGCAGTGGAAGCAAAATGTGAGGTGATGTTTCCTTTGAATAGAGAGGATGCTGATATTGTGGAAAGATTGGGCCTCAAGGGTTTTTCTCCATCTTTTGCGTGTGTTAGAAGAGGTAGAAGGGCGAAGAAGAAGGTTCAAATGGAGGGTAAATGGATGCCTCCTCCTGAAGATATTTTGAAGATCAATACTGATGATTCTTCGCAAGGTAATCTAGGTCCTGCGGGGATTGGTGGAGTTGGAAGAGATTGGAGGGGTAAGGTTGTGTTTTTCTTTTCTATTTATCAAGGGCAGCATGCTAATAATTTTATGGAGGGTCTTTCTATTCTTCATGCCCTTGAACGAGCTTTCTCCTTGGGGTGGCATAAGGTTATCTATGAATCAGATTCCTAGATTTTTGTCAATATGCTATTTGTCAAGAAGGTGATTGGTGTGAACTAGCAACTTGCTTTGGTTGTTCAGCAAATCTTGCAGATTAGTTCTAGGATGGAACAGGTGACGTTTGTCCATATTCCACAGGAGTGGAATAAGATCGTTGACTCTCTGGCTAAGTGGGCCTCTAAGAAGGATGGTAACTAGAAGGTGGAGGGGTGGGGGAACCTTTCTCCCAACTTTCACCAGGAGCTTGATAGGATCTTGGTGGAGGAGATGAATGGTTATGACGTTGGGTAATGATGAGATTTTCTTTTGGAGCCTGGGGCTCTATATTGTATTTGTAATGTTATTGTTAGAGAATTAATAAAGTTTTTCCCCTTTATTCAAAAAAAAAAATGTTAAAATCTAAAATATTAAATATAGACTTCAATAATTAAAAGTTAGAGTATAATGAAAAAATATAAAATATAAAATTTCAACAAGAACTTAATATAAATAAAATATAATATAATTTAAAATTATATATAATATAAAGTATATAAAAAAAATTAATTGAAAATATAGAATTAAATATAATCTTTGTAGTCAATTGTGACATATATGATATATTTTTTCATATAGAATGTAAATTTTGATATAAAACAAAATTATAAAGAAATTGAATATTAAATATAGAAATTTGTGTAAATTTAAAAAATTATAATAAATTGAGATTAGCAATTTTTTTTTTTTAAAGCTAAAAAAAATTAAATACATATAGATTAATATCAAGTATAGACTTTTATTTTAATAAATGCAATTTTAATTATAACTTAAACATTTAAATAATTTTGATACAATATAATTAAAAGTTGTATATATTAATAATGTTAATATTGTTTGTAATATATTGATTATATATTTTACATTCATATTTTATTAATATTTCAATTATAATAAACTAAAAAAAATGTTTCACCTTTTTTATTTAAACATTCAACATAGATCCTCTTAACAAAAAGATCACACTTAAAAAACAAAAAACAAAAAAAATTAAGTTTTTTTTTGTTCATGTGAGGTGGAGTAATTTTACTCACCTAAACTCTTAAATCAACAAGAAAACCAAATCACTTTTAATCCCCTCATTTAAATCTTTGAATCTACACTCGTAAATTAATTTTCTTAAAATTTTAATTATTACTTGACCATTGATAAATTATAATTATAAATTAAGTAGAAGATGCAACTATTTCCCTAAAATATCTAATAAACTAATTTATGAAAATATTAAATAAAAATTTATATAAACATTTTTTATTTAAAATAAATGAAAAATAGACTATATAATTAACAAACCAATAAATAATTATTGCTTATAAAATATTAAAACAAAAGAGATTCTTTTTTTTTAATAAATAAGTCTTATTTAATCTTTAAAAATTTTAATAAAATAAAATATTATCAAAGTTACGATCAATTAGCTAATTCCATTATGTTAATCTTGCAAAACTTTTAAAGTTTTCCTTTATAGTTTTCAACTAATGGTAGTACAAGTCCATTAATCTTGTTGACAATTTCAGAGACTTTGTCTTGATAAATGATATAACCTTGGAATTGGAAACTTGTTGTTCAAAGCAACAAGGAATGAGCATTAATGAGCTGCAATTATGAATGATAGGCATGATTGAGCATCATCTATGGATGGGTTCATTATGTCTTCTTAGCCTATTCCCTTGGAGTGCATGTATTCATGTGACATTGTGCATTATTGATACCGTTTATAGTCCCAACTCTAAACCACGAGATGTTCTAGTGTACATCGTAGCAAGGATCAATAATTATAGTGGGCCACCATGGAACCAAGATGACCCAAAAGTATACCTATACTACGTGTATCACTAGGTAATCATAGGCAAATACCACTCACAATGGCATGAGATATTACCACACACAAATCTCAAGGTCTAACACTACAAAAAGCAATAATCGATATTGAAAAAATAGAAAGAAAAGGATTGAGATTTACACTTATATTGAGAATCAAATTATTAATTGACCTTTCAATTCAACCAACATTCTCCTTTGAGCAATACTCTAAAATGAAAAGCAATCCATACACAACTATGAGAAAAAGAGAGGAAGCTCGATTCAAGCAACTACCCCTCTCAAAAATTAAGGCATACAATTTTGAGTCCAATCTCCCTCCACTCCACATTTGAACTATATTTCTTTCATACAATTTCTATCTCAAAACTTCAATTATATACAATACATAAATTTAAATCTCTCAAATTTTGAATTTGTAGAAATCAACTCTAATATATGACAAGGTCATTTTGGAAAGATCGATGTCAACAAAAAAGAATACATCTCAGAAAAGATCAATGCCAACAACAAAAAATGCATCTCAATAGTCAATAAAAAATATATTTAATGTAATCAATTGCTTTGTTCTTTTTTTTTGTGCATGTTGTTCCCTAGTAACATGCACAATCAAAAGCGATAAAAAAACTCAATTTTATAAGTAGAGAGGGATGCGGGAGTGGGAGAAGGGAGGGGCTTTGCATTTGAATTCAGGGTAGGGCAAGAAACCTTGCAATGGATAGGCAAACTAGGGGGAGAATGGAAAGGACAATTCTCAGGACTGCCCAGATTCCTCTGAGCCGAATGGAAAGGACCCGGTGAATGGGGACCCACAAGTAGGTGACAAGCCTATCTATCCTGATGGAGAAAATGGAGAATTACATGCTGCAGACATTCCTAGGCAGGAACCTGTTTGAAGGGACAACGATCGGTCTTGGACTTCTCTATTCGGTGTCAAACCGAGTGGAAAGTCCTCACTCCCTCTAGTTTGTAATATCTTAGACCCAGAAAAAGGTAGATTTACTATTGAAATTCCAGACCCTGTTATTGAGCACAATATTAACCTTATGGCAATGACACTGGTTGGAAAAAATTTGGGCCTAAGGCCAAATATTGATATTGTTAGGGCATTTGCTAAATGCAAATGGGTGCTTAAAGGTCAAGTAGAGATCACTGCTGTGTCCAAAGGGGTGTTGTCAATGGCTTTCTCTTGTAAGGAAGACATGTCAAGGGTGCTCTGTGATGGCCCTTGGCTGATCGGTAAATCAATGCTCGCTTTGCAAAAATGGTCACCTAAGATGGACCTAAACGAATCCTTTTTTGTTCAAGCTCTAGTCTGGGTCAGACTGTCGGGCCTTCCCTTAGAGTTCTGGGTGGAAGATGTTTATAAAAGAATCACTAGTTCTTTCGGTGAACTCCTTTTTATGGATCCTATCACAGCTTCTAGAAGAAGACTTACTTTCGCCAGGATCTGTGTGGGAGTTATGCAAGGCACAAATTTGCCCCTATCCATTGAGATTAACTCTAGATTGGGAAAATGGATCCAACTATTGGAATATGAAAGTGTCCCTTTAGCTTGTTTTCATTGCAAAAAATTGGGACATACAGCAAGGAAATGCCCTCTTCAGGTTGTCAAAGAGAAAGAAAAGAAAGAAAAGGCAATGCAATGGAAATAAAAAACCCCTATTAAGCAACTTGAGGGCTCTGAAAAAGAGAAGAGGATCGAAAAGGCCCAAAGTGTCATCATCCTTGACATGGTAGAACAACAAGAGGATATTAATGTGGAAAACCCAGAAATACCTTTGCTTGAAGAGGGTAAAAATGATCATACAGGAAAAGACAATAGAGAACAATAAGATATCAATCAAGAGGATCAACGAAGTGATAACCTAGAAGACAGAAATACAGGTGGTGTTACAGGATAATGAGGAAGCAGATTCAAATCACATTATGGATAACACCACTAGAGATGGCCTTAGTAGCGACTATGAAGAAGCCCAGAAGTGTTTGATCCTTGGAGTAATCCCATCGTCAGGATCACAACAATCAGTGGAGATGGTAAAATCCTCCTTCCAACAATCACCAATGACCTCATTACTTAATATAAGTGCTAAGTGGGCTGAGGTTGAAGATGTTGACTAGAAGATAACCACCCAGAATATTCAAGAGGAGGATTTCCATACAAATGAAGTAGCGGATCCAAAGAGAGGGGGTAAAAAAGGGCCTAAATCTACCCCTCAAGCTAACTTAGTCCAGACAAGAAACTGGAGAAAATTTGACACAGTTTTTAACCCCTCTCCTCCCAGAAGGAAAAAAGAAAGCCAGATCAAAGATCAAGAGGAAAGAAAGAATATAGTGGATGACACTCAATTGACCATCCATGAGGTATCTTCCCTAATTAGAAAATCAAAATTATTTCATGGAATATTCGTGGATTGAATAGTCCACATAATTAGGACATTCTTAGAAAGTTAGTCAAAGAACATAAACCAGACATTGTTATTATCCAAGAAACTAAAATGACAAAAGAAAAATTAGAAAAGATTAAGCTTTTTAAGGATGGGGAAGTTTTTGGTGATAGCTCTGATGGTGCTTCTAGGGGCATTGCAATTTTCTGGAATCTTAGGTGAGTTTCTGGGGAGCTAGTCAAGCAGGATAGCAATCTGGCTTTTATTAGGTTTCATCACATTGGGGATGGCACCTCTTTACTACTTACCAATATTTATGCACTTAATAATAGACTTGGTAGAAGTAAATTTTGGAAGAAGCTGGAAGCTATTCAGGTTCTTTACAAGGAGGATATGTGGATTGTTATGGGGGATTTCAACACTCCTCTCTGTGACAATGAGAAATTTGGAGGTGTCCCTTCTCAGCTAGAAAGTAGAATAGATCTTTTGAACTTTATCAACAACTAGGGTCTGCATGATATTGATCTCTAAGGAGCTAATTTTACTTGGACGAATAGGAGGACGGAGGATGATCTTATTTAATTCAGACTTGTCAGGGCCCTTATTTCTAATGAATGGTTTAACCATTATCAGTGCTCCCTCTCTGCAATCTCTAGGATTGGTTTTGACCACTTCCCTGTGGTTTTTGTTGTTGATAATACTATTGTTAAAAGAAATTTCCCATTCAGATTTGAAAGGATGTGGCTGGACCACCCTAACCTTGTGAAGGTCATTGAGATGTGGTGGTCTATTGATGTCAAAGGTACTGATATGTATAGAATGGCTAAAAAATTAAGGAACGTGAAAGACAATATTAAAAAATGGAACAAGGAGGTTTTCAGAGATGTGTTTGCTACCAAGACCAAAACCCAGCTGGAACTCAAGGAAATGAAGGATTAAAATCCAAATGAGTGGATACAATGAAGTATCAATCAGGGAGGAAAATGAAGTGCTTGTTAAGTACCATAAGATTATCAGAAGAGAAGAAGAATTCTGGAAACAAAGGTCTCAATCTCTATGGCTTAAAGTCAGGGACAGAAACACTAGATTCTTCCATATGACCGCAATGAAAAACAAGGTTGCTAATAGAATCTGTAAGCTGAGAATTGGGGGAACTAAAATGAGGAAGGATGATGAGATTGGGAAGGAAGCCAAGAACTTTTTCACCTCTCTTCTATCGGTCATTTTCGGTCTGGATGGTCACTCCCAGAGTGCCCTCCTTGAGAAAATTCCTTCAACCATTAATGAGGTTCAGAAGAAGGCCTTTGTGGCCATCCCTTTTGAGGAGGAAGTTAAAAAAATGGTTTTTTCTTTTGATGGGAATAAAGCCCCGGGCCCAAATGGATTTCTGTTGTTCTTCTTTCAAACCTTTTGGGACATCCTCAAATTTGATGTGGTTAAAGGTGTGCAAGATTTTTTTGGGGCTATAATTATCTTAAAGGAAATCAAAGATAGTTTCTTAGTTCTGATCCCCAAATGCCTAGGGGTTGACTCTATGGATAAGTTCCGACTGATAAGCTTATGCAACTCTTTCTATAAAATATCCCCTATTCTCTTCATCATTTTGGTTGAATGTCTGGGTAGATTTATTAGCAAATCTATTTCTCTGGGGCTTCTTTGTGGTATCTCACCCTCTTCTAGTTTTAGAGCCTGTACCCATCAACAATTTATTAATGATACCATCTTAATGGGTATGTCTACTATCAAAGAAGTGTCCAATTTGAAGAACCTTCTCAGCACTTATAGTTCGGCCTCGGGTCAAACTATCAACTAGGATAAAAGATTTGTTTTCTTCTTCAACACCCCAGAGGACAGACATATGAGGATGGCCCAGATCCTTGGTTGCCAAATTGGTAAGCCTCCTACTATCTACCTTGGTCTCCCTTTGGGTTTGAAACCTTCAGAGCTATTTTGGAATAGTCTTGTGGATAGATTCAGTAGAAAGCTAGCTGGTTAGAAAGGTACCCTTCTTAGTCAAGCTGAAAAAATCCATTTTTTAAAATATTCTCTCCAAAGTCTTCCAGTGTATGCTTTAAGCCTCTTCAAAATCCTTGGTAAATTTGTTGAAACTATTCAGAAAATTTAGAAAGCCTTCCTTTGCTCTTGGGTTGAGGAGAAGAAGAGAATGGCTCTCATAGCCTAGGATAATGTGTGTAAACCCAAAAAGAAGAGGGGTTTGGGCTTAAGGAACATCAGAACCTTGAACAAAACTCCTTGCCAAACAAATCTATAGAACTTATCAGGGAAAAGGAGAATGGAATGATATTTGGAAGGCTAAGTACTTACAGGAGGTTCCCACCATTGAAGATTCCTTGGTCTCTGATCATATACCAAGTGGCTCTTTCATTTGGAACAGTGTTATCTAGGCTAAAGGTATTGCTAGTTTAGATAATGTCTGGGCCATAGGTGATGGTAGGAAAGTGGACTTTTGGGATGATGCTTGGATAGGTGGAGCCCCTCTTAATAAGAATGCCTCTCAAATGCTCATCTAGAATTGTAAGGAGAAGCTCAATGCTAAAGTGGCTGATTACTTGAAAGATCAAAAGTGGGTGGGCCTTAGCTCGATTGATCCGGAACTAAAGTAGGTAAACTTAATGATCAACCATGCTATCTTAAATACTAGAAGGGAATACCACATGGTGTGGAGAGGAACATCTTCAGGGACTTATTCGGTCTCTTCTGCTGTCCTTTTGTTGGCTCAATCCCAAGACCCTACTACTTGCTGGGATAAGGCTTGGTATCCAGTTTTGATTCCTAAAATCAATATCTTTTTGTGGATCCTTTTGCAAAATAAGATTCTTACTATTGATAATTTGAGAAAGAGGGGATTTTGTATCCCTAACAGATGCTATCTTTATCATAATAATGAGGAATATGTGAACCATATCTTTATACACTGTCCTTTTGTTCTTCCTATTTGGAGGATGTTTTTACAAATGTGGGGGTTGAATTGGGTCTTCCCTAAGGAGATTCAGGATTGTTTCAGAAGCTGGCAATACTCTACCAATAACCTCACCATAAGAAATCTATGGAAGTTTTCTTTTTCCCATATCCTTTGGGGGATATGGAAAGAGAGGAATAATAGAATATTCAGGAATGATATTAACACCTCTGAAGTGGTGTGGGCCAAGATAAAAAATAGTTGTGTAGAGAATGTGTTGGTCAGGGGGGCACATTGTTGTAATAATAAGGAGGATTTTGATGTTCTCAAGTGCTGGAATATCCCAACCCATATGGGCACCAAAATCAACCAAATCAATAGAAGTATGAGTTGTTGTTCTTTCCCCCCTAATGATTGGTTTAAGGCCAACTTTGATGGTGTGGCAAAAGGGAACCTTGGACCTACTGGTTACGATGGTGTTATCTAGAATGGTGTTGGATTTTGTACTGGGGTGGTTACCTATCCCTTGGGAATTCAGGCCAATCTTCTGGCGGAAGCTATGGGCACCCTCCAATCAATTAAATTAGCCTAGAATTTGGGGGTCAGCATGTTGTGGTTGGAAGGTGACTCTAAAAACATTATTAATTTCCTCCTAGGTAAACACCAACCCTCATGGATGATTAAAAACATCATTGATTCCACAAGGGATTTGCTTCAGGGGTTTAAAAAATATCACATTTCCCATGTTTACAAAGAGGTCAATAGGTGCGCTAACTGGGCTACCAATGAGGCAGTACGAAGTGAGCAAATTATGACCTAGAATTGCGAAGGGGAGCTCCCTTGTGCGGCACATGATATCTTAACTTGTGAAAGATTGCATGGAAAGCAAGGCTAGATTTGAAATCAATTCCCGAGGTGTTAGGAGAGGTCATGGCACTAGGAGCTAGTTTTGTATGTAGCCCAGAAGGAGGTACAATAATTATTGCAGGATCACTTCGCATTCTTTATGGGTGTTTTTTTCCCTCTCAAGAAGAAGTATTAGAAACTCCCACAAAATTCTAGTGGTTTCCCACAAAAAGTTTATTGCGAAGAAAGGTATTTGTTGGAATTTACAAACGATATATATCAATAACATTATGGGTGGAAAACACAAGAGAATGGAGGCTACCACCATTGATAAATGGATGAACCATCCACAGGTCTAGGCGGTTCTTCAAGCTGCCAAGATGACCGATTTCATGGAGCGCATGCAGTAGAAATGACCCGAAATTATGAGAATCTTCAATAAGGGTTAGAATAAAGGCACATTAACCATAGGCAACAGGAAGGTCAAGGTGACTGAAGCTATGATCTCTGAGGCAATGGGTCTTCCAATGGACAACATCAAGTTCTACAGAGACATAAATATTTCAGACGCTACCATGAAAAAATTCCCAAAGGATGAGGAGGAGAAAGCCAGATTGGTGGACAACCATACCTACTTCTCGCCAAAGGTAATTAAGTTAATTTGGTGAAGGTTTTTCCTTTCTAGAATGGAATTTATCACTCTCGATGGTAGATATACTTGGGTTTACAGCTACCATTTTGTCTTACTAAATCACTTTAGGTATAAAGATAAAATTTCTATTCCATATTATCTTTTCTACACCCTTAATGTTGGGATCAATGATGCTATATCCAACCCCAATATCAACCCAGCAATGCATGAAGGTTTGATGGTGATTATGTATAATCACATCAAGGACACTACCATCCATCTGAATATAGCTAAGGTTTCTGAGTCGAAAGAGGATCTTGACGACTCTGATGATGAGGAAAGCAAAGGCTATGACACGAAAGCTGAGACAGAGGACGACCCCCGAATTGTTGGGTCGAGTAGGAAAAAAAAGAAAAATAGAGCTTGGTAAATAGAATAAAGGGTCGACCAAAAAGAAGCAAAGAGGGGAGGATGAGGATATATGGTATGATGAGGATAATGAGACCGATAATGACATAGATACTGAAAGCAAGGAGGTCCAAATCCTCGTGAGCCAGAAGCAGAAAAGGAAGACTCCTAAAACTAAGGATGTGGGAACCAATAATCGGTCACCTCTTATGACTGACTCTAAGGATAAGGGCTTGATGGGGGAGGATACGGCCATGAAAGAAGCTCAGAGCTCTAATGTCAGGGAGGTGGGAATTGAAGTGAATCTTGAGACTGCTGGTGACAAGACCCAGGAAGAGCATCACCTTGATATTGACCTCTGTATCAATAACGACATGGATAACTTCAGAAAGGTGCTCCTCTAGATGCAAAACGAAATTACTGACATTAAAACCAAGCAAGCCCAAGAAGCAAGAAAAATTGAGACTTTAGAAGCTTTAGGCTTAGGTAGATTCAATTTCCTCCCTGATTGTCTTAGTGAGCTTACCAAAACTATTAGTAATGTAGAGGAGATCATCAATGCCAATCGAAATAGCTTTCTTAGCCTGGAGAATAGAGCAGGGGCTACTGAAAAAAGACTTGATGGAGTTGAGAACATGCTCAAAATGATTGGTGAGCAAAGCCATAAGATTCTTAAGGCTGCCTCGGCTAGTATGAAGGCTCTTATCAATAAGCTTGAGAATGACCATGGGGATAAAGCTTCGACGAGCATCATTGAAGTGAAGGAAGATACCCCTGAGGATAAGGAGACTGGGCTTGGAAGAAGAACGCGGGCGAGCACCAGAAAGTTTCAAAGCCATAGCAAAGAAATTGAGGAAATCAAGTGGGCAGCTGATAATATGCAACAACTGGAGCTGGAAGTTGTTGAAATGCTTCAGAACTTAACCTAAGTTTGGGATCTTTCTGTCGGTCCTTTTTATTTTTGATTAGCTATCTCTAGTCTGCTGGCATTTTTGCTCGTCAGCTGTCCTTTTCTTTGGTGCTGTCTTTTACGTGTTGTTGTGCTTTAATGTATATCTTTTGATTTTTTGGCTGCAATGGGTTTCAGGGCCCCATCAAAACTTGTTTTCCCTTATTCAAAAACAATTGCACCTCCTTTTGATACAAATGCTAGTTATATAAAAAATTTAAACAAATCTGTCTAAATTTGTGCAGCAACAGTTTGACTAGGTTTTCATGCACAACACAAATTTTACTTCCAGTATTGAAAAATATAAATGAAAGTTCATAAAAACAATTCACCATTCTCATATATTATTTATATTTTATGGATGTTTATACTTATTGCTACACAATGTCAAATACATTAAAATGTGTAGTCAAGTTGAATCCACGTCTCACCTGTGTAGTTTGTCTCCAAATATTTTTGACATCATTCATATTTACATTCATTGAAGAATGTTAAATTTGTGTAATAAAATCCATCATTTTTGCATTTTTGATATTATTCTCATCTATCTTATGTGTACTAATTACAGAGTTTGTAGTTCTTAGTGATATTATTATTTACTCTTTTGGGCATTAAATTTTTTAATTATAGAGCTTGAGGATTATTTCTATGGTTTTAGATTTGGTTTATTGGTTGCAAAGAGTGGTTTGATATATGATAAACCAAGATTCTATGTTTGAGTGTTCAATTTTCTGAGATGCATGGACTTTTGTGTATTTTATTAATTATGATCTCACAATCGTAATTACAATTTTAATTATTATAATTATTTATTTAATTTTGGAAATGATTTATTTCAATTTTAAGAAAACTTAAAATTTGCAATAATAATTTTGTAATATTTTTTTATTAAATCACAATAAAATAATATTATTAAATGTGTTATATACATTTATAATATCATAACATTAAAAATAGTGCAGATTCTTTAAATTAAATTACATTTAAAATTATATTTTATGCTATTATAAACAATGTACCATCGATCTTTTATTAATATAATTTTTCATTTAAAAAAAATAAATTGTTTGCTACCAAAACATAGTGATCGTATATTTTTAACTATTCGTGGTGGCTTATTAATTACATTATAAATACAAACTTTTTAACAAAATGTGGAATACTTATAATATCATATTATGTATGGAGTAGGTATCCGAAGGAGGCAATAGATTTTTTTTTTAAACGAATATAAGAGTGTGGTGTCAATTTCAATAACTTTACCTAGATTGGTTTTTATATTGAGATTGGAGTTATTATGTTGTTTTTTTAATTGTGGACTAGGATGAATTGTTTTGGAAGAATAGCTAGAAAAAAGATGTTTATAGATAAGTGTTGTTGATCTATAGATTTCTAGCTTTTTAATTTTTTAATTTTTTGCCCTTCCTTTAGCTTATAATAGTTAATAAATTCACATTTATTTTAGTGTTTCATTTTGTAGTTTGTGTCTTTTTCATTGTTGTTTAATGTAGTGCTAAATAAGTTTAATGTAACTTAACAATTATCTTTAAATTGATATTTCTTGATGTATTTTACATAGATTTTTTAAAATATAGGTATGCTAGTTCTAAGTCACCTAAAAATACAAATGAGACAAAGTATAATGATTTTTAAACAAGGGTAATGTTTATGATGGATAATCCATACACAAAAATCAAATATTGTATACAAGTTTTAATACTTTCAGTTGTGATTCAAAGATCAATGTAATGAATAATAAGAAAAATTAAATGATTTTTTATACGTATAGGAAATTCATTTGCATGGTTAGCCAATGGGTTGTACTAATATTTTTTCTTCACGGAAATTTGGTCATTGAGAGGCATCCTCAAATGTCTTGGTATCTACTTCAAGACAATTAATCATTGTCCCAATACGAGGGCTATTTGGACCCAAATCTTGTTAGTCCCATACAAAAAGCACAAATGAATACTAGGAGTTTTCTCATCAACATTCACAATGACTACTAATTATATGAGTCAAATATTATGCAATTGTTACACCCTAGATTTTAACCTATAAATAGTTTTAATTTTCATGTCAAAATGTGTGGGATCTTGCATGGTTAAGAATGATTTTGCATAAGACTAATGTTTAGATATGAACATGATGTGATTTAAATGTCTTCTATTAATGATCAAAGAATTATGATGGTTAGTATTTTATATTAATGATTATGATATCATGTGTATTAAGGGACTAACTATCATAATGATTTACTAAGTTGGGTGCAAGATCCACTTTGCCATCTCAGATGGAGAGGGAGAGCATCATTGGAGAGATGATTATAGACATCGTAAACAAGCAAGTGAATATCATTCTTGAGAACAACACACACTATCACGTAGGTCATATGTTGCATTGGGGTATATGGTTGAGTCTTTCTTCTTGGAGTACCTTGTATCTCGACATCTTTGGTGTCATCTTGAGTCTATAACAATTCTCAACTTGTCTAATACCTAGAGCTATGCTTTAGTCAAAAATTACAACCTGTATTTCGATTAGCATTCATAAATTACTTATTGTTTAAAGTTGATATTTATATCACTATATTAATTACATTGATAGATACATATGTAAATGTAAAGTATATATTGTTAGGATAACCGGTGGACAATTGAGAGGGGGGGGTGAATCAGTTGTCAACAAATTATATTAATCAAACCACTTTATAACCTTTAACTGGAGCACATAAACATTGAATACCGGAATAGAAAAAATAGATACCAGTAAGCAATAAAACTTAAGAATGAAATAGAGAATTAACACAATAAAACCATACCACATAACTCCATGATTTGTATGTGGAAAACCCGGTAAAGGGAAAAACCACGGTGGGAAGCCTACCCACTGTCAGATGATACTTCTACAGAAAGTATGTGATACAATAAGGGGCCTGCACATGCAGGAAGGCACACTGCCTAGAGCGTACTGCTCATTACAAAGGAGTCTCACTGACTACAGAGAGGTTATAACCACCTCAAGATAATTGGACAATCCAAAAAAATGAATTACCAGTGATAGCATCTACCATGCCTGATTACAGTCCCAGTTAAGCTCAATACCGGAGGCTTTTGACCTCTTACTTAAACCCAATTTGATCACCTATGATCGACCAATTCTCCTTCACATATGATATTTCATTCCACAACCATGAACATTGTCACACCCGATCTATAATGAGATCTTACATCAATTTATACAAACCCTAAGGCCTAAACCAATTAGGTTGCCCACCTAAAAGATATTACAATAAGATCATTACATACATCCATATTACAATGATATGCCATGTCGTCTTTAGGCCAAAACAACATTAACCAATCCATAAAACATCCCGGTAACATGTAGAGATCACGTTAACATGATACTTGGTCCATAACCTAGATAGGTACCAGACCTAAACTGGGTCCACCATGCCAAAGCGATGTCTCCAATCAGCCGAGCTATGATCAAGGATCACCTTCTACATCCTGAATTCCATCTAGAAGCTGCACCAACACCACTTATGCATTATGTCAAAGATTCTCAATAAAAGCTTTTCCGGTAAAACCTTAAGCCCTTACCGGTAACACAAGATCTTCTACCAGTAACCAAAACCTATATGTCGGTAACCAACCATAACAGCTAGTGTTGACATCAATGACAAAACATCAGTGCAACACAAAATCAATTCCTCCATATTGTCAACATATATGTGTACATAGGAAAGAAAAGGAGGTTTGCATCGGAAAGAAAGAGAGGTCAGTGTGTTATGAAGAAAAGAGAAAAATAGAGGTGAGTGCGTAATGGGAAATGGGGCAAGAGGTGGTGTGAAGGAAAGAGAGTTTGGTGAAAGAAGAAAAGAGAATGGAATTGAGTGGTGACAAGAGAAAGACGAATCAAGTCATGAGGAAAAGAGACAGTCTTGTTGTTCATGGTTATTGTCGGTCGCTAATGCATACTATTGTCTTTGTTTTGCAATCTCTAGGCATGTGAACTATTGAGATTTTCCTTCTTTATTTTTGCATTGTTTTTTTAATTGCAATATGTATAATCTGGTAGAATTACAACTACATTTATGTAGTTATATAAGCATTTGAATTTACAGTTATAAATGCTTGAAAACTAGAGGCACATTGTTACTTCGGGGTAAATAAATTGTAAAGAGGATAAGTTGCATAAGATTTGTTATCTTTTTATTTTAGAGTGGAATGAGTAAAAATATTTTAGCATATTTTACAAACTTATAAATATGGTTATATCTTCCTTGTGTGTATGTATAAATATAGAGTATAACTAGTATACTTCTAAATTCACATACGTATATACAAATAAATGGATGGATACTATGGAAACATTGTAGGAGGGAGAGTATCATCTTGTATCTTGTATATATGAAAAAGAAAGCATGTACTTATTTTCAAGTATAACGTTTGTATATATAATGAAATGAAATATAATGAAGAGTTGCATCTCATTTCATTATATCGAATGTATCTCTTATTTATGAATGATCATGTTCTTTTAAATGATAACTGAAAAGAAAAGAAAAATTGTATTTTCTTAGCATATGATAAAATACTTTGCATTGAATCATTAAGTAATTTTTCAAGGTTAGTCAGTAGTAGATGTTTCATAATTGACTGTAAATTCTATGATAATTTTATATGTAGCATGTAGAAGATGATATTATAGTTGAACTAATCTATTGGTATGGAATAGAGATGGTTTTAAGCATCATTATGTATTCAAAAGTCTGTTATATAAGTTAAAAGTTTTGTTTAATCAATTTTGAATACTAATTATATAATATTTTACCTATCATTTTCATGATGATATTGTAGTAAAACTAGTCTATTGGTATGGGATAAATATTATTATTAAAAAGATCTATGTTTAATTTTAAGTGAAAATTGAATGTTAAAGGATTTTGTCAATGAATGCTTTGTATTTTGACTTAACATCTAGAAATAACATATGTTATCTAAAAACACTAAAATACTAGAAAACTATGCTAAAAGTGTTGGATTACTATCTTTATTGACCGATTGAATAGGATCTTAAGGTTGAATCCATCTTGAGGGTACCATTCTATTAAAATTATTTTATATGTTGTGTTGTTTTATAGGAAAGATGATCAAGACAAGTAGGAAGATTATATAAATATGCAACTAAACAAAGACACTTGAGTTATATGTTCAATAAGAGAAGTTAGTGTAATTACTTGGAATAGTATTTTTTTTTAATGTTTGTAGATCATTACACTAAGGACTAGATGGGAATGAACCTTTCATTTTTCTTTCACCTAATGAACCCAATAAGACAACCCATTTCTAAACAAGGGTAAAATTACTAAGAAGAACCCATACACAAAGATCATATATTATATACAAGTTTTAATACTTAAGTTGTTATTCAAAGATCAATGACTATTGGGCAAATTATTTGATTTTTTAAGGTATAGGAAATTCATCTCCATGGTTGTCCAATGGGTTGTACTAAGATTTATTATTCATGGAACTTTGGTTATTGAGAGGCATCCACAAATGTCTTGGTATCTACTTTAAAACAATTAATTATTGTCCAAATACAACAAGGGCTATGTGGACACGAATCATGTTGGTCATGTATAATAAGAATTGTTGGATGCTAGGAGTTTTCTCACCAACATTCACTATAACTCTTAGAGTTGTTCAAGGTCACTCCTTGAACATGAGTTCCTAATCCTACAAAATAGGAATTAATACAAGAAAGGTAGAATTACAAGTTGAAGGTCTTAACATAAATTCAAACACTATCTTGGATAGATATGCAAACTGGTAGTTGTAAAATGTGTGGTTGAAAAGGGATGCAGTATTATGCATATTTCTAGCACCTAAAAAATAAAAAATTAAAAAGTTCAAACATGTGGAAAAATTAAACAATAAATTGCAAGGGCACATAATATACGGGGGGCAGATGAATTAGTATATCCAAATTCAACTCAATTTAACATTACTAATCATTAATGAATTGTCTAAATATTATTCTTAAAACATTAATGTGGTTTAATTAAATAATATAACAATGAAACAACACATAACACATACATTCACACAATGAACATTAGACATATGTGAAAATAGAAGATGGAGAAAAACCATGGTGAGAATAATGGCTTGGATCTACTACCCAAATCCATCATCATAAAATAAAGAATCACTTACAAGATCATGAAGTAGAAACCAACATATTAGAGACACCAATCCCCAACACAAAAATTTGAGCACCAACTCAGTAGGTAATACACTAGTCCTACCAAATTACATAGATATGATTTGGGGAATTTCAAGCTTGATAAATAAGCTTGCACTTGATTTGATCACTCATCACACACTCTCTTTCACAATATATGACACTCTAATAATGACACACATGATTGGAATGCAAATCACATTACATTGAATTTGACTATACATCAATCATTATGTTTTTTGCATTGGAGTCCTAATTACATAGCATTCCAGTAACATACACAACTTCTCTACACCCTAGGATATATCCTAAACACACACACACACACACACACACACACACACATATATATATGAATTACATTTTCAATTGCATTCATGTGTCAACCATATAAACACTCAACCAAATGTGTCCAAATACGTGATAGGTTAGGTCCAATAGCCCATACACTACTCTCAAAGAAAGAAAACACCATGCAGTTCCCAACATAGCCCCATCTAGTTCTAACAATCATCTACATGCTACCTCTAGAGGGAACATGCCACAAATTGTTCTTGCATCAAGACAAAACTACAATTGGTTAATTCCATAGCATAGTGACCCTTTTGTCACATCAATTTTGTCGACTTCTATACACCAAATCTGAAAACTCTAGATAATCATGAACTATGTGTAGACATACCCTCCTTTCAAACTACATGACATAACTCTCTACTATGAAGAAATGCGAATCAAAACAAGTTACCAAAATGAGATCATTATCTAGTTAACTTACCTCAATATTTATGGATCACTTCCATAAACATGAATAGATGTAACAAGATAAAATAGACATCCCTCAACTAAATCCACTATTAAATCTAGCCATATCTATAAATGTAACTCAAAATCCTCTTATATGAGATGACAGTAAGAAACTATCTTCAATATTTGAGATGTTCTGCATCAATTACAATACCAATTAGCACCTCACACTCCTCTAACATCAAATACAAACACTCCTTTAACATATGTCCAACAATCTCCCCCTTTTTCATTGATGGAAAACAACAAAATGTTGTTGGCACATCAATATAAATCCCATATGGTAGGATCAAGGACTCCACCTAATTTAAACAACTAAATCTCTTTTTATATTGAGTTCAACACTTTTCTCCTTAGATTATTTAACATTTTGAGTTTATTTCTCCCCCTTTGACATCAATGGCAAAGGTCAACTAGAAAAAGTCAACTACCCACTGCACAATCTAGAAACCTTTCTTCAAGATAGACTTCCCCTGAGTCCATCAACCAACAATCCTCCTAATATATCTCTTTCTACACAAACATGTTCTTACACATTTTACAAGACCACCAAGTCTTCTTGCAGCAAGGATTCAAAACTCCCCCTCAACCTACACTTCCTCTTGATTCAAGAGGAGGGAGAAACCACTCCTAACTTCTTTCAGAGATACTCAAATGTATACTTAGAAAGAGGTTATGTGAAAATATCCATAATTTGTTCCTTAGTCTCAACATACTCCAACTTCACCTCTTTATCTGCAACTTTCTCTCTAAAAAATGATACTTAATTGCAATTTGCTTTGTCCTTGAATGCACTACTGGACTCTTTGATATATGGATAACACTTTTGTTATCACTAAGAATTAAAATAGGCTCATCAAATTCTACCTTAAAATCCTTAGAATTTTCTTCATCCATAATACCTAAATGTAAGAAGAAAGTGTTGTGATGTATTCTGCTTCTGTGATCGATATGGACACTAAATCCTGCTTCCTACTCAATTGTAAAACTAGGATGACACATAGAAATAAATCTCATCTACTTGTAATTTTTTGGTCATCAATACATTTGGCCTAATCTACAATCTTCTCACTCTCGAGACACCATAAACCAAAATCCATTGTAGCTTTTAAGTACTAAAAAATCCTCTTTATTTTCTTGACATGATTTTCAAATGCTGCCTAAAACCTAGCAACCATTCCAATAGCCCACATGATATCTGGTCTAGATGTAGTCACTTACAATAGACTACCAATCATTGATCTTCATCATCCTTACTTAACTTGCACTTGGTAAACATAGTTGTACTCATTGGTTTGCACTCCTCCATTTTGAACTTGCTCAGGATCTCCTTTATGTACTTGGTCTGAGAAATGAATATACCTTTTTTTTATTGAGAAATTTTTAAACCAAGAAAGAAGGATAAATCACCAAGCATTGATATCTCAAACTCCTACATTGCATCAGGAAACTCCGTACACATGATATCATTGCTTCTTCCAAAGATAATACCATCAACATAGATCACAGTATTTAACAACTGGTCACCATCTGATTTTATGTGTTACTATCTATGCAACCTCTCCTAAAAACTTGTTGCAACAAATACACATTTAGGCTGTAATACCAAGCTTTTGAAGCCTATTTGAGTCACTACAAAGCCTTATTTAATATACATGAACAAATTGGTTTGTATGAGCACTAAAAACCTAATAGTTGTTCAATGTAAAAACCTATTCCTCGAACAATCCATTCAGAAATTTAGATTTAACATCCATATAATAAAATTTGAAGTTCTTAAATGCTAACGATGCTAAAAACTTTTTTATAGTCTTCAGTCTAGCTACTGGAGCAAATGTCTCCTAAAAATATGCACCTTCAACTTGAGCATAACCTTTACATAACAATATAGCTTTATTCTAGATTATCTTTCCTTCTTAATTCTACTTATTTCTAAGGACACACTTAGTGCCAATAACATTTTTGTCTTTAGGTGTTGGAACTAACTACCATGTCTCATTTTTCTTAATCTGGGATAACTCTTCTTGAATTAACATTTATCCTTGATTGATTCTACATAACTGCTTGGTTCAAACTTTGATAGTAAGAAAAAATGTGCATGTTTACTAGTTTAGAATGGTTCTTCTACACATACCTTGCCATAGTCTCAATTCTTATGATCTCTAATTCACTTTTGGAGTCTTCTTCACTTCTTCGGACTAGTTCAACCTTGTCATCTTCTTCTAGAACCTCACATAATTGCATTGTCCCATCAACACTTACATTTACACTTTCCACTACTCCCTTCAACATCTTGTTATAACATCTATATGCTTTTCTTGTCATGGAATAACCAAGAAAAATACCTCCATCCGATCTAGAGTCAAACTTACCCAAATTCTTTTAATCTGTTATGATAATCTCCCATTCCATAGTGCATATGGCTTCTTTGTGGTCCTTGGCCTAATCTAAGCTCTATTAAAAATGTATATTGTTGTTTGACATGCTTCTCTCCAATATATATACGGTAATTTTAGCTACTTCGACATAGTTTTTTCCATCTCTTGAACAATTTGGTTCTTCCTTTCCACCATTCCATTTTGTAGAGGAGTTGTAGGAGTTAATTATTGCCATTGGATTCCATGCTTAGAAAAGTATTCCTCACACACACACACACACATATATATATATGTGAAGTAAATTACCCACCTCTATCTGATCTCAAACACTTGATTGTTCTACCAAATTCATTTTCCACCAAATCCCTAAAGGCCTTGAACTTCTCAAAAGCATTCAGTTTCTCTTAGAAAACCAATTTAAGGAATTGTTGAGTAATCATCAGTAAACATAGTGAAATACATGTCATATTGTAAGCTCTTTGTCCTCATATAATCACCTCTTTTTCCTCATAGAATCACATAGATCAACATAAATCAAGTCTAATGATTTTGCAGTAGAATATTCCTTAGTAGTAAATTTGGTCTTTGTCTACTTTTCCTCATTGCATGGTTTTCAACTAGTAGATGAAGGCTTTTTTACATGTCTCTTACCATTCCTTTTGAGCTGATTCTCACAATACCATCAAAATTAATATGTCCCAATCTTATGTTCCAAAGCCAACTCTTTTTCTCTCTGTATAAAAAAGCATATATGTGAAGTTACCTCACTCAAATGGTCAACATCACTATCAATTTTGCTTGCTTTTGCAGCCAACTCTCTAGTATCATTGATTTTTTATTTCAAAACCCTTCTTATTGAATTACAGATAGTAGCCATTGTCACACATCTAACTTACACTTAGAAGATTATATTTTAAGCCTTTTAAATATAGAAAATTATAAGTTCTTGTCTTACCACCATTAAGACTCGAAGTACTCTTATCAACAATCTTGGCAACAAAATTGTTACCGAGGGTAACATCTCCTTCATCAAAATTCTTTAAATTCATAAACTTACTCTAATTTCTAGTCATGTGACTTGAACAACTGCTATCTATGATCTACAAATTTTTCTCTTTATGTGCATGAAGTGGAGTTTGAGCCACTAGAGACTTCTTTGTCTTCTTTTCTTTAGGTTTATTTCTCCAAACCTTTTTGTTCCTTCTATTTTAACCTTCAATTCAATCATTATCCTTTCTTCCTTCTCAAGATTCTGAGCTAACTTAATGATTGTCTTTCCTACCTTCTCAACATTCTGAACTAATTTAATGATTTTCATTTTTGTGTTCAAAAGATTATGAGCTAATTTATCTTTAGCCTTGACTTCTTCAATGATATTCTTCAATTTATTTATCTCTTTTCCAACACAGAGTAATTCTTTGGCAAGGTCAACTTGTTCATCATCATCATCATCATCATCATCATCATCATTGGACTTTATTGTAATACAATCAATAGGAGTGTCCATTCCATGAATATAACTCTTTCGCCATCATTCTCAAAAGTTCCTTGATCTTCTTCATCTTCTTCAAATGATCCACTATCCTCATTTACAAAGAAACTCTTCTAGTTCTTGTTAAATTTCTTCTTGTTATTGAAAGGCATCCTCTCATTATTTTTACCTTCATTGTTAGAATCTTTATGGGGACACTTAGTCGTAAAATATCCTATTTCACCAGAATTGAAACATTTAAAAGGCAAATTACCCTTATACTTACCTCTATAATCTTCTAACAAAGTTTGCTTCTTTTGAATCTGATTCATCATCATAATATGACTCTATTCACTTCTTGAACACTTTTAAAGAAATCTCATTCCTTGAGGATTTGTCATTGTCAAATATTAGGGACCCGTGCAACTCATCCATAGTCAACTTGTTTAGATTTTTAGATTTTTTTTATTGTAGGCACCTTAGGATCAAATATTTGTAGTAGGGATCTGAGTATCTTCACAATTACTAATTCCTTTAGTTCTTCATCAAGTCATCTGATAGAACTGACTATCTCATCAACTCAAAGTGGAAATGCAATAATGTTCTCATCCTACATCTTTAGGCCTTCAAATTGAGCTCTACAAATATGAATCTTTATTTCCTTGACCTCATCATCTCCTTCATATATGGTATGCAATTTGACCCATGCATTTTTTAATGTCTTAAAGTGCATGACCTTTACAAACACAAAATTAGTTAGAATACATATAATATAATTAATGGCATATGCATTATTCTCACAAGCCTTCTTTTTTGCCTAATCCCTTGGGGACTTTCAGTAATTTCATACCCATCCACAATAGATTGTCAAACCTTAAACCCTAGAGCCATCAAATAGGATTCTATCCTAACACTCCAAAAAACATAATTAGATCCATCAAAAAGTGGAGCATGATTTCAAGATAAACCTTCCTGAGAAACTTAGTGTGTCATCTCAAATCAACCTCAAGTTGTTAAGCTTTATTCAAGAAACTTGGCTATAAAACCACTTGAAGGGCACACAATATACTAAGAAGAGGGGGTGAATTAATATACTTGATTTTAACTCAATTAAATATTAATTATCATTAATGACTTCTCTAAACATTATTCTTAAAACATCAATGTAGCTTAATTAAATGTCATAACAATAAAACAAAAAATAAAACATACATCCACACAATGAACACCAAATATACGTGGAAACCCAAGATAGGGAAAAAACAAGGTGATAATAGCTACTTAGATCTAGTGCCCAAATCCAACCTCACAAAGTAAAGAATTTATTACAATCATGAAGTAGGCGCCAACTTACCAAAGACACCAATCCCCTATTGTGCTTTTAGGCACCAATGTGTTGGAGACACCAATCCCCAACACAGAGATCCAAGCATTGATTTTACTGGATTACATAGATATGATTTGCAGACCTTCGAGCTTGATAAATTATCTTGCACTTCACCTTATCACTCTACACACACTCTCCTTCATAGCATATGATATTCTAATAATCTCGCACATGATTGGAATGCAACTCACATTACATCAAAGGCAAGTACATCAACCATTCTAATTTTAACATTGGAGTCCTAATTACATAGTATTCCACTAACATACACAATTGCCACACACCATAGGGAAAATCCTAGACATTTAAATATATGAATTACATTTACAATTACATCTATAATATTCACAAGTCAACCATATAAACACTCCGTAAGTAAACATGTGATAGGTCAAGTCCAATAGCCCACACACTACTCTAGAAGAAAGAACATGTGGTTCCTGGTGTAGACCAATCTAGTTCCAAATGTCATCTACATGCTACCTCTGAAGGGCACACACCAAAAGTCATTGTCGCATCAAGCTAGAACTGCAACTGGTAAATTCTGTGGCACATTGACCCTTCTATCACTTCAATATTGTTGACTAATACACACCAACTCAAAAAACTCCAAATATTAATGACTTATTTGTAAACATACTCTCATTTCAAAATACAGGACATAGCTCTCTATTGTGACAAAATGCAGAGCAATACTAGTTTTACTAGAATAAGCCCATTATCTATGTAGCTTACTTCAAGCTTTCCAAAGTAGTCATTTGAATCACTTCTATCAACATGAATAGATGCAATGTGATATAAAGTGCATCCCTCAACTAAATCCATTATCAAATCTAGCCACATGTACAATTGCAACTCAAAATGCTTTGATATGGCATGACAGTAAGAAACATTCTTCAATCTTTTGGATGCTTTGCATCAATAAAAATATTGATTAGCACACCTAACAATCCTTTGGCATTGGATACAACACCCTTCTAGCATTGGAGACAACACTCCTCTGACATCGGAGATGACATATGTCCAACATAAACCAAGGGCTACTTGGCATTCCATTTTATTTCATGATTACACTAAATTTGTGCATTTTTATTATTTATCATCCCATTGTAATTTTCTATCTAATTATATAAAATTTATCAATGATAAAATTATTTATGCAATTTTTGTTTAATATAATCCTTAATAATTATGATTTTACAAATTTGATAACTTTTAGATTGCATTTTTTTAATTATATATTCACACTATTTTGTCATCATTATTTTAGTGCCCACCTTAATTAATTTTTTTTTAACATTATTTGATGATGACTGAAGTTGATAATATTCACAATTTTTTGCATAAATCACCTTGATGACGGATCTAGAAATATAATCCAAAATGTTGATGTAAAAAATTGATACAAATTTATTGCAAAATCTTAACAAAGTCAATAATAGAACCTATGAAAACTTAATACTACTAATTTTCTAAGTTTTTCAACTTTTATTTGTTTTTTATATTAAGAAGAAGCAAACCAAGTGTGTTGTCCCTATAACAACAACCCAATGGGCGTAAAGTTAACAAAAAGGGCAATAGCATCACATTAATAGCAATCTAATATAAAAAACTACCTATCAACAACAAATAAAAAGATAATATATTTGGAATACTTGTCCAATGATCTATCAATCCTATTAAAAGTCTTACTACCAAGCCACCTATGACCATAAATATAAACAATATCAAAATAAGTAACAATCTTAACAGAGGGCCTTCTGTGGCCAGAAACAGTAGAAACAACATTGATAACAAAAATTAAAGAAAAAACACCCCTAGTTACCATCCCTGAACTTGCAGCCTGCCTGGTAAAAAATGATGGACCAGTCCTGAGTAAGGAACTTGAATAGTTCCTTGTAATTTCCCTCCTCTTCTTTGTCAACTCCCAAGATCTTCTTCTATACTAAACATAGGGAGGTGGATAAGCTATGCATAACCCTCTGGTTGAACCAGGAAACACTCCCCAATTTCCTCTTAAGGTTAGAGACCTTAGCTTTAACCTTCTCCACCTAATTAGCATTCATCTTACACCCAAAATAGGTCCCTTCCATCTGGGAGTTACAAGTCCCTTCTGCTTTAGGTTTTTTCATCTCCATTTCATCAAGCATCATATCCTTAGTGAGGTCCATTGGGATATTTGAAATATTAGTGAATCTATCATCATTTGCAGAGGTTTACCTCTCCTCTTCTTTATCCCCCCCTTTGTCAATTCCTATATTATTACTTTCCTTCTCTTCACTATATAGTTCTACCTCATACTCAGTGTTAGGATAACCGATAGACAACTGAGAGGGGGGGTGAATCAGTTGTCAATAGATTATATTAATCAAACCACTTTATAACCTTTAATCGAAGCACATAAACATTGAATACCGAAATAGCAGAAACAGATACCGGTAGGCAATAAAACTTAAGAATGAAACAAAGAATTAACACAATGCAACCATACCACAAAACACCATGATTTGTACGTGGAAAACCCGCTAAAGGGAAAAACCACGATGGGAAGCCTACCCATAGTCAGATGATACTTCTATAGAAAGTATGTGATACAATAAGGGGCCTGCACATATAGGAAGGCACAATGCCTATAGAGTATTGCTCATTACAAAGGAGTCTCATTGACTATAGAGAGGTTATAACCACCTCAATATAATTGGACAACAATCCAGAAGAATGAACTACTAGAGATAGCATCTACCATGCCTGATTATAGTCCCTGTTAAGCTCAATACCAGAGGCCTTTGACCTCTTACTTAAAACCAATTTGATCACCTATGATTGACCAAATCTCCTTCACATATGCTATTTCATTCCACGACCACAACCATTGCCACTACGATCTACAATGAGGTCTTACATTAATTTATACAAACCTTAAGGCCTAAACCAATTAGGTTGGCCACCTAAAAGATATTACAATAAGATCATTACATACATCCATATTACAATGATATGCCATGTCAGATTTAGACCAAAACAACATTAACCAATCCATAAAACATATTGGTAATGTGTAGAGAATACATTAACATGATACCGGTCCATAACCTAGATAGGTACCAGACCTAAATAGATTCTCCACACCAAAGTGATGTCACCAATCAGATGAGGCATGATCAAGGATCACCTTCAGCACCTTGAATTCCATCTAGAAGCCGCACCAACACCACTTATGCATCATGTCAAAGATTCTTAGTAAAAGCTCTATCTGTAAAACCTCAAATCCTTACCGGTAACACTAGATCTTCTACCGGTAACCAAAACCTGTCTGTCGGTAACCAACTATAACAGCTAGTGTTGACATCAATGACAAAACATCAATGAAACACATAATTAATTCCTCCATATTGCCAACAATCTCCCCCTTTGGCATTGATGGCAACACTAAATGTGAAAAAGAAAACGTCTAAGTGCCAATAAATTCCAAACATTACTCATAGAAGATATAACAATGAAAAACTAAAAAATCCCAGCAACTCCCCCTGAGGAGTGCAGTCTAATCTGAAACTAATCTGAATCCCATAAACATTATTTTTCACATATAACTCTCCCCCTTTGATATCAATGCCAAATATATGACATAGATATCAAAATTTTGTGAATCTCAAAGTTGACTACTCCCCCTCAGTAGTAGCACCACTACATCAACCTTGAGCAAAGGATAAAGTTGATGATGCATACCAGATTGATGGTCTGCTCCATCAGTTAAGTTTCCTCTAGAGGGGTAGATACCCCTAACCTGTCTCTCAAATACTCAAATGATTCCTTAGATAGCGGTTTAGTGAATATATCTGCAATCTCTTCTTTAGTGTTCACATAAACCAATTTGACTTCCTTTTCTTCCACCTTGTCCTTCAGAAAGTTGTATTTTATTGATATGTGCATAGTCTTAGAGTGAAATACCAGATTCTTAGATATGTGAATAGCTAGAGATTTATCACAATAGATAACTATCGGTTCACTATAATTTACCTTGACATCCTTCAACATTTGTTTCATCCACAAGACTTGAGTGCAATTAGTTGCTGCTGCAATGTATTCAGCTTCTATAGTAGATAAATAAATGCATGACTATTTTTTGTTGATTCATGAAACCAATTTATTTCCAAGAAAGAAATCTCCACCAGAAGTGATCTTCCTTTCATCAGTATCTCCTTCCCAATCTGAATCTGTATATGCACATAAAGTGAAGTTATCATCTCTAGAATACCATAAGCCATATTCTGTTGTTCCTTGCAAATACTAAAATATCCTCTTTACAGCACATTCATGATTTTCTTTAGGATTACTTTGATATCTTGAAACAATACTTACTGCATTCATAATATCCGGTCTAGTCTGAGTTAGATATAACAAGCCACCATTCATAGACTTATACCTTGTCGAATTTATTGGTGCAGATGTGTGTTTGATAGATAATTTATCACTTGTCACCATAGGAGTACTTACCCATTTGGAATTATCCATACCAAACTTCTTCAATAATTCCCTTAGATACTTAGTTTGGTAGATAAAAATGCTGTTGTCAGTTTGAGTAAACTGCAAACCTAAGAAAAATCTCATCTCACCAATCATGAACATTTCAAATTCATTCTTCATATTATTAAAGAATTCCATGCACAATTTATCTTCACCACAAAAAATGATATCATCAACAAATACTTCAATAATCAGAGTATCATCATCAGTGATTTTGTAATATAAATTACTATCAGCACTACCTTTAGTAAAACCAAGCTTCAAAAGATATTTATCCAACCTTTCATACCAAGCTCTAGGAGCTTGTTTCAAACCATATAATGCTTTCCTTAACCTGCAAACCATATCTTTATCATCTGTCAGTGAAAATCCATTAGGATTCTCAATGTATACTTCTTCCCCAAGTTCACCATTCAAAAATGCACATTTAACATCCATTTGATGACCTTATAGTTCTTGTATGCTGCATAGGCAAGAAATAGTCTAACAGCTTCAATTCTAGCTGTAGGTGCAAATGTCTCACCATAATCAATTCCTTCCATTTGAGAATATCCTTTACAAACCAATCTAGCCTTGTTTCTTACAACTTGACCATCCTCATTTAGTTTGTTTCTAAAAACCCATTTAGTTCCAATAAAATTCTTATTTTTAGGCCAAGGAACTAAAGTCCAAGTGTTATTCTTCTCTATCTAATCTAATTCATCTTCCATTTTCTGGTTCAATTTGAGAAACAAGACATACCTCTTCATTTGTCAGTCTTCTTATCATAACTCCCTTGTTCCTATCTCCAATGATTTGATCTTCAGAATGATTTAACCTTACATACCTTGGTGTCTTCTGAACTTCAGGTTCACTGTTCTAATCATCAGTCATAATTGAATTTTCTGATTGTACTGGTGTAACTATCTCAATGTCTTGTATTGGTTGAGGCATTGTCAGTTTAGTTATGATCATATCCATTGTCGGTTCCCTGTCATATAATATAGATTGATCTTTGTATTGCTGAACCACTTTCACATTTGCACTCTCCACAATTTTCTGCAATATTTTGTTATAACATCTGTATGCTTTTCTCTGAATTGAATATCCAAGAAATATCCCTTCATCACATCTAGGATCAAACTTCCCAATTGAATCATCCCTTTTGATATAACATTTACTTCCAAAAATTCTGAAATATTTAATAGTAGGTGTATTTCCAAACCATAATTCATAGGGAGTCTTACTGGTTTCACCTTTGATATGAACTCTGTTGAATGTCTAGACTATTGTACTCACTGCTTCTCTCTAGTAGATGTGAGGGAATTTGACTTCCATCATCATGGTTCTTGCTGCATCCAAAATGGTTCTATTCTTCCTTTCCACTACTCCATTCTGTTGAGGAGTCTGGGGTACAAATAATTGTCTCCTAATTCCATTTGTCTCACAATAACTGTTAAATTCATGAGAAGTGAACTCACCGCCTTGATCTAATCTCAGACATTTGATTTTCAATCCAGTTTCTGTTTCCACCTTTTCTTTAAAGATCTTGAATTTCTCAAAATCTTCATACTTCCCCCTTAGAAAAGTCACCCACATCATTCTAAAATAATAATCAATTATCAACATGAATTATCTATCACCTTGAAAGCTTCTGGTCCTTGCTGGACCACATAAGTCAGTATGAATCAAATCAAGCACATCATTAGATTTATCATGTATGATCTTAAAAGAAGTTCTAACTTGCTTTCCCAATTGACATTCCTTACATACCGGATTACGAGGCTTTATAATCTTAGGTATATCTCTAATTGCCTTTGTTGAACTGATCTTAACAATATAATAAAAATTAACATGACACAACCTCTTATGCCATAACCAACTCTCATCAATATGAGCAATCAAACATGTCTTATTACCAGAGTTTAGGTGAGAGATATTACCTCCAGTCTGAGTACCAGTTACAATCTCCAAACCAGTAATGTTAATGATTTGTATTTTCTCTCTTTAAACTAAAGTTGGAATCCCTTGTCCACCAATTGACCAACAATTAAAATATAATGCTTTAAAACTTCTACATAATAGACATTATCAGTATTATGCTTACCATCCAGAGAAATAATACCTCTACCTTCGATCATACATGCTTTGTCATCCCCAAATCCGACTTGACCGCCATTGTGATGCAGAGGCCTCCTTGTATCCTACCAAACACTCCAAGGTGTATGACACTAACCCCTCAAAGTAACAATAGGATCCTATTAAGGCAAGGCTCTACAACCTTAGTTCAACATCTGACAATCTCCAAGACTCATACTTACTCAACTTGGATAATTACCTCCAACATACACTTTGAGACCTCCAAGAGTTATTGACCATTCACACACCTATTTTGGGTCAAACATGACTCACCTAGACCAGATCAAACATTGGTTGTAAGGATTCAACCCCATTCCCTATAGCCCCTTCACAATTAGGCCTATTTGCTAGTAGCCCTTTGAAACGAGTAAAGTGACCTTAAGTCCAAATTTTTCCAAACACCCTAGCAAAAAAATCATAGATTCAAATACCCTTTTGGGCCTTACACAATTATCCAAAACGAAGTACCAAGGATTGACAAAAAAAGGTCTGAACCGGTAGAAGGTTAACTATCCTAAAGGGCTAATTAGGTCTCCCTTTGTGAAGCATCTATGTCCAAATGAGAAACCCATACAATAATAAACCCATGAGCATGTGGGGAACCATAAACCATCATGGATTCTAGGGTTACATGCCTGGAATCATCACCATTTGCATTCAAGGGTAACTTTGTTGTTTAAGGACTAGGTAGCCACATAGAGATGTCTACCTATGGTTGGTTCAAACACACACCTCTCTTGCTCCTCTTGCAAAATACTTTTGGAATCTTAGAATAAACTAGCCATACTTGCATTTTACCCAATCCTATGAATCTCAAATTGATAAATTGCAAGTTATGGCCATGGAGGAGTAAAACCCTAGGTAAACCCTGGTTTTCCGAGCACCTACAGTAAAATTGGAATAACAGGAGCAAAACACATGATCTGAACCTCAAACCAAAACCAAATCAAAGGTAACTCTCTACTATAACCAATTCACATTATTGGTAATTGATCCCAATCCGTACAATTCTGAACTCTGTACCAAAACTCTAGAATTGCAAGAAAAACTCAGAATTTCATTAGTTTGCAGTCATCAAATCTTTCCTCTGTATAATCTAACCTTGGGAATTGGATCCACAAGGTGTATATACCACTCCAAAACTACTCTCAACCAAAAACAAGAGGTTAGAGCCATTGGAGGAGTTCAAACAAAACAAAAAAGCAAAATGTGCATAAAAGTTGCTTATGACAACTTTTGACAACTTTTGCCAAAGTTGTCAAAATGTCATCTCTCGCCTCCTAATGCCTTGGGTTAAGACTAACCCCTCCTAAAACACCCTAGAAACACTAAAAATACTAGGATAACTATGTCCTACACACTCTTGATCCCCTTTTGTCCAAAATTCCTAATTGGCTTATTAAGATGCCAAAATAGGACTTTGGCTCACAAGATGGGGTCTTTTCTTACAAACACACAATGCGTGATTGAAACACATGTAAAACATCCTAAAGACATGTTTGATGCCTTATCCTTCCTCCTCTGAGCCTGATTTATCATCTTGAAGGGGTGCTCCTACACCATATTGTATTCTTGTAGGGATAGATATTTTCTTTTATCTCCAGTCATATGATGTGAGCATCCACTATTAATTACCCATTCATCCTTGTCTTCAAATTTTGCTGCCAGGGCCTTTTCTTCATTCTTGATAGCCGGTTCCAGCTCATCTTCCTTTAAAGCATAGAACACCCATTCCTTTCCATTGTTGGATCCACTAGAAGAGTTTGTTGCAGATTCATCCTCTGAATCATCACTTACTCCTTCCTCATCCGCTTTGTAGCATTGTTTGTTTTTCTTGAATCTATATCTGTTCTGATTAGGCTTAAATGATTTCTTATCACTTTCTTCAAATCTTGCATTCCTTTCAGGACATCTAAATGCAAAATGACCAATCTTATTACATGCAAAACATTTAAAAGGTGTTTTTCCTTCATACTTACTTCCCGCCAGTCCTTTAGGTACTCTTCTAGCAAATAAGGATTCAAGTAGCTCAAATTAATCATCCTCTTTCCTCATATCTTCCAATTGTTTTGCATATAGGGCTTTCCAATTACTTTTGTCAGTAGATGATGATGCATGAAAAGAAGGTTCATATTTTGGAGCTCTAGAGGGTCCAAATTCTTCAAGCTCAAAAACAGATAATTTCCCAATCAGAATGTCTCTGTTAACTGAAGTGTTTTCCATTGTTCTCAGTTCATTAATTGTAGGCACCTTCATCTTGTAAGCCAGTGGCAGGGCTCTCAAGACTTTAGAAACTATTTCATCTTCACTCAGAGATTCTCCACAACATTGAATTCCCATGACAATATCATTTACTCTTTCCATAAATGTAGCAATTCTTTCATTATCTTCCATCTTCAAGTTCTCATATCTTACCCGGTAACCATCAAGTTTAACAATTTTGACAGTAGGGTCACTGTCATGCTTGTGAAGTGTGATACCTGCAGCTGCAACATAAAACACTCAATAGATCATTACAAGCATGGTTAGCAAATTTAAAACAAAGGAAGATTAAACCATGACAAAGCGATCTATCACCTCCTAAGAGATGCGAGTGTGGATTTGCTCTCAGATCCGGATAAGCAAACTCCAGTGACTTGACTACACCTAGATGGAGGATTTGAAATTATAATGATGCAATTTAAACTACAAAAGAGAATGATTAAGCTACATGATTCAACAATTATGCTATAAAATGACCAAATTAAGCTAGATCTAAGATGCAATTGCTCATAATAACAATGCTTGAATGATATGCTAAGAGATATTATGCCTATAGTAACAATGCCTAAAATGCAAATGAGATGGGATTATTAGTGCTCCAAAATGGGGGATATTTATTGGATTTCCAAGGCCAGGGGTGAGGTGGCAGGAATCGACGGTCAAGATTGAGTCTGAATATATCAATGGTGAAATTGGAGGAGGTTGGAAAAGAGGTTGGAGGAAAGGGGACATTTGTCATCTCTATGGTGACAAGTGTCAACATGTGGCCCAACAATGCTATGTGTCTCAAGGGAAGAGTATCCATACCATAGGAGGTTAGGATGTGCAAGCTAAGATGGGTTTAATTAAACCCAGGGTTAGATGGAATGGGTTAGGTTTAGAAGTGGTTAGGTTAGGTGGTTAGAAGTTAGGAGGCATGTGGGTAATTTGAATTTAAAAATTCAAATAATAGGAAAAGACTAATGAACTTTCAACAACTCATAAATTTATTTGTTTTAATTAATTAGAAGATTAGAAGAAATGAATTTAAATGGGGAGGGATTAATTAATTTGAATTAATTAATCAAAGGGGATTATTGAAATGAACCTATTAAATAAATCCTTAGATTTATTAATAAGTAGATGAGTGGAATAATTTAATCAAATTGCTAATGAATTCAATTAAATTGGGGAGGGGGATTAATCAAATAATTTCTTATTCAATTAACTATCTTTAGACCATTTTTAGGTGTATAAGTTTTGCCCCTCTTTGAAGTGAGGTGTGATGATGCTTTGATTCAAAGAATAATCTCATTTTGATGATGATATTGGTTCAATAAGATGCCCTAGCTCTTGATTGATAGATTACGATATGATGATGCCCCCTTGGGAGATCAATTAAGATAATTGACCTGTGGAGTTTTGTGAATTTTTGTGAAATTGATATCCCAATTAGAAATGATTTGATTTCTACAACTATGGTTGATGAAAATATGAGTCCTACGATCACGGTGATGTGATTCTTGAGTATTGATCAAGCTTGATTGATTAGATTGATAAGATCGAGATTCAATCGGGTTTCAGGAATGACAGCTCCTATATAAGACAAAGATGATCAAAGCGTCTAGTTTCAGGAATGATATATCTTGTATAAGACATGATCAGAATGTCTGGTTTTAGAAAAGATACATCCTATATAAGACATGATAGAATCAATTAAATTTGATTTATTGATCAAATTGATAAGGTTGATTAGATAAAGAACTGGTAGTTTGTTGATATCAAGTTGCAGGAAGATTCAGATATGCTGATGTTGGTTATGTTGAGAGAGTAGCATAAGATTTTCACTGGGTCGACAATATCTAGAGAGATATGAGTCCTCAGTCTAACTGTGTATACACTTGTGATGATACCTTGATGATTATTGTGATAGATTTAACCTTGGATAAAATGAGCATGCGGGATCCCATGCAAGAATGAAATGCAAGCTTAAATGAAAATGAAAATGCAAAGCTACGACCGGACCAGTCACTGGATTATTGCATTTTTATCATCATTGAGCTTTGAAATGTGGGAAGTGAGTGCAAACATCGATGGTATAATTAAACCATGATGACCTAAGCATTACTTTCCTAGCTTTTGATATGGCAAGTTAGCACAAGCATCGAGGTATAATTAAACCAAGATGACCTGAGTGTTGCTTGCATAAAATGGGCAGTATTAACCATTTCAATACGCAAATCAGCAATGTCTTCGATGATACTTTGATGATCATGTCCTGAGACAAATTTGAACATATTAATGATTAATTTATAGATAGCAGAAAAGAAACATATCATGTTCCTTCCTTGTGTTAGGTCCCAGAGACAACTGAGAGGCGGGGGGATGAATTAGTTGTCTAACAAATTCAAACCAAAAACAACTTTACCAACTGTTATCACTATTTAAGAAATGGGTTTTTCCTTTCCCATAATTGGCTACATTTTTGAAATTTTGAGTCAGGTATGCTTTTGGTTGCTTTGAATCTGTTCTACGTCTTTAAAGGTTAAGGGTTTAGGTCTTTAAAATCGCTCAAATGACTGATAAAACCCTCTGGCTTCTATTTCTGCATTACTTTATTCACTTAAGTAATGGGTCTTAAGTCATGCAAAGTGTCCCCCCCTTTGTCTTTTACCTAGGCGGTCCCTTCAAATGTTTTAAATTTCTGCTTTTAAATCTGCCCTTTTTCTAAGTGTCTGTCGAGCCTTGTAAGCATCGCACAACTTTCTGTTGATCTAACTGTCCGCGTAGTTTCGCGACCAAAAGGTTCTCACAATTTATCTATCGCAAAGTAGCGAAAGGCAAAAGGGTGCACCCAACACATAGGTTCGAACTAAAGCTAAATACCGATCAAGTCCCATCTCATCGGATGGACGGCGCGACTTCATGAGGTCAAACTAAATGTGCTTTATCCTTTGCGAAGTGGCGAAAAGGTTTGGCGGGACCTAGCAATGAAGATTTTTCCTTCGATTAAAAGGTGATCAGGTCAGGCAAAGATTGATGTTCCGCGTGGCTTCACGATCGTGAGATGCCTGTGGTTTACTCTTCGCGAAGTAGCGAAAGGTCAATGGGCTCAGGCAAGGAGTTTTATAAGAAGCTTAACAAATGTGCAAGTTCTTGAGATCTAATGGCCAACGCAGTTTCGTTGATTAAAGGTGCTCGAAAGTTATCTTTCGTGAAGTAGCGAAATGACATGGCATTCCAGGTAAGTAGTCCAGCTAGTTTAAAGTGGCAAGTAAGAAGATGACACATCATGGACCAAATGCCATATGGATAAAGGTGAGTTAGAGGATCCACGTTTGTCAGTTTTAAACAAGATTAAGTAACGAGCAAGTTCCTGAGATCTGACGGTTTGCGTAGTTTTGCGAAAATAAGATGCAAGCGAGATATTCATCACAAAGTTGCGAAAAGGGCTGGTGGGCCCAAAGGGCAGGCTAAGCACGGAGTTAAAGGCCGATTGAATTTGTATTCATCGAATGGTTCTCATGATTTCGTGGCCACAAGTTGAATGATGATTAGTGTTCGCGAAGTCGTGAAAGACAAGTGGAAGTCACATGTAGGTGTGACGTGGCAAAAAGGCTGCTACATTTGTGGAGCTTGATAGAGATATGTCAAGTGACACGTGTTTCTATAAAGATTGTTAAGGGCCCGCCCAGGTGTAACTGACGGTTATGTGGAAGTAATGAAAGATGGTATGTGGCAGATCCAGAGTGGAACCCAAGCGAGTTGCCATGGCTAATGGCCGATTGCCATGTGGCATTTATTAACAAGCAAAAAGGTGGGGTAAGTGGTTCCCAGATGTAGGGCCCCCCTTAAAAGGCATTCATCTTAGTATTGATCCAATGATTCTCATTGTATCGTGGCCCAAAGATGCCCACAGATTAACCTTAGCGAAATGGCGAAAACCACTAGCCGACAAGGTCAAGTGCAGTTAGTAAAAGAGATCGATGGTCCCGGTTGTAGTTAAAGGTCGGGTGACTTGAGTTAGATCTAACGCTTGGCATTGCTTCGTGAAGGAGAAGTGCTCGATTGTTAAGGATTGCGAAGTAGCAAAAAGAAGGTAGGGCCCAGAACTTAAGCAAAGAGATTAAGCGGACATAAAGACAATGCAGGTTCTTGTGATCCAATGGCCAGCGTTGCTTCGCGAAAGAAAAGAGCATGGGTTTTATGTTCTTCTAAATAGCGAAAGAGAGAAACAAAGGAAAGACTCAGAGGAATCATGACCCGTTGGAGCCAGCTTTGAATTCGATTTGGTGAATTCAATTCTGAAAAGAAAGCCAAAGCATGCAGAGTTAATTCTTAAAACTTAAATGCCAACTTGTCTTCTTGAGTTCGCATCAACTTAATTGCTATTATTGTTCCATCGAAGTTTGTTGTGGAGTGAATTGTTGTAGAGTGATTTTCTTCAGGTGGATAATCAGGTTTTTTGTGCTTTTCTTGATAATTCTGATTTGTTCTCGAATATTGCCGTGTGAATTACTTTGTTAGAGGTCTGTGCTAGTTGCTAGTGGTGTAGTTGCTTGTCCAAAATGGCACTAAGAAGAGAATTAACCGGAAGGGTGAACTACCAAGAATGAAACATATGTGATGATTTTTTAGATCAACTAACTATGTCCACCAATGCTGGGGCTAAGATCAAAGAGCTAGTACCCAAACACCCTCGTCTGAAAATTGGAGATGGCTTGTATGATAAGGGTAATTGGTTGAGAGACCCTGAAATAGGAATGTCAGGCTTAGGACTTTTCAAAGTCAGATTTGGGCAGAGAAATTCCCCAGCTCCTGTGAATGGCATATGGGAACAGGATGTGGGAAAGGTTGTGGTCCCAGGTGTTTTTATGGATATAGACCTCTTAAACTTGATTGCATAGAATTATGACTCTGTGGCAAGATGCATCAGGAACATAAAGGGATCAGTCCTGATTGAAATCAATGAAGATGAATTCATAAAAGTTTTTAAACTCAGTGAATCCTCCAATTTGTTAGAACCTATTGACCTTGAATTATTAGCCCAGATTTATAACACACAGAGGGATCATCTTAGGAGTGGCCCATTGAGAGAGTTCTTTGTAAAGGTAGGGGGGTTAACAGTTGTAGGCCCTAGCACAATGGAACCATTCTCCCTCAATCTATTCACCCTAAGAGCTAAAGGTATGTATTGGGCTTTATGCCAGATCTTTGGGGAAGATGCTGAAAAGAATATGCCGACCCATTATATGCTAATGATTGCCCAAATTTTGAATCCATCCTTGGCCATTACATTTGATTATGCTTCATACCTCACTGATGTCATTCATAAAGGGCTAGTAGGAATCAAGAGTGGTAAGGTTGACAAGCCATTTGGATGGTATTCTATGCTAATGCATATGTTCCTGTTCAAGGGTGCTGATTACTTTGCAAAGGAGATGGACCTGGTTAAGGTCAAGGATAAAGAGGAGATGCTAGTGCAATTATGGAGTATTGTTTTATCATGGGATAGGGAGGATGCAAGTTACCTGAAGTTTGATAGATGCTTTGCATCTAAAATCAGAATCCTCTTATGCAGAGAAAACCCTAGAATCCCTAAGGCTCTTTTGGAGTTTATTAGACCTAAGGAGTTTGCAGAGGATATCAAGATTTCTCACAATTGGGGAGACATCTATTTGTACCCCGTGTCTACTATTTTTAGAGTGTTTTTACTACCCTATCATGTCCCATTGAAAATAGGGATTGCAGAAGTGTTAAGACAGATTGGAGGGGTACATGAAGCTGAATTGACTAATAGAGGTAAAGGGACAATTTTCCCAACTGTTACCATGGCCCACCACTTTGTAATCACTAAGGGTGGATGGAGATTTTTTGAAGAATTATTTATGCCATATAGCCTATCAACTGCAGTATCAAGATGTGCAGACCCTGAGGACTTCTTCAATGGCATGTTCAAGAAAAGAGCAGTATGCAGAGGTAGGCCTCATCAATTTTAGTTTCTAGAGGATTTGATTAGGAATGAGTTTAGCTTAGATAAGCAGGAACTGAGGAAGGAGAAGTGGGTGGCATATAAGAAAGCCCTTGATTTTATTCGTCAATTTGACACTAGTTATGACCCTTTGTCTAGCTTCACCCCATTTGAGGAGAAAATAAAGTTCCTGATTCTTTATTTTGAAGACCTCTTGCAAACCCTAAAAGAAAAGAGGGAGACAATAATGCAAAACAATCATGATAAGGTTAAGATGGTCTTGGCCAAGCCTGCTTTTACTAAAGAAATCCCACCAGGTGACTATGTAATGCATAAGAGGCCAAGGTACACTGTAATGATGCCAGTGACAGGTGAGCCTTCCACCTCAAAAGGAAAAAGGGAAACTGAAGATGTTGTAGGCATTCAAGATTCCCCTAAGAGGCAAAGAGCGGGAAAATAAATTGAAACTGATGAGCCTCAATATTCCCCATCTCAGTCTCCTATCCACATTGGAGATGAGCAAGTTGTGGCTGAACAACTATTGCAGTTAGGGAGTCTTGGTGAGATTGCCTATACCTATGAGGAGACCCAAGAGGGGATGCCCGAAGAGCCACCAAATGCTCAAATAGATTTAACTGATGGTGAGTTAAAAGGCCAAGAATTGGACCCTACTGTTAAGCAAGCTAGTGAAGATTTCCTAGCTGACAACAACTTCGTCACATAAGGAGCTTTTATACAGTTTCTTTGGAAATAGAACATTGATCAATTCAAGATCAGATGTGAGAAAAGGGTAAATGACGAGCCTCTCAAAGATGCAGTCCAAGTAGAAGAAGAGGTTTTAAGGCCTTCCCCAAACCAAGCTTTGATTAACTTAGTTGAACATGTTTGACCTTGTTAATAAATGCTTTATAATCCAATAGAATGGACTATGTTAGACAGATAGATTGGTGAGAAAAGTAATTGAACCAAGTTATAGAGTTATTGCACCTTGTGGTGTACATTTTGATGTGTTATGAATTTGAAATCCTAAAAGATCCATTGATTGGATAATCTTGATTTAACGTATGTCAGCTATGTCTGGATTTAGAACTTATATGATTCCATGATTGGATAACATTGATGAATGTTGATGCTTCATTTATATGCTTTATGATATAAAACTCTATATGATTCTAGAATAGGATAAATTGGAGATGATGTATGTCGCTATTGAATTTGCAGGACCTTATTATGATGATAGAATTAGGATGTATGTTTTATGTGTGGACCAAAATTATGAGAATTATGATAATTGCTGATGTGGATTTATTTGGATATGAGATATATTGAATTGTTCAAATGTAAATTGTATGCGAAGTGTTTGATGTGTATTCTAATTCATGTGTTTAATATTATACGAGGTTATTGAAAATTACTAATGTGTATTTGAGTGGAGCAGGAAAAGATATCCATGTGCCCATGGAAATATTATGGAGAACCAAACCTAGACCTATGTATGTTCGTAAAACCAGGGTTTGTCTATTTGGAGAGACAATAGCCCATTTGTGTCGTATTTTATTCATAATAGTAAATAATGCATGTGTGTTAAATGTTATTTATTTCATTTACTCAAATCCAACAAGAGACAAGATTTCATGTGCAATTTTGTAAAAGTATTTTCTTTGTGTCACTTGACACATGTGTTGATTTATGTTTGAGTTTTTAAATTTGTCTCTTGGAGGGAATTGTTTAACTATAGCTTTTTCAATTAAATTTAATGTGATTCCATAATTGCCTTAGGTAGAGAATCTTTGGGGTAGTCAACTTAGGTTTGACCCGAAAATTAACTTTAGAGGGGTTTAAAAAGGATTAAATGGACTCCTAGGGGTAGTTTATTAGGGTTTCCTAAAGCCCATAAGGTATACCTAAGGGTTAGGAGTAATTTTAGGCATGTTTCAACTCTCATGTGACCATTTAGACACCCTAAAAAGTGGCTTTTCTATGTTGTGCGAAAATTGAAATTAGAAGGCTTGACCTAAGTTGTTAACCTTCATTTTTGAATGAAAGTTCCCTTTCCCATTTTACCTTACCTTCCTTTTCAGTTTTAGAAACTGGTGAGAACTCTGACTAGTGTCTTCTTAAGCAAGAAAGGGAGATTTTGTGGGTAATCACCCACTCTCCATTTTTGGAGACAAAAGAATTTTGAAAAGAAAAAAAATGGATTTGGGATATAGAATTTGGCTAAGGGTAGAAAGAAAAGGCTTGTGGAGTTGGGCTTCTCATCCTTAACAAAACTAGCATACCTTTGGGCAGTTTAAGGTTGGTTCTACCTTTCTTGTAACTTTTCTTATTGCATGCTGTTTTGAAAGAAATGCTTGTGTAAAAGACTAGTTTTCTTGCATGTATCTCTTGGAAATTTATTTGGTGTTTGGTGCTTATGCAATGTATGTGTTTTGGGAGTAATCAAGACCTCCTACTCTTGGGAGAGAGGATGGTCTTGGGGGTGGTAAAAGTGACAACCCTCAAGTGAGAGGCTCTCGTTATGAGAGTGATCACAAGGGATTTTATGTGACCCTTATTGCATGGCTTGTTTATGCATTGGGGGTCATAAGGAGGGAATTAAGGCATGAATGCCTTGGGGGGCATAAGGAATGTGGGGTTGTTATACTTGAGGTATTTGGTTTTTCCATGAGGTGGCTATATGTTTTACCATACTTGCAGTCTCCTTAGGGTACTTGGTCCACTACCACCCTTGAAAAGACATCACAATGTGGTGCAGTGTAGCTTGGGTTGGGATTGTGTTTGAGCTTGTGTTTCCCCTTGTCTTTTGTGTTTGCATGTGTGTAATCTTGTCTAGGGCTTGGTTCTCGGAGCTCAGGGGTGGCTACTAGTTAGCCTAGACTGGGAGGTGAGCACTCCATGGTCATAACTTTGATTAAATTGCAAGTTGTTGGAAGAAAAGAATAGGACAAGTGGAAGTTTGCTAGAGTTATTTGTTGCAGAAAAATATTTGTAAATGTAATTATTATTTTGAAAATCCTCATTTGTTTGAAATGAGAGACCTAATTGTAAAGTGACAATAGTGTCTTTGAAATATGTTTTAAAAGAAATGTAATAATTATTTGTGCTAAACTGCAGAAAAGAAATAAGTATTTTCTGGTTTTAATTTTCTATGGTTCTAAAAAAAAATAACATTTGTTGTGTATAGAATACTTTGAAAAGTAAGAAAATTGTTTATTTCCTTTATGCATTAAAACAAATTATTAGAAAGGAAATGGAATTAGATTTGCATGCATATAGTAGGCTGGTAATAAAACATTTTGATCTATACATGGAAATGTAAAATTTAGTTTATTTAAAACTGTTATTTAAATTATTTGTAGAAAATAAAAAATAAAAATATTATATCCATCTCTAAGGTTTTATTTAATAAATTATAGGTTATGCTAGTTGCGGTTAAATTTATTAAATTTTGTCATTTAAACAGTTGCTGTTAGATTTATCAAATTTTGTCATTTGTTTATTGCAGAAATAAATTCTATAGTTAATCAGATTTATTGAAATAAATAATTTCTTAAGATGTTCTAAGTATATTTAATATTGTTAATTACTTTATTTTTGCAAAAAGAAAAGCCATATTTAGATAGCCTAACTATTTCTTTTGGTAACTAGGATGTTAAATAAAGGAAATATTTAAAATTATTAAAATTGAAGAAATTATCTATTCTGTAATATATGTTTCAGAATAAAAATACCAACATATATTTACAAAAAAAAAAAAAGGAATTGCCTAGATACAATATGATTATATATATATATATATATATATATATATGTAAATATATATTCATAAACAAAATTTATCTGCATATACAAAATGATAAACTTAGAAATGAATTCATCCCTTAAAATGAAACTAAATGACAAACTTATCTAATTAATATATATATATTTTATCATTTACAATGAACAACAAAAAAAAATATATTATTAAAATCTTTATTTAAAATAAAAATAAAAAAATAGAGCAGTGCTTAGCGTTCGGGTCGAACACACTGTGCGAAGCACAGTGGTCGGAGGGGAAGCCGAGCCACTGTGGCATCCCACAGTGGATGGCCCAAGAGCCGCCATTGTGGGCGGCCACAGTGGACACCGTCACTGTGGAAACCCACAGTGAGCGGCACCCCTAGGAACGCCGCTGCCCGCTGCCGCCCACCACTGTCTCAAGAAACCCTCGCCTTGCTGCCATGGCCGCCATGGGTGAGCCCATCCCTGCAACACAAGGATAAAACCCTAGCCCGGTTAGGGCTAGGGTAGAAGAAAGATTGAAAGATAATAAAGAAATAAGAATGAATAAAATAAAAAGGGCTCTATTAATATATAAATAAAATTAGGGTTTCACAGATTTTTTTAATAGAAAAATATAAATTGTATATATATATATATATAAACATAGAGAGAGCTATAATATGAGCACAGTTGGGTAATGTGTTAATAATTTTGGTAAAGGAAAATATATACAATTAAATTATATATATAAAAGAGTTTTATAATTTATTATTCATATTAATGTTATTTTAATTTAAAAATATTTATTAATAATGTTGCTTAAGGGCAAGTGGTAGGTTTAATATTTTATTAGTGATTTAATTTTGTTATAAATATGTTCTCTTATAAACGTAAGGTTACATTAAAAAAAAAAAAAGGGGGGTTTAGATTTTATTATTATTTTGGAGTTTAACCTAAATATAGATTTTAGAGATTAAACTTATGAGACAAAATTCCATTATGTATTAAATTGACCACTTAGACGATTAAGTTTTTAAAAAAAAAAAAAACACTTTAACTAATGTTAAAACATAGACATTTATAAACTAAGTGTCAGAACTAATTTAATTAATTCCTAAAATAAATTAATGATTGTTGGAGATTAATTATATCTTCGTCAATTATTTGAGAGAATTTTGATTTAATAAATCTATTGTCAAAATTTGATGAGATAATAAATTAACTTATTTAGTATTCCACATTTAAATTAAATTATTAAGGAAGGATGTATTAACAAGATGATGGGAACTTGATATTTATTAAATAATTGGTATCGGACCTAGTAATTTTATTAATGTCTATTTAATAGAAATGGATCTAATTAAGTACTATTAGACGTAACTGAAATGATAAGGACTTTTGAGTGAAATTATTATTACTCTTATAACATTTATTCATTCCGCTTGTTAATAAGGATTATCATGATAGTATTTAATATCATTTAAGAATTCACTTGGAACAACTTGTTAAGATGTCTCAACTAGTTAAGCAATGGTTGCATGTAACTTTAGTGTTTTAAAAATTAAGTGTTTAAAAAAAATAAAAATTTGTTGGTTGTGTTTTGCCCTCAAAGTTTGGGCATGACATTTTGGTATCAGAGCCCTAGGTTCATACACTGGTGGACATGGGCTACATTCATAACTTAGTTGAAACCAACCGATGGCTTGAAGTATAGCACATAGGTGAAAACTTGCGAAATAACAAAGTGAAACACAAGTGAAAATTCTTGTAAATCAATAGATCAACATATATCAATTCAAGGGGTTCCAAGGGTCACTAAAAGCCCTGAAATTTGAACTTATGAGTCATAAGGCTTATAAGCATAATAAAACTCCAAGGGTTGAGAAATGTTCAATTATTTATTTATATAAAGTATTTCGGTGTTTAATAACAAAAAGATAGTATTGTTGTGCTTATGAGGTTACCATTCAATTGGAGCTGAAAACGCAATGATTGCCCTAATCAAATCTAGTATGAGGAGTTAAATTCTACAATAAGATACCTTTGATGGTAACTAAAAGAATGCCATCCATCAAGATATGTTCTTGACAAGGCAAGTCAAGCAAGATAGTTAGACCTAGATGAAGGCACAATAAACAAGATAAATAAGATCGAGATAGTTCAAGTTAAAATGTTAAGCTATGTGAAATTATGATGGTTAAAAGAGATCAAGGCCGCCATTGGAGACATAAATGAAGAAGAGTTAAAAGGAACTCTTACGAATCTCAGAAAGGAGCATTAACCTGTCCTAATGACTAGGTACCTTAAGAATGTGGTCATGCTAGATTTCTTATTAAGAGCATTTGTTAGACAATGTTTGTAGCAATATAGTGGAGCTAGAGTTGGATAACCCTGCAGATAAGGACTCAAATGATGAATGGAAATTCCCTTGATCAGAAAACCCTAGTAATACTATAAGTGAGTTAAATAAGGAGAAAGGAGGCATGAACTTCTTGGGTAAAAGCATGCATTTACAATAAACCCTAAGTTCATCCGTGGTTATATAATTGGGGAAACAAGCAAGAAAAAAACTTCAACTAGTTCCTTTATGGGAAGGCAATCATGAAGAAAGTAAATAATGGAAGAGAGAGTAGAGTTGAGGTGAGAATCGTACAAAAAAAACAAAATCCATTGAAGTGCAAGGAGTGTAAAAGTATTAGGATCCTATAATCTAGAAATATGTAACTAGTTTTCGTTCAAAAAACTAAGAAGAAAAGTGCAACCCAATCATGGTTAGCTGCTAGGTTCAAGACAGTATGTAACACAATTTAACTACTAGGCACAATCGAAGAAGCTTTGCAAATTTTGGCACTCAAGTGTGAAAGTATGCGAAAAAAATTGAGTATGGATGAAGCAACATGCGGATGGAAATGGCTTATGGAAAGATAGTATAACAGTAATATAATACCAAAGTTTTAATGAGAAGTAGTTGGCAGTATAAAATATTTTATGAGAACATCGATAAGGAGCCCAATTATGTGGTTAGCTAAGGGAGAACTTGAAATTTACGGGAGTCTTAAGACATTGGTAATTATTGGACATCCTTATGTTATACCGTAATTGGGTAACTAGATATTGGGATGGTAAGATGGTTTTTTTCTTAGATTGGAGGGATCGAAGGTTGTGATATGCCATAATTTGGCTAGTAAGTAAATATAAATAAGTAATATGGAATGAGATAACTTCCCTTTTACTAAATTTTGATTAAAAGGATGGGTGTTGGCCACTTTTCATGTGCACACCCCCTTGATTTCAAAGTTGCATAAGTGAAGTAGGAGAGAATAAGTCCACTCTCCGAGTTGTTTGAAATATGTCATGAAATGTGTGGATAGAAAATTGTTGTCAACCGTTATCGATCTTACTTGACAATAATTCCACCCCAAATGGATCTTAACCATAAGTGTTAGTAATTTGGCAACAAGTTCCTACCTAATGAAGGCAAGTGAATGTTAGAGGGGAAAATATAAAGGAGCTAACATAAGGTGCTAAGAAAATAAATGATGTCCCTAGTAAAATTATATGATTATATTATACAAACTCTAAATGGTTCTAAGTAAACAAGTGTCAATTTTGTACCGAACTATCAACCGAGTGTGTAAGACATGAAAGTGTCGATACTTGAGCTGCCACATATCATTGAATCAAGGTTTAGCATATTAACATAAGTAATGGAAGTTCAAGAAGAATGGACGGAGAATGGTAGAGTTAGGGCAATCACCTATTAGATATTATTATGGATGTTAATAACCCTAAAAAGATAGTGGTTTATATCAGAAAGTGTTGCTGGTAATAGTAAGCACGTGAAGGTTAAAATGGAACATGATCTATTAAACGATTGCGATCTCTTGTGTATAAGAATTTATTTTATAAATCAATAAAGGATTATAAAGAATCTAAGAACCTTAAGAGTCTAATAATCACTTCCTAACACTCTCAGGACACGTGATCTTGAGTGATGTGTTGCGGTTACTCCCTATAGCATGGCTAGAATGGTCATCTTGTCTCGAGTTTGATTCGACATTATTTTTTATTTTCCTTTGAATAGCATTTCGTGACCTAGGGGCTAGTACTTTCTGTCTATTTTTTTTTATTATGATGAAAGGACCACTAAATTTATGTTTCTTTTTTTTTGAGCTATGGCACTTGCCACATTTCTAGTTTTAATATCTTTCAATTGTCGACATTTATCTTCTTTTTATTGGGCTTGGTAGAAGTAACTTGTATTTTGATCTGGTAAAGTGTTAAGTGGTCATTTTGATGTTCGATATAACTAGCCCTAGTGATGTGAATTGTGAAATATCTATCATGTTCATTGAACCACTGATAGTGTGTCAAGGGAGAATACCGCAAGGAGTGAAATTAGGCACAAGAATTAACAAAGAATGTGTTTTATCAAATTAAGATAAAGGAAGGAATATCCTCCTAAGTAAAATTAATTGCGAGTAATCTGAAAGAAAAAAAATTATAACAATAGTGTGACCTAGACCTAATGAATTGCGAAAGTAATGATTGTTGATTGGTAAATTTGGCATGGGTATGGAGATGATTGCATGAATGATATCTAAAATAAGTATTAATAACTTCCATCACTCCCTTAGAATGGGATTGTTGTGTACCTTAATGTTTGGAAATGGCGAATGATGCTCCCTATAAAACTTAAACCTTGGAGCCTAGAAATATAAAAACATTTTAATCCCTAGTGGTAGAAAACTACCCTATATAAGGGCGGAATTGAAGAACCTAAATTTGATTTTGCCTTGTTACCTAAGAAAGTGGTAAGAAATTATGCACCTAGGACGGTTTAGCAAATAGTTTATAAATTCCCTAATGAGGTGCCTTGATGTAGAATAAGTAGATTCATTTTGGTTAAGTATGATGTCATTTTCCTTAAGTAACATGCATGGGTGGGAATTACAGTAGGACAAACATGTTTTAAAACAAATACTAAACAAAGTAGGACTCCTAGAAAATTCAATATGTGTAACTTTGATTGTGGGAGTTACTATGTGTTATTGATATGATTTGGATGGCGCATTAATGTTAATTTGTTGAAAGATAGAACATTGTAAAAAACACCTACCTAAGAATCGAAGGGAAATGTAATAAAAATACTAATAATTTAACCTTGTGAAGACATTAAGTTAATTACAATAATAAGCTGATTTTGGTATTTCATCCTTCTAGTAGGCAAGTTAAGATTATGAGTAACTCATTGAAATTATGGGAAATGTTATGTCCCTACTTCGTAATTCTACTCATGCGACTTTCAGGAGTAAGTCAAACTCTAGGGGAGGAGGATGTAAGGCCTTCCCCAAACCAAGCTTTGATTAACTTAGTTGACCATGTTTGACCCTATTAATAAATGCTTTAAAATCCAATAGAATGGACTATGTTAGACAGATAGATTGGTGAGAAAAGTAATTGAACCAAGTTATAGAGTTATTGCATCTTGTGGTGTACATTTTGATGTGTTATGAATTTGAAATACTAAAAGATCCATTGATTGGATAATCTTGATTCAACGTATGTCAGTTATGTCTGGATTTAGAACTTATATGATTCCATGATTGGATAATATTGATGGATGTTGATGCTTCATTATATGCTTTATGATATAGAACTCTATATGATTCTAGAATAGGATAAATTGGAGATGATGTATGTCACTATTGAATTTGTAGGACCTTATTATGATGATAGAATTAGGATGTATCTTTTATGTGTGGACCAAAATTATGAGAATTATGAGAATTGCTTATGTGGATTTATTTGGATATGAGATATATTGAATTGTTCAAATGTAAATTGTATCCAAAGTGTTTGATGTATATTCTAATTCATGTGTTTAATATTATACGAGGTTATTGGAAATTACTAATGTGTATTTGAGTGGCGCAGGAAAAGATATCCATGTAACCATGGAAATATTATGGAGAACCAAACCTAGACCTATGTCTGTTCGTAAAACCAGGGTTTGTCTATTTGGAGAGACAACACCCTGTTTGTGTCATATTTTATTCGTAATAGTAAATGATGCATGTGTGTTAAATATTATTTATTTGATTTATTTAAATCCAACAAGAGACAAGATTTCATGTGCAATTTTGTAAAAGTATTTTCTTTGTGTCACTTGACACATGTGTTGATTTATGTTTGAGTTTTTAAATTTGTCTCTTGGAGGCAATTGTTTAACTATAGCTTTTTCAATTAAATTTAATGTGATTCCACAATTGCCTTAGGTAGAGAATCTTTGGGGTAGTCAACTTAGGTTTGACCCGAAAATTAACTTCAGAGGGGTTTAAAAAGGGTTAAATGGACTCCTAGGGGTAGTTTATTAGGGTTTCCTAAAGCCCATAAGGTATACCTAAGGGTTAGGAGTAATTTTAGGCATGTTTCAACTCTCATGTGACCATTTAGACACCCTAAAAAGTGGTTTTTCTATGTTGTGCGAAAATTGAAATTATAAGGCTTGACCTAAGTTGTTAACCTTCCTTTTTGAATGAAAGTTCCCTTTCCCATTTTACCTTACCTTCCTTTTCAGTTTTAGAAATTGTTGATAACTCTGACTAGTGTCTTCTTAAGCAAGAAAGGGAGATTTTGTGGGTAATCACCCACTCTCCATTTTTGGAGACAAAAGAATTTTGAAAAGAAAAAAAATGGATTTGGGATATAGAATTTGGCTAAGGGTAGAAAGAAAAGGCTTGTGGAGTTGGGCTGCTCATCCTCAACAAAACTAGCATACCTTTGGGCAGTTTAAGGTTGGTTCTACCTTTCTTGTAACGTTTCTTATTGCATGTTGTTTTGAAAGAAATGCTTGTGTAAAAGACTAGTTTTCTTGCATGTATCTCTTGGAAATTTATTTGGTGTTTGGTGCTTATGCAATGTATGTGTTTTGGGAGTAATCAAGACCTCCTACTCTTGGGAGAGAGGATGGTCTTGGGGGTGGTAGAAGTGACAGCCCTCAAGTGAGAGGCTCTCATTATGAGAGTGATCACAAGGGATTTTATGTGACCCTTGCTGCATGGCTTGTTTATGCATTGGGGGTCATAAGGAGGGAATTAAGGCATGAATGCCTTGGGGGGCATAAGGAATGTTGGGTTGTTATACTTGAGATATTTGGTTTTTCCATGAGGTGGCTATATGTTTTACCATACTTGCAGTCTTCTTAGGGTACTTGGTCCACTACCACCCTTGAAAAGACATCACAATGTGTGGTGCAGTGTATCCTGGGTTGGGATTGTGTTTGAGCTTGTGTTTCCCCTTGTCTTTTGTGTTTGCATGTGTGTAATCCCGTCTAGGGCTTGGTTCTCGGAGCTCAGGGTTGGCTACTAGTTAGCCAAGGTTGGGAGGTGAGCACTCCATGGTCATAGCTTTGATTAAATTGCAGGTTGTTGGAAGAAAAGAATAGGACAAGTGGAAGTTTGCTGGAGTTATTTGTTGCAGAAAAATATTTGTAAATGTAATTATTTTTTTGAAAGTCCTCATTTGTTTTAAATGAGAGACCTAATTGTAAAGTGACAATAGTGTCTTTGAAATATGTTTTAAAAGAAATGTAATAATTATTTGTGCTAAACTACAGAAAAGAAATAAGTATTTTCTGGTTTTAATTTTCTATGGTTCTGAAAAAATAACATTTGTTGTGTATAGAATACTTTGAAAAGTAAGAAAATTGTTTATTTCCTTTATGCATTAAAACAAATTATTAGAAAGGAAATGGAATTAGATTTGCATGCATATAGTAGGTTGGTAATAAAACATTTTGATCTATACATGGAAATGTAAAATTTAGTTTATTTAAAACTGTTATTTAAATTATTTGCAGAAAATAAAAGAAAAAAATATTATATCCATCTCTAAGGTTTTATTTAATAAATTATAGGTTATTCTAGTTGCGATTAAATTTATTAAATTTTGTCATTTAAACAATTTTTGTTAGATTTATCAAATTTTGTCATTTGTTTATTGCAGAAATAAATTCTATAGTTAATCGGATTTATTGAAATAAATAATTTCTTAAGATGTTGTTCTAAGTATATTTAATACTGTTAATTACTTTATTTTTGCAGAAAGAAAAGCCATATTTAGATAGCCTAACTATTTCTTTTGCTAACTAGGATGTTAAATAAAGGAAATATTTAAAATGATTAAAATTGAAGAAATTATCTATTCTGTAATATATGTATCAGAATAAAAATACCTGCGTATATTTACAAAAAAAAAAGGAATTGCCTAGATACAATATATATAAACAAAATTTATATGCATATACAAAATGATAAACTTGGAAATGAATTCATCCCTTAAAATTAAACTAAATGACAAACTTATCTGATTAATATATATATATATATATATTATCATTTACAATGAACAACAAAAAAAAATATATTATTAAAATCTTTATTTAAAAAAATAAAATAAAAAAAATAAAGCAGTTCTTAGCGTTCGGGCCGAACCCACTATGCGAAGTACAGTGGTCGGAGGGGAAGCCGAACCACTATGGTCCGCACAGTGGTCAGTGCGGCTTGAGTCGCCACTGTGAGCATCCACAATGGACGACACCACTGTGGCATCCCACAGTGGATGGCCCAAGAGCCGCCACTATGGGCGGCCATAGTGGACGTCGCCACTGTGGAAACCCACAGTGAGCGGCACCCCTAGGAACGCCGCCGCCCGCCACTATCTCAAGAAACCCTCGCCTTGTTGTCATGGCCGCCATGGGTGAGCCTGTCCCTGCAACACAAGGATAAAACCTTAGCCCGATTAGGGCTAGGGTAGAAGAAATATTGAAAGATAATAAAGAAATAAGAATGAATAAAATAAAAAGGGCTCTATTAATATATAAATAAAATTAGGGTTTCACAGATTTTTTTAATAGAAAAATATAAATTTTATTTATATATATATATATATATATAAAGAGAGAGAGAGAGAGAGAGAGAGAGAGAGAGAGAGAGAGAGAGCTATAATATGAGCAAAGTTGGGTAATGTGTTAATAATTCTGGTTAAGGAAAATATATACAATTAAATTATATATATTAAAGAGTTTTATAATTTATTATTCATATTAATGTTATTTTAATTTAAAAATATTTATTAATAATGTTGCTTAAGGGCAAGTGGTAGGTCTAATATTTTATTAGTGATTTAATTTTATTATAAATATGTTCTCTTATAAACGTAAGGTTACATTAAAAAAAAAAAAAATGGGGGGGGGTTTGGATTTTATTATTATTTTGGAGTTTAACCTAAATATAGATTTTAGAGATTAAACTTATGAGACAAAATTCCATTATGTATTAAATTGACCACTTAGATGATTAAGTTTTAAAAAAACAAAAAAAACACTTTAACTAACGCTAAAACATAGACATTTATAAACTAAGTGTCAGAACTAATTTAATTAGTTCCTAAAATAAATTAATGATTGTTGGAGATTAATTATATCTTCGTCAATTATTTGAGAGAATTTTGATTTAATAAATCTATTGTCAAAATTTGATGAGATAATAAATTAACTTATTTAGTATTCCACATTTAAATTAAATTATTAAGGAAGGATGTATTAACAAGATGATGGAAACTTGATATTTATTAAATAATTGGTATCGAACCTAGTAATTTTATTAATGTCTATTTAATAGAAATGGATCTAATTAAGTACTATTAGACGCAACTGAAATGATGAGGACTTTTGAGTGAAATTATTATTACTCTTATAACATTTATTCGTTCCGCTTGTTTATAGGAATTATCATGATGGTATTTAATATCATTTAAGAATTCACTTGGAACAACTTGTTAAGATTTCTCAACTAGTTAAGCAATGGTTGCATGTAACTTTAGTGTTTTAAAAAAATAAATTTGTTGGTTGTGTTTTGCCCTCAAAGTTTGGGCATGACAGAGGTTAAGCAAGAAATGATGGAGGAGTTCAAAGCAATCACCTCTGAGAAAGGGAGAGATATGTTGGATAAAGCTAGTGTGTTAATTCTCCCTGAATTGGACATAACTGATGCATTGATCCTTGATGCAGTAAGGAAGGAAACAAAGTTGATGGAAGGTGTGACCTTTAACAAGGATAATGCTGCTCTTGTCTTATGGTCATTAAAGAAAGATGAGAGTAGGAGGAAAAAAGATGCCTCAGATTTTAGCCTCTTTGGAGGAATGATTGTTAAGAGGGTTCAAGACACAAGAGTGGTGGAAGCAGCTAGTACTGTTCTAGAAACTGCAAAGTTTAATGTGGTCGTAGTAGAGAAAGAAGCCCAAGAAAAGGCTACTCTTCAATTGAAGTTGGAAACTATTTTAAAAGCTTATAACGAGGCTAAGTAAGGAATAGCCAATAGGGACAACATCATCACTAAGCTCTAGAGCCAATTGGCAGGTCAACATCATCAAGGTGAGTCTTCAACATTGATGATTGCTTCTTCTCCAGCAAGACCCCCACCTACTAGTCCAATTATAGAATTCCCTCCTTCTCCTATGCCTTCTGGTTTCCAACCAGCTGAGACTTATCAACATGAAATGGAAAATTTGCAACAGGCCCAAGCCTTATTTGCAAACAAGTATGAGGAGAAGATAAAGGCAATGATTTCAAGTTTTACTGACACTGTTGATGCTCCTATAGTATATATTAACATGAAAAGAATTTTGGACACTCTTAGTGAGTTGAATGAAGATAAGGCTATTTTAGAGCCTATTATGAATAAATGGTTGCCCCGGGAAGTGGACTTAGAACTGATGTGTGCATCATATGATGAGGCAGGAGCTAATGCCATTATCAAGTCTACATGTAAGCTGGCAAAAGGATTAACAAAGTTGGCTGAAGGTAGAGCTAATGTGGAAAGAAAAGCTAATTTGTATAGGAAAAAATATACTGAGCATAAATTTGCATTGTTTCCTGGAGTTTTTCTCAACCAGAATCAGTTAAAGGATAAACAGGCATGGTTAGATGAGTTAAAGGCTAATTTATCCTTTAGGGTAAAAGAGATAATAAATAAAGATGACACCTCTTTGTTTGTTAAAACAATTGAGGAAATAGTGAAGATCAAATCTTATTACGGGTTTTTGGATTCAGAGGTAAGGAAAGTGAGGAATGTCTGGAAAAAGTTGTTAAAATTGAATAAAACAATTATTGGCCACTCATGGCCTACTAATGATGTTTTCCAAGGATGGTCCCAAAAGTATGCGGTGGCGGACATGGAGATTCAAGAAGAAGATGCTCCACAACAGTTCGAACATATTCCAGAACAGTTAGAAGGCACTCCTGAATGGTCAGAGGATATTGCGGAAGAGCCACCAATTGAAGAAGTCGTTGAAGCAGAAAAGGACATGTAACTGCTTCTTGAGTGAAGGAGTTTTTTGTAACAAACTTTTTTGAAAAGAAAGTCTGAATCTTTGTATGCATCCATGTTATTATAAATGGATACCAGGACTAGTAAAAGGGGATCGCAAGGAATTGTAAGAAAACACTGCAGAAATTTATTTGAGCTTTTTTCTAAGTTAATGGAGAATATTCAAAAGTTCTTGTAATACTTTCTGAAATAATATCAATATACAGACTATCAGTTTTGAGCTCAAACTTTGTGTTGTCTTCAAGTATTTTTTGCAAATATTTATTGTTTCATTCTGAGTAATCTAGGGTTATTCCTTTTGAATATGGGTTGTAAGGTAACTCCAAGTAGATGTGCTTCTTATCTTTTCTCTTTAGGAGGGGAATTAAATATGCAGGAATCATTTCTATCAGTAAATTATTTGTGGGATACTTTGAATTCGATAAATGTAGTTTAGTTTGTTTTGAATGAATTATTATGTATGTCAGGCATATGTGGGGATCTGTAGAAGCCAAACTGACAGGATGTGTGAAGATGTTTGATTGTGGGAGTATTGTTTGAACTTAGATGACTCTGTGGTCTGGATAAGGCACTGGTATCTATTATGGTTGTCTTTCTACATATCTTGTAGGTCAATACTGAACATGAGTACAAGTTTTAATTCTTTATTTCAGTAGGTTTTAAGGTGATAAGATCCACTGGTTTTCAGACTGGTTTATTGTGGATTTGTCTTTTAAAAGTGTGAATTCAGTTCACAAAAGGTATACCCACCTAAACTTTGGACAAGTTCAAAGTGTAGAAGGTTAATCAAACCTTGTCATATGTTGTTCTGAAAGTTTTCTTCTCTGTGATCTCTAATCTGCAAACAAAGTTTATCATATTATTATAAGGATCTTAAGGGGAATCAGATTTTGAGAACAACACCAACTTTAATGATTAATACCGGTAAACCAGCCTTTTATGCCAGTAGACAGTTTTATCAGTTAATTGTAATACCGATAAATATTAATGCATGAAACAAAAAGACAAAGTCATCCACAACACATAACACCAATATTTGTACATGGAAACCCTGTAAGGGGAAAAACCATGGTGGGAAACCTTACCCACAATCAGATGATACTACAATAGATAGTATGTGTATACAAATGGGGTCTGCACATGCAGAAAGGCCAAGCACCTAGAGCTCACTTCTCAAACACAAATAGGAGTCACACTGACTACAATTGGATGGCTAAATCCAATAAGGATGTACTGCTCAAATTGGCAACTTTCTATGCTGGATTCAGTACCGGTGTAGTTCTGATTATCTTCACAAAAACCCTCCTTTAACCTTGAAATGATGTCTACATGTATAGCTCTACTTATTCTCGCATATACCTTCACACAATTCTTTTTCGTACTCCACACTTGATCTTACAAATAAGATCTTACATTTATATCATAACCTAAGACCAATTTTAGTAGGTCGACTCTAAAAGATATTACAATAAAATCAATTTACAAATAAAACAATGTTCGATGCAATAACCGATTCAACATGTCGGCTTGATGCATTTACAACAATAATAAGACATCTCCATAGCATGTTGTGCTGATCTGGAAAAGATAAACATGTCGGTGTATATCCTAGACCTATTTTGTCGGTAACAAAAAATATGCAAATGCGAAATATGCCAATGACCAAAACTCCAAGACAAAGTGTCCAAATGATGTCTTTGTCATAACCAGGTGTTTTCCATGCTATTCCAAGTATTGGTGAACATTATATCCTACCGGTGTACCAGATACCGGTGACTATGCATAAGTCACTTGCTTTCCGGTGAATGTTGTTGATTCTCCAAAGTGCCAGAGTTGATAAGTGTTTAGTAGGTGTTGACATCAATGACAAAACCATACCAAAATACCAACAATCTCCCCCTTTGGCATTGATGGCAATACAAGATGGAAAAACCATCAAAGTGCCAAAATAGAAATGCCAAATACCAAAAACCAATAATCTCCCCAAAGTAACAATCTCTCCCCCTTTGACATCAAATGCCAAAGCAATATAAAGACCATTTTTCAAATACAAAATACCAAACAATTCACTTTACCAACTACTCCCCCTGAGAAGTAGCTTTAATGATTAATACCGGTAAACCAGTCTTTTATGTCAGTAGACAGTTTTATCAATTAATTGTAATACCATTAAAGATTAATGTATGAAACAAAAAGACAAAGTCATCCACAACACATAACACCAATATTTGTACGTGGAAACCCTGTAAGGGGAAAAACCACAGTAGGAAACCTTACCCACAATCAGATGATACTACAACAGATAGTATGTGTATACAAATGGGGTCTGCACATGCAAAAAGGCCAAGCGCCTAGAGCTCACTGCTCAAACACAAATAGGAGTCACACTGACTACAATTAGATTGTTAAATCCAATAAGGATGTACTGCTCAAATTGGCATCTATCTATGCTGGATTTAGTACCGATGTAGTTCTGATTGTCTTCACAAAAACCCTCCTTCAACCTTCAAATGATGTTTGTGTGTATAGCTCTTCTTATTCTCGCATATACCTTCACACAATTCTTTTTCACACTCCACACTTGATCTTACAAATAAGATCTTACATTTATATCATAACCTAAGGCCAATTTTAGTAGGTCGGCTGTAAAGGATATTACAATAAAATCAATTTACAAATAAAATAGTATCTGATGCAATATCCGATTCAACATGTCGGCTTGATGCATTTACAACAATAATAAGACATCTCCATAGTGTGTCGTGCTGATCTGGAAAAGATAAACTTGTCGGTGTATATCCTGGACCTATTTTATCGATAACAACAAATATGCAAATACGAAATATGCTAATGACCAAAACTCCAAGACAAAGTGTCCAAATGATATCTTCGTCATAACCAGGGGTTTTCCATGCTATTCCAAGTGTCGGTGAACATTATATCCTGCCAGTGTACCAGATACCGGTGACTGTGCATAAGTCACTTGCTTTCTAGTGAATGTTGCTGATTCTCCAAAGTGCCAGAGTTGATAAGTGTTTAGTAGGTGTTGACATCAATGACAAAACCATACCAAAATACCAACAATCTCCCCCTTTGGCATTGATGGCAACACAAGATGGAAAAACCATCAAAGTGCCAAAACAAAAATGCCAAATACCAAAAACCAATAATCTCCCCAAAGTAACAATCTCTCCCCCTGGGAGTGACATGAAATTTCCTTGTGTTTTTCCATACCAATCTTTCCCCCTTTGACATCAAATGCTAAAGCAATATAAAGACCATTTTTTAGATACAAAATACCAACCAATTCACTATACCAACTACTCCCCCTGAGAAGTAGCTTTCTCATCAAAGCCAAAGCAAAAGATTTCTCTGTTATTTATGTCGGTTGATGACTATCATCAATTGTCTAAGTTTCTACCAGTGGGGATATGACCCCAAGCTGGTCTTTGAGGTATTCAAAAGTCTCCTTAGGTAGAGGTTTAGTGAAAATATTTGCAATCTGCTCTTTAGTATTCACATAAACCATTTTAATTTCTTTTGCTTCAACATTTTCCCTTAGAAAATTTAGTTTGATAGAAACTTGTTTGGTTTTAGAATGTAATACCAGATTCTTAGATATATCAATTGTTGTAGTGTTATCACAATAGATAGTAATAGGTTCCTTGCATTTTACTTTTATATCCTTCAACATTTCCTTAAGCCATAGTACCTGTGTACAGTTGGTTGCTACTGCAACATATTCTGATTCAGCTGTTGATAAAGATGTACAACTTTGTTTCTTACTCAACCAAGAAATTAGTCTACTTCCAAGAAAAAATGCTCTGCCAGTGGTGCTTTTTCTATCATCTACATCTCCTGCCCAATTTGTATCTGTGTATGCACATAATTCAAATTTTTCATCTATAGGATACCATAATCCAAGATTTGTAGTGCCTTGCAAGTACCAGAAAATCCTTTTTACTGCTGATTCATGATTTTCTCTAGGATTACTCTGAAATCTTGAAACAATACATACTACATTCATGATATCAGGTCTTGTTTGTGTCAAATATAGTAAACCTCCTATCATAGATTTGTACCTAGTCGGATTAACAGGTGTAGATTCATCCCTTAGTGATAATTTGTCAGTTGTAGTCATAGGTGTTCTTACCGGTTTAGAGTTCTCCATCCCAAATTTCTTTAATAACTCCTTCAAGTACTTGGATTGACTGAAGAATATACCTATCAGTCTGTAAAATCTGCAGTCCTAAAAAGAATTTTATTTCTCCAATCATAGACATTTCAAATTCTTACTGCATTTCAATAGAAAACTCTTTACATAATCCATCTTCTCCTCCAAAGGTTATATCATCAAAAAAAGCTTCTATAACAAAGATGTCATCATTTGTCACTTTATAATATAAGTTGCTATCAACATTACCTTTAGAAAAACCAATCTTCAAAAGATACTTATCCAATCTTGCATACCAAGCTCTTAGAGCTTGCTTCAACCCATACAAAGCTTTCCTTTACGTGCAAACCATATCTTTGTTATCTATCAAAGAAAATCCATCAGGTTGTTCAATGTAAACTTCTTCTTCAAGATCTCCATTCAGAAATGCACATTTAATATCCATTTGATATAATTTGTAGTTCTTGTGTGCTGCAAAAGCCAAAAATAATCTAACTGCCTCAATTCTAGCTACCAGTGCAAAGGTTTCATTATAATCAATTCCTTCTTTCTGAGAATATCCCTTACACACTAATCTTACTTTATTCCTGATTATCTTACCATCTTCATTAAGTTTGTTTCTCAATACCCACTTTGTTCCAATCACATTTTTGTCTTTAGGCCAGGGAACTAATGTCCAGGTGTTATTTTTCTCAATTTGTTCTTTTTTCCTCCTCCATAGCTTTAATTCAGTGTTTATCTTCACATGCCTTATTAATTGATGATGGTTCAATTTGAGAAATAAGACATACCTCTTCATTCGCCAGTCTTCCTCTTGTCATAACTCCTTTATTCTTGTTCCCAATTATCTGATCTTCAAAGTGATTCAGTCTTACATACTAGGGTGTCTTTGTTTGTTGTTGTTCCTCAGTTACTGTGGAATTTTCAGATGACACCAGTGTAACTGGATCTTCATTCTATACCAGTGGGTTCAATGTAGGTTCATTTAGAATCTCTGTTGCTGGTTCAAAGTCTATATACCTTGAAGTTCCTCTGAATTGTTCATCAATCTTCACATTTGTACTCTCAACAATTTTCTACAATCTTTTGTTAAAACATCTATATGCCTTGCTCTTAGATGAATAACCAAGAAATATTCCTTCATCACTTCTAGGATCAAATTTTCCAATATACTCATCCCTTCTAATGTAGCATTTACTTCCAAATATTTTGAAATATTTAAGAGTAGGAGTAATACCAAACCATAGTTCATGAGGGGTCTTACCGGTTTCACCTTTGATGTGAACTTTGTTGAATGTATAGACCATTGTACTTACTGCCTCTCTCCAATACATATGTGGTAGATTTGCTTCTGATAACATACTTCTTGCTGCATCCAAGATAGTTCTATTTTTCCTCTCAATGACTCCATTCGATTGTGGTGTCTGGGGTGCTGATAGTTGTCTTCTGATTCCATTCACTTCACAGAATGCATTAAATTCCTTAGATGTAAATTCTCCTCCTTGATCTGATCTCAGACATTTGATTTTCTTACCAGTTTCATTCTCTACCATTACTTTGAACAATTTGAACTTTCCAAGTGCTTCTAATTTTTCTCTGAGAAAAGTAACCCAACACATTCTAGAGTAGTCATCAATGATTAGCATGAAATATATATCACCTTGCAAATTTTTAGTTCTAGCTGGACCACATAAATTAGTATGAATTAAGTCAAGAGCATTATTTGATTTTTCTGGAATACTTTTAAAAGTAGCTCTAACTTGTTTTCCAATACATTCCTTATATACTGTATTGTGAGGTTTGACAATTTTAGGTAAATCTCTAACTGCCTTAGTAGTACTAATTTTTGCCATGCAATCAAAATTTACATGACAAAGTCTCTTATGCCATAGCCAAATTTCATCAATATGTGCAATCAAGCATGTCTTTTCACTGTTATTCAAGTGAAAGATATTACCTCTAGTTTGATTACCGATTGCAATTTCCAAACCAGTTCTATTCATGATTATGTATTTTTCCACTTTTTAATTGTAACTGAAATCCCTTCTCAACTAATTGACCAACACTCAAAAGATTATGCTTTAAACCTTCAACATAGTAAACATTGTCAGTATTATGCTTACCATCAAGAGATATTGTACCTTTACCTTTGATCAAACAATCTTTATCATCTCCAAATCTGACTAAGCCTCCATTATATTCCTGAAAGTTCAAGAATTTACTTTTATCACCAGTCATATGATATGAGCATCCTGAATCAATGATCCATTCATCCTTAACTTCAATTTTAGCTTCCAGGGCCTGCTCTACTAGTTGAACAATAGGTGTCAGTTGATCTTCTGTTATAGCAACAAAAACCAATCCATTGTCTACCGGATCTTCATGAGAATCATCAGTCACTCCTTCATCAACAAGATAACAAGATTTATCTTTATTCTTCTTAAATCTGTATCTCTGATATTTAGGGTTAGGCTTGTATGTTCTCCTAGTTTCTTATCTTAGTCTAGCATGTCTATCAGGGCATCTAGAAGCCATATGACCAATCTTATTATAGTTAAAGCATTTAAAGGGTGCTTTACCTTCATACTTACTTCCAACTGGACCTTTTGGCATTTTCCTTGCAAATAGTGATTCAAGTTCTTCAAGTTCTTCATTTTCTCTCCTGCTTTCCTTAAGTTCTCTTGCATAAAAGGCTTTCCAATCAAACTTGTCAAATGATGGTGCAAATGATGTTGATGCCTTAAAAGCTAAATCTGTCTTTATAGTAGTAATAGGACCAAATTCCTCAATTTCAAAAGCTGAAAGTTTTCCAGTCAATGTATCCCTAGTTATTGATGTATTAGGCATTGTTCTTAACTCATTTATAGCAGTAACCTTCATTTTATATGCCAGTGGCAATCCTCTTAAAACTTTTGAAACAACTTCACTTAAGGTTCCTCCACAATATTTAATACCCAAAACAATTTTATTTACTCTTTCCATAAAAGCAGAAATCCTTTTATCTTCTTCCATTTTCAGATTTTCATACCTGACCCAGAAGCTTTCAAGTTTTACAATTTTGACTGTGGAATCTCCTTCATTCAGTGTTTCCAAATGATCCCAAATAGCTTTAGCAATTGATCTATCTGATAATCCCATGATTTGATGATCTGTTAATGTGCTCAAAAGTGCTTCTCTTGCTTTGGAATCATTTTTTTCATCTTTAGCCAAGTTTAGTGGATTAGGCTGACTGGTTGTAGGAGTTGTATAGCTATTCTTTGTAACATCCCAGATGTCCTTTCCAATGCAATTTAGATGTGTCTCCATTCCGATCTTCCATATGCCATAGTTGGTTCCATCAAGTTTAGGACTGTCCTTCCTGAAATAGTTAGTAGACATTGGATCTCCTCAAGCTATTAAACTTATGCAAAAAGAGGACTAGGCTCTGATACCAATTGTTAGGTCCCAGAGATAACTGAGAGGGGGGGTGAATCAGTTGTCTAACAAATTCAAACCAAAAACAACTTTACCAACTTTAATGATTAATACCGGTAAACCAGTCTTTTATGTTGGTAGACAGTTTTATCAGTTAATTGTAATACCGGTAAAGATTAATGCATGAAACAAAAAGACAAAGTCATCCACAACACATAACATCGATATTTGTACGTGGAAACCTTGTAAAGGTAAAAACCATGATGGGAAACCTTACCCATAATCAAATGATACTACAATAGGTAGTATGTGTATACAAATGGGGTCTGCACATGCAGAAAGGCCAAGCACCTAGAGCTCACTACTCAAACACAAATAGGAGTCACACTGACTACAATTGGATGGTTAAATCCAATTAGGATATACTGATCAAATTGGCATCTTTCTATGCTGGATTCAGTACCGGTGTAGTTTTGTTTGTCTTCACAAAAACCCTCCTTCAACCTTCAAATGATGTCTATTCGTATATCTCTGCTTATTCTCGCATATACCTTCACACAATTCTTTTTCGCACTCCACAATTGATCTTACAAATAAGATCTTACATTTATATCATAACCTAAGACCACTTTTAGTAGGTCAGCTCTAAAGGATATTACAATAAAATCAATTTACAAATAAAACAATGTCCGATGCAATAACCGATTCAACATGTCATCTTGATGTATTTACAACAATAATAAGACATCTCCATAGCGTGTCGTGCTGATCTGGAAAAGATAAACCTGTCGGTGTATATCCTAGACCTATTTTGCCGGTAACAACAAATATGCAAATATGAAATATGCCAATGACTAAAAACCCAAGACAAAGTGTCCAAATGATGTCTTCGTCATAACCAGGTGTTTTCCATGCTATTCCAAGTGCCGGTGAACATTATATCCTACCGGTGTACCAGATACCAGTGACTGTGCATAAGTCACTTGCTTGCCGATGAATGTTGTTGATTCTCCAAAGTGCCAGAGTTTATAAGTGTTTAGTAGGTGTTGACATCAATGACAAAACCATACCAGAATACCAACACCTTGTTCCTCTAGTCAAAGACATCCTGGAGTCACTTAGAAATCATGATAGCGAAAATCAAAGTTGAACAATCATGTTAAAATCATTACCCAAAAGATATCATTGATTGAAAAGTGTGCAAATGTGCTTATACTGACTTTCTGATAGGTTGATGGTTGATAATTTGATCTCGTGTTCAACATTGGATGTGTCTCCATTTTCTCTTGATAAGGGTTGTTTAACTGTTGTTCTACCTGTTTGATTAAGCTCAAAATGATCAAGAATTTTGCCCCAAGCCTAGAAACAAAGTCGTTATGATATACTCATTGATCCAAACTATGGAAAGAGATTAGCTAGGATGCCTGCTTATGTACAAAGGCTTCATGATGGATATGGACAGTGCTGATGGAAAATGAATGTAATCAGAAATATGCATGAACTAATAGATGGAAGAGCTAGCGAACAGATAGTGCCTGTTTTCCAGTTTTTCATCATCCTTTCTTTTCTCGATCTGCCTGGTTGTGTGGATTTTACTTTAGTACTAGTTCCCTAGCTTGAAATATGTGTGGTTTGACCCTATGATTATAATTTTGACATATTCTTTGTTGATATACCTTTAAATGATCAACAACATTTTGTCTTCTTTCATGGATTAATTCTAACTCTTGTAATCTAGATACTCGTTGTTCTTTATCTGGGATGAGACCTTTTAATAATACTCGTAGAGAAGGTATCTCTACTTCTATTAGCAGTATTGCTTCTAATCCATAAACAAGAGAGAAAGGTGTGGCACCTGTTGGTGTGCGGATACTAGTATGGTAGGCCATAGAGTGGGGTTTATTGAATATGTCAATCTCTTACAACATCATTCACTGTCTTTTTGAAGATTTTCAAAATAGTTTTGTTTGATGCTTCTGCTTGCCCATTCCCTTGTGGATAGTAGTGTGTGGAGAATCTGTGTTAGATCTTGAATTTCTCACATAGCTCTTGTACATCCTAATTCTTGAACGGTCGCTCATTATCAATAATAATGGTCATTGGTATTCCATAGCAACAGATGATGTAGTTCAAGATAAATGCAACAATTTGTTAACCTGTGATATTTGTGAGAGGTACTGCCTCAATCCATTTTGTGAAATACTCTCTAGCTACAAGGATGAATTTGTGACCATTAGATGAAGAAGGATTTATCTTTCCTACTAGATCAAGACCCCATTGGCATAAAGGCCAAGATTTTGCCAAAGCATGAAGTTCTTGTGTTGGTGCATGAATCAAATTCCCATGGATCTGACATTGTTTGCATGTTCTAGCTATCTAAAAAGGATCTCGTTCCATAGTTGGCCAATAATAGCCCAAGCGTATGAGTTTTTTCGAAATGGTAAGACCACTTGAATGAGTGCCACAAATTTTATTATGGACTTCATGTAAGGCCTTCTCAAATTCTTCTTGTTCAAGACATCTTAAAAGAGCACCTTCCAGACCTCGTTTAAATAGGGTATCCACGACGAGAGTATAATGGGACGATTGGCAAATAAAGTTTTTCTTTTGATTTTTTGATAAGTCGAGAGGGAGGATATTATCTTTTAGGTATGTGTAAGTTTTTTCCATAATGGGAGGAATCATGCCCAACAAGGTGACAGATAGTTTGGGAATCAGGACAATTATGAGCAGGGTAAAACAACTCTTCTACCAAGAATTCATAACGCTGCTGATTTTCCCCTGTCTGAAGGAGAGAAGCAAGTGTAGCCATGGAATCTATTGCTTTGTTGTCATTCCTTGGAATCTGCTGGAAGGTTATTTCTACAAAGTATTTCTTGATATCATCAACCATCTTTTTATAAGGCATTAACTTTTCATCCTTTGTTTGATAATTCTCATTAATTTGATTGATGACAAGTTGAGAGTATCCAAAGACTTAAAGTTGTGTAATGTTCTATTCTATAGCCATTTTGATACATGTAACCAAAGCTTCATACTTTGTTATGTTGTTGGTGCATGGAAAGCTTAATTTGTATGCTTTTGGAATTGTATGACCTTGTGGTGTGATGAATAGAATGCCTACTCTTGATCCATGTTGTGTATATGAACCATCAAAGTATAATTGCCATGTTTTTGTGGTGAGCGTTAGGATATCAGCATCAGGAAACTCAATCTGTAAAGGATGATTATCTTGAAGTGAATCCTCTGCTAGTTGGTCTGGAATGACTTGCCCTTTTATACCTTTTCTATCAACATACTCAATATCAAACTCACTCAGGATCATGATCCATTTTGCTAGTCATCCTGTTAATGTTGCCTTGCTGAGTAAATATTTTAATGGACAAATTTTAGCTATCAACTTGATGGAGTGAGATAGTAAACAATGTCTTAATTTTTGAGAAGCAAAAACTACCTCCAAGCATGCTTTTTCTATTGGAGAATAATTGATCCTGTATCCCACTAATGTTCTGTTGATGTAGTAGATGGCTCATTCTTTTTCTTCATTATCCTGTTGTACAAGCAAAAATCCTAATGATGCTTCGGTGGTCGATACATAGAGCAATAACAGCTTTCCTAGAATTGGTGACATTAGGATAGGTGGTTGCATGAGATATGCCTTGATCTTGTTGAATGCGTCCTCACATTTATGGCTCCATTTGAAATGAATATTTTTATGCAATAGATGAGTAAATGGTTGACATTTATCTGCTAGTTGAGCAACAAATCTTCTGATCGATTGGAGTCTTCCTTGGAGTGATCTTAGTTGACTTACATTCTTGGGGGATGCCATTTCCATGATTTCTTTTACCTTAGCTGGATCCACTTCGATACCTCTAGCTGAAACAATGGATCCCAATAGCTTGCCTGAAGTGACTCCAAAGGCACATTTCTTAGGGTTTAGCTGTAGCTTGTACTGTTATAACTGATCAAAGATCTTTTCCAGTATCCCTATATGTTCTTCTCTATTGTATGATTTAGCCAATATGGCATCCACATAGTCTTCCATGAATGTATGCATCATGTCATGAAATATAGTTGTCATAGCTCTTTGATATGTAGCACCTGCATTTTTTAATCCAAAAGGCATGACGTTCTAGTAGAAAGTACCCCATGGACATGTGAAAGTTGTCTTTTTTTGATTGTCGGGTGCTATTTTGATCTGATTGTATCTGGAGAAACCATCCATTAGAGAAAACATGGAGTGTCCAACAATTAAATCTACAATGATGTCGATGTTAGGCAAAGGAAAATCATCTTTTGGACATGCATTATTAAGATCTCTAAAGTTTGTGCATATTTTGATGCTTTTATCTAGTTTTGAAACAAGAACGATGTTGGATACCCATTGAGGATAGGCAACTGGTCTGATGAATCTGACATCCAATAATTTCTTTAGTTCTACTTTGACTAGAATATCAATATGCGGATGTATTTTTCTTAACTTTTGTTTAACTGGTTTAGCTCTGGGACTGACATTTAAGTGATGCATAATAAGCTCTGGATCTAACCCTAGCATGTCTGCATAGGACTAGGAAAAATTGATTTGTCATCATTTGAAGAATTCCATATATTGTTGCATTTCTTGCTCAGATAGAGAAGTCATTGGATGAAGAATCTTTGGTTGCTCTATTGTGCCAATGTTAACTACCTCTGTTGGTTCGATCAAAATGGATGACCTTTCTTGATAGTGCTCAGGTAGAGTGTCAAATCTCCCATCTTCCAGTGCCTCAAGGAGGTTTTCATCATTAGATGCATCCTTTCTTTTTACTTTTTCCCGATCTAATGTTGCCAAGAAATGGTTTTCAGCATTAGACCTTATATTGTTTTCTTTATTTTTCTTTTTGCGACTAGGAGATTTGGCACCCACTTAACTGGAAGATGCATTGCTGAAATTCTTGGTGAAAGTTGTTGCGGGTTAGATTGTATTAAGATATACAGATATGGCATAGTCATTCGGAAAGGTATCAATGGCAGTATGTCCTTCATTTTACCAATTAATAAGCTCAGGGTGGAGTAGAGGTAAGGGATCTTCAGGTTGGGATGTTTCGAGAATATCAAGGGTCATGATAGATGTATCAAATTTTTCAATATGTATGTTAATGTCTAGAATGGTACTCTCATCAAAATGACCTCACACAAGAAGTTTCTGATCATCCTCAATTAAGTCCAAGTCAGCTGAATGTGATTCTAATTCAAGTGACTAGTTCCTAACGTTTGCTCTGCATACGTGTGAACTACATCGACTCCTACATCTCCTTCAAAGCAATTTTCTTCAGCTGATTCTTCAGAGTAATAGGAATCCCATTCCCATTCATTAGAATATGTATCACTTGCAACCTACAATCTACAGATTTGTTCATATAGTATTTGATTTGTTTCATCAACTTTTGTTGCTATATCTTTTCTTCTTTCATATTCAACCTCTTCAAGACTGAGATTGAGTTTTGTCAACCTTGCTATGAGCTCTCCTTGACTTATATTAGCTTCTTTCTTGTTTTGATTGATATTTAATGTTGCTTGAGAGGTGATTTTAGTTTGTTTCTCTTGTTGATTTGAAGCTTGCTTCTTTTCCCATTTCATGTTTGGTGGTGTTTTTTTCTTATATGATGTTTCTTCTCTTTCAATTGCTAGTTGTTATTGTCCATTTTCATATTCCTCTTGTTGTTAACTAAAAGATGTGTCTTCTGGTAAAGTAACTTGTCCATACCCTAAGACTATTTTGTTAGTAGCTTGCTAAGTATGAGGTTGAATAGGTTCTGAGATACCTTCTTTTCTTTTTCCTATAGGACCTGTTTCAGTGTATCCCATTTTTCTGAGAATGTTAAATCCTTTTCCATACTTTTCTATAGGTATGCAAACATTGTGGATCTTTTGTTGAAATTATTCATCCTTGTATATCCACTGTAGTACATCTTTGTCTTTTGTTTCCTCTGATAAAGTTCGAGCACTAAAAAATGCTCCATCAAATATCGGAAGATGTTTTACAATTGGTTGTTGTTTAGAGTTTGATGGTTTTCCAAAGGATTTAGGAGAAAGTGGTAATTGTGATATTGAATTCTCTCTATTCCCTCGATCTCTTAGCTGCATTTGTTTTTCCATACTTGAAAAATAGAGGCAAATGATTGTTCCTTGGATTGTGCATTTGAAGATGATGCCTCCCTATTATGAGGAACAATGACTTCTTGAGCTGGTTTGAGATTACTACAGTACTGAAATGGATTTGAATCTACCGAGATTGTAATTTTCTACCCATTGTAGGGAAACTTTAAGCACTAATGATATATTGATGGCACAACTTGTATTTCATGTATTCAGGGTCTCCCCAAGAGTATGCTGCATGATAAATATAAGCCTAGAACTTGGCATGTTGTGTCTTTCTTTAAAGGTCCCACTCTGATGGGTAACATCACAACTCCTTTAGAGGAATGTTCTTCTTCATCATAGGCTTTAATGGTGATCATTTTCTGGGGATCAACTCCATCTTCTGAATAACCTAGAGCACAGACAAGACACAAACAATAAATGTTTAAGCCAACTCCTCCATCTATTAGGACATGTTTAACTTGCTTCTTATGAATGATTTCGATATGAAAGGGAGCATTATGGGGATGTTGCAAGGACATGTCATCTTCTTCAGTGAATGCTAAGTAGTGAGGGGTTGTGAGGTGTCCCATCATGGTTTGGAATTGATCGATATCAAGATCTTTGGACACTGTTGTATCTACTAATGCTCGTTCAAGAATTTCTTTGTGTGCAGGTGAAAGCTTTAAAAGTTCCAAGATGGATATTTGTGCAGGTGTTTTCTGCAATTGATCCACTAGATTGTATTGTTTGGTAGTGGATGATGTGTTTGTCATAGGACCTGGCAAAAAAACTTTAGCTTTTCTTCTTGTGATAGCATGAGAAGGTTCTTGATTTTGCTTTTCTTTAACTACAATCACGTTTACTACATTATCATAGGTATGAGCGTAGTTTACCTTCGCTTTACCCTTACCATTATTTATTGATGATGATTCACCTTTCTCATAGTTTGGAAGTGGATTTTTAAAAGTTGTATGAGATTCATTTGTTGTATGTCCATCCACAGTTATTACTTCATTATCAATCAAATCTTGGATGACATGTTTTAACTGTTGACAATTATCTGTGTGATGTCCCTTGTTTCGATGGAAATCATAATAATGGTTATCATTCCACCAAGGTGGTTTTATTTGAGGTTCGTAGTTCCTTTCTTCTAGCAAAGTAATCAATTTGTTTGCGATAAGTGTCTTTAGTGCAGATCCAAGGGGTTCACCAATGTTTGTAAATTGTCCTCGAAAGAAAATATTGATAGTTGCTTTTTGGTGATGATTGTTTTGTTGAGCCGTTTTTGAGTGAGTGGATAAATTAAAAACCAGTTGCTTTGGTTTCACATTTTTGTTATCCACTATTCCATCATTGATGACATTACGATTTCTATTCCAAAATTTTGGCTTATCATTGTGATTGTTGTTAGGAGGATGAACTTCATCTTTGTATATTTTCAATTCACCTTTCTTTATCATGGCTTCCTCCATTCTAATTCCATTATCAATCATTTTTCCAAAACTTTGATTTCCTTGCATTTTTAAATAATAACTCATTCAATCATTTAGGTTGTCGATGAATATGTCCATTTTTCATACTCTGGCACTATACGAGGATACCGTGAAGCTAACCATCTCCATCCCTGTAAAAATGTCATAAAAGGTTCTCCAGCCTTTTGTTTGGCATTGCATAGGTCTAGCATTGTTACTTCATGTTGTAAATTGTAAGAGTATTGTGAAAAAAAAACTTATCCACCAACTCTGAGAATTATTTGATTCTAGATGGAAGTTTGGAGAACCATTCCATAGCTAGTCCAGTTAAGCTTTTTGGAAATAATCTCATTAAGTAGGTATCCTCATGTGAAAACTCCATACTCATTGTGCAAAATTCTCATATATGATCTTGAGGGTTAGTGCTTCCATCATATTTTTTGTATCTAGGAGTTTCAAAACCTATAGGAAATGGTATCATGTTTAGATTTATGTTGAATGGATAAGGACAGATTTGTTGAAGTGAGTATCTTCTAATATTTCCTCTCTGCATATCTTGAATTTGTGTTTGCAATGTTTGTATTTGTTGTGTGAGAGTTGTGATAGGATTATCAACATGATCTTTTATTGCATAGCCATTATTTTTCCTTCTAGGAGGATCTGGAATTTTTCTTGTTTCATCTCTATCCCTTCTTGTATCTTCATTGGATTGAATGTTATTAAGAATTTCTACTTCATCTCTTTTGGGAATGTAAGTTTCTTCATTGGTTCTGGTGTTACAAGCAATTGATGTGTCATTCATTTTGAGACCAAAAATATCCTCATATTGTTCACTATTAGGGGGAGTGTCACTTTTCTTTTGTGTCGATTTGTTCACATCAAAATCTTGGGGGAGTGTAGCACCTGATTTTGCTAACATTAGGAAATATTTTTCTTTTTATCCTTCCAATAATTTCTGCATAAATTTATCAAATTGAGGATATTTTTTGATGTCTCTTATATTTTTTTTTATGTTATTTCTCCTCCAACTTGTATTTCATCTTCATGTTCCATGATTCTATGCTTTTTAGTTATTTCCAATGTTTTGATTTCCGTCTCTGAGCTCTAGTTAGAACAGACATACATGTGTGTTAGATATTGTGCTAGAATTTGATTGTCCAAAAATTTGTTTTGATAAGTGATCGATTGTCAATGTAAATGTGATAACGTGATATTACACGAAAAGATGATTCAAGTGTTTAAAAGTTTGCAAGTTTTTTGATCTTCGATTTTGGGAGTGCAATGATGATGATTTGATAAGAACCAAGTCCAGTAGGAACGATATATCCTACGATGTGGGACAAGGTTATCCTGACCAAATGTTGTAGTTTTGTGATAAAGGATGATAGATCCTGGTGAGAAACTATGTTAGAGTGATCAGTTTATCAAAGAGCGTGATAATGAACTTTTAGATGCTTAGATCTTGAACTTGTTGAATGTGAGCACTTAAAAATCTTGAGGTGTTTATGTTCTAGAGTCTGATTTTGACAAATGATAACTTGACCAAGTGAACAAAGAAGACAATCTAAGCACAAAGCAACAAATATTAGGTGTTTATGCTCATTGTAAATTGACCAAGCAAATAAAACAGATCTGAAAAAGATGCACAAGAAGACAGTTTTGGACCAACAGAGATAGAATTTCATATAATAGACTACACAGACCCGAACGACAATTTATACAGCTCATACAATAAAGCAGAAATCTCACATGATAGAAAATCCTCTGTTAAGATGACTCGTATGACACTTTTCACTGGATCGGATGATGAAAGATAATATAAAATTTTCTACTACACAGGCTCATACGATAATTCCCACCAGACCATACGACAAAGTAGATACCTCGTACGACAAAAAGACAAACTCATACCTATGAAGTGTGATGCCTACAGATGCAACACAAAACACTCAATAGATCATTACAAGAATGGTTAGCAAATTTAAAACAAAGGAAGATAAAACCATGGCAAAGCGATCTATCGCCTCCTAAGAGATGCGAGAGTGGATTTGCTCTTAGATCTAGATAAGAAAATTCCAGTGACTTGATTACACCTAGATGGAGGATTTGAAATGATAATGATGCAATTTAAGCTAGAAAACATAATTATTAAGCTACATGATTCAACAATTATGCTAGAAAATGATCAAATTAAGCTAGATCTAAGATGCAATTGCCCATAATAACAATGCTTGAATGATATGCTAAGAGATATTATGCCTATAGTAACAATGCCTAAAATGCAAATGAGATGGGATTATTAATGCTCCAAAATGGGGGATATTTATAGGATTTCCAAGGTCAGGGGTGAGGTGGCAGGAATCAATGGTCAAGATTGAGTCTGAAGATATCAATGGTGAAATTGGAGGAGGTTGGAAAAGAGGTTGGAGGAAAGGGAACATTTGTCATCTCTATGGTGACAAGTGTCAGCGGGCCTCTAAGAGAGGGGACATGTGGCCCAAGAATGCCATGTGTCTCAAGGGAAGAGTATCCACACCATAGGAGGTTAGGATGTGCAAGCTAAGATAGGTTTAATTAAACCTAGGATTAGATGGAATGGGTTAGGTTTAGAAGTGGTTAGGTTAGGTTGTTAGAAGTTAGGAGGCATGTGGGTAATTTGAATTTAAAAATTCAAATTATAGGAAAAGACTAATTAACTTTCAACAACTCATAAATTGATTTGTTTTAATTAATTATAAGATTAGAAGAAATTAATTTAAATGGGGAGGGATTAATTAATTTGAATTAATTAATCAAACGGGGTTATTGAAATGACTCTAGTAAATAAATCCTTAGATTTATTAATAAGTAGATGAGTGGAAGAATTTAATGAAATTGCTAATGAATTCAATCAAATTGGGGAGGGGGATTAATTAAATAATTTCTTATTCAATTAACTATCTTCAGACCATTTTTAGGTCTTTACAGTCACCTTCATTTAGAATTTACAATTTATCCCACATAACCTTTGCAAATGATTTATCGGTCAATCCCATGATTTGTTGATCAGTAAGTGCACACAAGAGGGCTTCTCTTGCTCTGAAATCATTTTCAATATTCTTGTCCAAGTCTGCGGGAGCAGGATTGCCAGATGTCAGATCATAAGGTGTATATATTTTCTCAGTGATCTCCCAAATACCCTTGCCCATACATCTAAGATGAGTCTCCATTCAGATTTTCCATATCCCATAATTTGTTCAATCAAACTAAGGGATTTCTCTTCTAAAAATAGTTGCCAGTGGATTTGAAGTATTAGTTGCCATAGGATCTACCTCAAGCGGTTAAGCTTTTGCAAAAGAGGACCAAAGCTCTGATACCAATTGTTAGGATAATTGGTGGACAAATGAGAGGAGGGGGGGGTGAATCAGTTGTCAATAGATTATATTAATCAAACCACTTTATAACCTTTAACTAGAGTACATAAACATTGAATATTGGAATAGCAGAAACATATACCAGTAGGCATTAAAAATTAAGAATAAAACAAAGAACTAACACAATGCAACGATACCACATAACACCATGATTTGTATGTGGAAAACCCAATAAAGGGAAAAACCACGGTTGGAAGCCTACCCACAGTCAGATGATACTTCTGCAAAAAGTATGTGATACAGTAAGGGGCCTGCACATGTAGGAAGGCACACTGCCTAGAGCATATTGTTCATTAGAAAGGAGTCTCATTGACTATAGAGAGGTTATAACCACCTCAATATAATTGGACAACAATCCAGAAGAATGAGCTGCCAGAGATAGCATCTACCATGCCTGATTACCGTCCTGATTAAGCTCAATATTAGAGGCCTTTGACCTCTTACTTAAACCCAATTTGATCACCTATGATCGACCAAATCTCCTTTGTATATGATATTTCATTCCATGACCATGACCATTGCCACCGCGATCTACAATGAGATCTTACATCAATCTATACAAACCCTCAGGCCTAAACCAATTAGGTCAGCCACCTAAAAGATATTACAATAAGATCATTGCATACATCCCTATTACAATGATATGTCATATCGGCTTTAGACCAAAACAACCTTAACAAATCCATAAAACATCTCGGTAACATGTAGAGAACACATTAATGTGATACCGGTCCATAACCTAGATAGGTACCAAACCTAATAGATTATCCACACCAAAGTGATGTCACCAATAAGTCGAAGCACGATCAAGGATCATCTTCAGCATCCTAAATTCCATCTATAAGCCACACCAACACCACTTATGCATCCTGTCAAAGATTCTTAGTAAAAGCTATGTTGGTAAAACCTTAAACCCTTACCGGTAACACTAGTTATTCTACTGGTAACCAAAACCTGTCTGTTGGTAACCAACCATAACAGCCAGTGTTGACATCAATGAGAAAACATCAATGTAATACATAATCAATTCCTCCTCATCGCTAACGTCTTGAAGAGTTGATTTAGACTTTTTGGTTGAGGGATAGGTTTTTTTTCCTTTTTTGTTATTGGTAGAAGAGAGTGGGGCTTTGTGTTTAGTGACCCGTCTATTCATTCTCAATTAGCAAGGGAGATTCTGAGGACCCAAGTCAAGACACAATTTAAAAAACACCTAGGAATTTGATGCATTTTTTCAAGCTAGGGCCTAGGATATCAATAGGATTGATTGGGAGTAGAATAGCAAGCCGAGGTAATTCTTGCACCATAATTTCTCTAGGGGGGCACAAAACTAGGTGAAAATGGTAGAGGCAAAAAATTAAACCTTCATGGAGCAGGGTAGGCTTCCTCCATTGTCACTTAGCACTCTCAACAACCTTATTCACCAAACATTACATTCAATTGAGAAGGAGAAAATGGAATGAAATGAGGCTACGATTTTTAAAGTGGTTGAGTAACAGCAAGTGATAAAGGTAAAAAAACTTAAATCTTCCTTCCAAGAAAAAATACTTCATAACCATGAGACATACTTGGTTCCATGGGAACAATAGTTTCTCTCTATCAAAACCACCATGTATCTTAATAGGGCTCTTGTCTCCCCTGAAAAACTAGTTGAGGCTCTCATTGTCAAAAAATCTCCTTGTTTTTTCCCATCCTTCCCGTAGTCAAAAATCTCATTGCCTAAGCCATGACCTCTTCATTAACTTCAAAGGAAATTCCACCAATATAACCCTTTTGTCTGCCCACAAAGTTGCAAACTGAAATGAGAGGCACTCATTGTAGTTGTTGATACTCTCAATGAACTGAGACACACCACCCTCATAGCAAATGTGCTAGATGGTGGCATCTGTAGGGGAGGATATTTTTCACCCCCAAGATGATAAATCTTAGAGGACAAATCAATCTATCGCTACCTCACTTGAACTGGTGCTAAGATGATCCAGGGGATAACAAAACTAAAAATAGTACTTAAGTGGAAGTAATTGATGAATCGAAACACAAAGATAGTAAAATATAAGAAAATTAATTAACTAAGAAGTACAAAATTAAAAGTAGAGTTTACCATAGAGGTAGGAAACTCTCGGGCTTCGGACACCAATGTGGGGTGCAGACTACAACGTAGTGTGTTGTCATCTGTACGAACCCAGAATATAGAAACTCCTAGAAAGTTGGTTGTAGCTTCTTTCTAGTGTGCGAGAACCTATTTGTCACCTACACAAAGAGAGGAAAAAATGTTGGGGGATGTATAGGGGCCTACCTCAGTCAGACCCCGCTTAGGTGTTTCCACCACCATGGACAACCAGATAGATAGATTGGAAAATAGATGATAAATTGGTAAAATGCAAATATAAACTATAGTCCGCTTAATCAAAGCAAACCCCTATTGCAAATGAGATAAAAATTGGTAAATTGGAAATATGAATGCACCCAAACAATAGATACACTCAAAATGTAATAAGATGTATTGCATGCAATGATAAGATAGAGATTCAAGATGAAGAGAAGACAAGGTGTGTAGCCAAACCTCTCCCTTTTGAGATACAAGTGTGATGAAGCTCAAGATATGTGCTTATTGGTAAGATAGTTTCAATATTGTTGTAGCTTGATAGTGCTGGTAGAGTGTTCAAGAGAGCCAAGATAAGAGCCAAGAGCATAGAACCCAAACAGGGAACCCCTCCAAATGAGCAAGGAAAGTTTTTTAAACCTAAAAGAGGCATGGAGAGTCATTACGGCTGAAGGCGAGCCAAAGGACACACATTGACCAGCATCTGACTCACCATAGAATTTGATATTTCACAATTTTATTGGGATGTTACTGCGGCGTGTGGACGTCCACACGTCACACCTTCACCCTTCCCAAGATAAGCTCAAAGAGGGTTTTAAGTCACACAGAGGCACTTTGTCTTTAAGGCTCATGATGCCAAAACAATAAAATTTATGATCATGATTTTACCATTAATGCACCAGGAACCATGCATAAGTGTCATAAATGCACTAGGAACAATTTAAGATACTACATTTTATCGCCACTTTAGTGGACTGGTCAACTTAAGGGATCAGGCACACTAAAGTAGTTTTAGAAAGATAGATTCATTAAGCCCATGCAATGAATTAAATGCAGTAAGTGTAATAAATACTTAGCCTAAAAGGATACTATAGAGGTCATAGAGGTCGAGTCGGTGATCACAGATGATGCCCCCAAGTCTCTTCTAGAAACCATAGTGTTAAGTGTGACGAATTCCATACTGCAAAAGTTGAAAATTTATCAGCATGAAAAATGGAGGAAGCTACTTTGGCGAGAAGAAAGCTTAAGAGGCATTAGTATGGATAGAAGAGAAAAAATCTAATAAAGGTGAGTATATTCCCCCTCGTGTTTTTCCCTGAGTGAGATGGGAGGAAACAGGAAGTAAAATGAGCCGAGATTGTTCCAAAATGATCAAGAAACATTTTGGGCAAAAACTAGACTATATACTCGATAGTTGGCCCTGAGAAAGGTCATTTTCACTATTCACTATTGATTTATCTTTGGCTTCGGTCATGTTCCTATGTTGCTCGATGATGTCACTGAGTGATTTAGAGTGACCGAGATGGTTCATGGTCCTTTTTCTTTTATTTTTGATTGTGATTGTTGTTTGTTTGTGATGTGTCTGTCTTTTGCAAAAAGGGTTGCATTTCAGCTCTGGCCCTCAATGCCATGATGCTACGCATCCATTTTGCTACATAAAAATAAAGGTTCTCACCTACAAAGTGCATTATTGAAAGCAAGTTTTTCTTCGTCTCTAACTATCCTCTGTCTCATTTCTTCTTACTAACATTTCTTCCGTCAGTTCGGATAGTCAGTTCGGTCTAGTGCTCTGATTTCCCCAAACACACATGCTACATCCTGCATCCATTTGGTTAGTATATTTGCATTACATCATGCATTACATCACGCATTTCATCCATTTCATGTTATCAATGCATCAAAACACATAAAACAAAATATGCATCCATACATGTTCCACAATGGTACATAAACAATGCATAAGTCATCCATACATAGAAAGTAACATCAGTCATAACACATTTGCATCCCATCATATCGATGCATATCATATCATATATCACAATAATATCAGAGTACAAAAATTGGGCTGTCTGTCCTAAGTATGGCCCGCAAGCTGACTACAACATGTCAAACTACATAATGTCCACTGTCTGTCGTAAGGAGCACGTGCCTCTGTCACTGGGTGCTCCCTCTATCCTCCTCATCCCGGCCATATCTCAAGTCCTACTACTGTATCTCTCTCTGTACTTTTGAGTCTATGTCATAGCATGAAGCAGTCTGATCGGTTCTCCCGCATGATCAATGGATACTGCCGACTCTGCATCACAATTGGGGCACATTTTGTCAGTTTTAGGGTTTGCTCCTACGGGTTGCATTTCCTCATTTTCATGTCCACATCAGGGTGTTTTTCATCTATTCTGACCTATCCTACCCTTATCCCCCCTTTCCGGATCATTTGCATGCTGTTTTTGACCTAAATTGAGTTCCCAGAGCACAACTGCGCTTGTGTCTCGCAACCTGCGCTTGTGTCATGTAACCTGTGCCTGTGTCATGTAACCTGCGCCTGTGTACCATACACAAGCGCAAAAGACCATACACAAGCGCAGAAGACACTACACAAGCGCAGAAGTTATTTTCTGCATCCCCTGTAGGCCCTGCAATGTCCCGCAAGCAAGTCAAATTCATGAAATTGAAAACATGGGTTTTTGAGATCCATACCGTTGCTCCTGCGTCGTCCGGTCATCTGAATGTGCGTATGCATTCCCCGAGGTGATCTTCCATTGGAATGTTCGCCATCTCTCTGCAAGTGTCTTTGTCCAGAGCCCATAATACATATACTAATTGAACATGCTAATCTTTACAGTGTTTTGTAACAATCTTTGTAAGATCTACTCAATAGTGTTGTTAGATGCTTCCGCTTGACCATTAGATTGAGGATAATATGGTGTAGAGAAATGATGTTGAATATGGAACTTTTTGAGAAATTTCTTAACCTCATTTTTAAATGGTGTGCCATTATCAGAAACAAGGGTAGCAGGTATGCCAAAGCAAGAGATAATTTTTTCATTAATGAAACCATAGATTATATCGGCAAAGGTGGATCTCAATGGTATGGCTTTGACCCACTTTGTAAAATAATTTGCAGTTGTGATGATGAAGGCATGACCCTTACACGAAGGGGGAGATATCTTACCAATGATATTTAAACCCCATGTCTGAAGAGGCCATGGAGAGACTTGAGTTCAAAGCTCCTATGCAGGAGCCCAAATCAAGTTGTTCCATTGTTGACACTAGGGGCACTTCTTGACAAAACTAAAGGAATCATATTCCATTGTTTGCCAATAATACCCCATGTGAATCAACTTATAGATTAAATACTTTCTTGAAAAATGCCCACCTCTAGAGCCAGAATGTGCCTCCTAAAGGGCAAGGGGTATTTCAACTTTCGCCAAATAATGCAAAAGAAGAAAATTATACAATCTTCGGTAAAGGACATTAGATAAAAGGATAAAGTGAGCAGCCAGCTTCCAAATTTGCACACGCAAACTTTTTGTTGGCAGATCATCAGGAAAACTTATGGTTTTTAGATAATTAAAGATCTATTTAAACCATTCTCCTGAATCGATGTGAGCACACATGAAACTATCGAATCAGGTTTGATTAGACATAACTGGAGAGCGGAGGACTTGCACCAAAAAGTAGTACTCGAACTAACCAAATTTTGGGCCTACAAGGGAAGTAATGCTTTTCATTGTATCTGAATGACGAATTTCTCTCTGTGAAATATTATTGATCATGTAAGTAGTGAAATACTTCAATATAGTTAATACTAGATCCTTGTACTATGACAGTTTTAGCTGCCTAACATGATATGCACTTGTAACTTGATTTATGATAAGTTTTGAATCTCCATGGATGCGGATATTTTTCACATCCATGCCAATCGCGGCATGTATCCCCACAATCAAGGCTTCACACTCAATAATATTATTTGTATAATGAAATTCTAAATGGAATGAGAGAGGGACTTGCTTTCCCTCAGGTGAAACCAAGACTACACCTACTCTTGAACTAGTGTGACATCTTGATACCTCAAAATATATGTCCCATACAAAATCATGATCAACAATTAATACATCCTCATCACAAAAAAAGATCTAGGGTAGGAAAGGATTTTTCTAAAGGGGCATCAGCCAACTAATTGATGATGACTTTCCCTTTAATCGACTTTTGAGTTACAAACTTCAAGTCAAACTCAAAGAGTAACATCACCCACTTGGCCCGTCGTCCTGAAAGATCAGACTTTGAAAAGAGATGCTTGAGCATCATTCTAAGTGATAACTCATGTTTTTGCATGAAGGATGTAATGTCTTAGCTTATGAGTCGCAAATACAAGAGCTAGGCATTGTTTTTCCATAATAGAATATCGAGTTTAATGTTCTATAAAAATGTGGATAATGTAATAGACTACTATTTCTTGACCTTCATCATCGTGCTGGTCCAACAAGGCTACTAGAGCATGAGAAGAGTCAGAGATATATAGGAATAAAGGTTTATCAGACATAGTTGGCATCATAATCAGAGGATTAGCCAAGTAATCCTTGATGGAATTGAAAGTCTCCTAGCATTCCTCATTCCATTTGAAATGAGTATATTTCTTCAGTGGTCGCACGAAAGAAAGAGTACCATCAACCAATTGTGCCACAAACCTATGAATGGCTTGATTCTTCCCTTGCAAACTACAAAGTTGAGAGACATTCTTAGGTGGAGACATGCTCACAATCGCATCAATTTTATCTATGTCTATCTCGATTCCTTGGGGACAGATAATGAATCCCATAGTTTTCTAGAATCAACACTGAAAACACACTTGAGGGGATTTAGTCTCATCTTATACAATTGAATCCTTTCAAATACTAGAAGGAGGTTTTTGACATGTATTTTACGATATATAGATTTTACCAGGATATCATCGATATAATCCTCTAATATCCTATGGATGAAATCATGGAATATTAAGGTCATGTCTCATTGATAGGTTGCCCCTACATTTTTCAGTCCAAATAGCATGACAACATAGCAAAAAGGCCCCTAGGGGGTTGTAAAGGTGGTCTTGTATTTGATCTTTCAGATTAATATGAACCTGATTGTAACCCAAGAAGCCATCCATGAAGGAGAGAAAATAATAACCCACGGTTGAATCCACAATCATGTCAATGTTTGGGAGTCGAAATCTCTCCTTGAGGGAAGCTTCATTTACATCCTAGAAGTCAATGCAGATGTGAATTCGACCATTAGGCTTACTTACTAGGACAATGTTCAAGATCCAAGGTGAGTAGTCGATGGGATGGATAAAACTAGCTTTCAAGAGATTTTTTATCTTGGTCTTGACTAATAAGGCCACCTTAGGATTCATCTTTCGAATATTTTTCTTCACCGACTTAGCATCAAGACTAAGTACTATGCAGTGAATGATAATTACTTATGAATGCTAGGCAATTATTCATAAGACCAAGAGAAGATGTTAGGGAATTGATGTAAAAGATCAAAATAATCCTTAAATTATTCAGAAGATAGGCATTTTCCAAAATTTATAGTTTTTTAAGGGTTATTATCACTCATAATGACATTAGTAGTTTCTCCGCTAAGGAGTGCACTACCGTCCTCTGAATGAGATGTGATTATTATCTCTTCATTACAAGATAAAGATGCCCCCTTTTTGATAGATTCCCCAAAGTATGCTTGAGTATTCAAACAATAAGGGAATCAACATTTATGATGATAAGAGGGTAAATCATCATACGCACCTAGAAATTCCTTCAAGGATTCTTCCGAAGGAAAGAGATCAAGGGGAATTTCATTAAGTGACACAATGTCTATTGGCATTTTGATGATGTTGTGATTGTCATTGATGGACACACACTTGCTTTGTGTACACTTTCTTGATGTATGAGTTATTCTGAACTGGTATTTGTTCCAATTGGTATTATGTATTATAGTCTTTAGACTATCAGTGTTTTGCAAAAGATGTTTACCAGTCACAAATTGACTGAAGACCTCAAGTGGTATGAATACCTCAAGCGGTTCGAGGATCTCAAGTAGTATGAAGGAACAAAGCGGTAGTTAACATTTTTCCAGTCTTCATTTTTGACAATCGGTAATCGGTAAATTATATGAACTGGTATTTCTATGTGATGAGTTACCAACCAGTATTTATGTGATGAGTTATCATCCATCGACACTTTGGTGGTGATTTTGTGTCATATTACCAAATGTGTCTAGATGTACTAAACCTAGGAACATGTAATGTAATCCTATTGGACCAACATGAAATCAGACTCCTTTATAAGGACATCATGTCTAGGGTTTTAGTGGATGATGAGGGTTTGTATGTGTGATCATTGAAGAGAAGATTAGGTCTATGTGAAGAGTAGGAGTGTGGAGATATTGAAGACTGAAGTAATGTTGGAATGCATTAACAATGAGCTATCAAGGATCTAACCAAGCATATTGTGCTAGTATCTATATCACTCACTTGTTGATTACTCACATCTTCGACAAGTCTGAAACCCTTAACCGGGTAGGCCTAGCAAAGCCTTTGTAAATCCTCTAACAAGGTGGTTCACAACTGTGAATCTGAAATCCTCTCACAAGGTAGTCTTTAATAGGACTTATCTCCTAACAGAGATCTAGATTCCTAACAAGATCTATTCTGGTGAAGAACAATGTATGACCTTAACTGGTCTGGTTTCTATTCTGCAAATAGTTACTTGTGAGTTTCTGCTCACCATGGTTTTTCCCATTTGGGTTTCCACATCAAAACTTCTTGTGTTATGGTGATTATGCTCTTGTGGGTGAATGCTTTGTTTTCTATTTGGTTTGCATTTATCTTAACCGGTTTATTAGTGAATCTGTTGTACCAGTTATCTGCTAAACTGATTAGAAGTTTGAGTTCAATGGTTTTTGGTATACTAATTAACCCCCCTCTTAGTATTCATCAATTGGTATCAGAGCCAACCTTTCTATAAGTCTAGCCAATTGGAAGGAGATATGGGGGAATACACTATGAGGGAACTTACTCATTGTCTCACTCAGACTGAGAGAGCCTATGATGAACTCAAAGTGAAGTATAAAGCCTCTCTGGCAAAAAGAAGAGAGCATGGTAAGAAACTAATGGAGCTTACTGAAAATAGTTCTTCTGATGAAGCAAACATGGATGCCCTAGTTGAAGAAGTTGAAAAACTGAATGAATCCAATGCCAACCTGAGAAGGGAACTAGAAGGACTGACTATCAAAATGTGTCAAGATCTTAAGAACCGAAGGAAAGCTGAAGATCTAGTAAAATACAAAGATCATGAGATCTCCAAGCTAAAGAAAGAAATCAATGCCCTTATCGCTCATCTCCAAGAGAGTAAAGTGGAAAAAGAAGAAATGCAAGGTGAACTAAACATGGCTATTTCTAAGAATGAAACCTTGAAGGAATCCAATGCTTCTATTTCCAAAGAACTTACTAAGACAAAGGAGATACTTGCCAAATTCAATCAGAGTACTGCTAAGCTAGAGCAAAACCTTGAATCAGCAAAACAAGTAAAGAATACCACTGGACTTGGTTTTTCTGGTTATGAGGAAGGTGAGACATCTGGAACAAAAGATGTAGCATCAAAGAAGCAACCAAAATCAAAGGATAAAGATAAGCAAAAGTTTAAACCTATTTTCTTTAATTGTCTCAAGGAAGGACATACTGTTAATGTGTGTAGAAATAAGGCCTACAATAATTTTCCTTATTTTCTAAATAATAAGCCTAGATCTAATAGATTCAATGGAAACTGTTATGCATGCAACAAGTTTGGGCATAGAGCATTTGAATGCAGGTCTATTTTGCACAACACTGGGAGATACCCTCCAATGACTCAAGGAGTTATCCCGGAACCCACTGTGAACTGGAATCCAAACCGGTATAATGCCTATGACCATCAGTCAGGTGGTGGTGGCTATCAAGCAGCAACTAGTTGGAGAGCAACCTATTTGTCTATCATGGTAGCAGTCACACTGCTACAACATGCAGAAGGAAGAATGGTAGTATAAACAATGGACCATGGAGAACACCTGGAATGGTATGCTATCATTGCAACAAATCGGGACACACTGCCAAAACCTGAAAAATGAGAAAGAACCTATCGGATAATATATCAATCACTCCAAAAGGGAATATTGATGTTAAAACCGTTCAAGCGGGAATGAATAAAACATGGAAAAAGAAACCTGAAGAAGTATCACAAGATGAACCGGTTTCTGCACCTAGTGTGGAAGTCTCTGAACCAGCAAACTGAGCTTCATAAAAGCTTAGGGGGAGCATATAGGTGAAATATTTGAACTCCTTGTTTATATCGGTAAAGACCTTAATCGGTATACATTACCTGTCAACATCTCTTCTTATAAGACTCTGACACATTGTCAAAGGAGTTTAAAGAATATTAAGAGAAAGGTTCTTGATGACTTAAAAGAATATTTTGATGATTTTTCGGATAATGAGAAGGAAGAAGTAGAGCAGGAAATGATAAAATATCTATGTGTTAATGACCGATCACCATCTAAAATTAGATTGATGACACCTGATTCCTTATACAATTCTTTGGACAACAAATGGTGCATTGCCATTGAGAAAGAACATGAAATATGGGAGAAAGTGTTTTCTCTGTACTTTCCCGATAACTCCAATTTTGAATTGTTTGAGATAATGGACAACAATAAAGGTCTCTTCTTCATGAGAAGAAGAAGACTCAGGCTGCTAGAAGGAAGAACCTCTGAAGTGGAGAAGGACACTCATCTACATACCAAAATTGTTGTCTAGTTACATCAAGTGTCTGAGGCCAACAAGAAGGTCGAACAAGAACCTGAGCAATCCTCAACCAAACCGGATGAGGTATTTGATGGTGAAGGAGAAAGAATTACAGAACATATGGAGACTATTGATGTTGATGCATTCGATGTTGAAGATGTCACTCAAGATGCAAAGAAGGAAAAGGCTAATAAGGAAAAAGTAGAGAAAAAAAAAGAGGAAGAGAAAAAGAAAGAGGAAGAGAAAAAGAAAGAGGAGGAGAAAAAGAAAGTGAAAGACAAGAGGAAACAAGAAGATGAGAAGAGATGAGAAGAGGAAAAGAGGAAAGAAGGGGAGAAGAGAAAAGAAGAGGAGAAGAGGAAAGAAGAGGAGAAGAAGAAAGAAGGGGAGAAAAAGGAGGAAGAAGATAAGAAGAAGGAAGAACTAAAGAAGAAACAAAGAAGAGGACCAAAAGAAGAAAGAAGTTGAAAAGAAAAGAGCATCAGAGGAGAAGGAAGCAGAAAGAGCCAATCAAGCGGAGACTCCCAAGGCAACCAGTGGTCAAGCCAAACCGGTTGACATCCCCAATCCTATTAATCTCCAATCTGTAGATGAATCAGAGCTACTCCAAAGCATAAAGCTTGCACCTTGAATGATTGGAAGCATTGAGGAGGAAGAAGGAGCAAGATGTTATTCAAACTGCGGTTGACACTCTCACCAGTTTGATTCTTGGTACAAACCTTCCCAGTACTGATTCCTCTCTATCAAAGCTGAAACTTCTATGTACCATTAAAGACGACCAGGTCCAATGCCTAGAAGAAGTTTCTAAAGCAAATGCAAAGAAGAAGCATGAAAAGGAACTCAACACTGCCTTAGTTAAGAAACTGAATGAGCTCTGGTCTCAACTTCAGAAACATCAGAAGGATTTCAGTGTTGCTATGGATGAGGGCAAACTCCTGTTGAGCAAAATTAGCCAACCCCATCTATTTTGCAATGATGTGATCACACAAAAAGATAAACTCCAATAAGATTTGCAGGCATACATAAGCAACTTCAAAACGCCATATGATTCCTTCACTACATATGGGCAAATAGTTCATCATTATCAGCTTCAGTTTGCCAGGATAGAATTGGAGATTAGCAACCGGTCAAGAGATTTGCAGAAGCTCCAACTGGTATTATTACCCACACTGCAAATTCTTTAGAAGTGCTTTCTCAATCTGGAAGCCCTAACAGTAACTCAAGAGATGAGTACCATTGATGCCATGGAAGAACAAGTATCTCAGATGCAGACGGAAAGTGAGATTTCTACCTCATTACTTGAGTCATGGTCATTAGCCATGAAGACTTTTTTATAGGATTTTAAATTTGTTTTTGACAAGTTTCATTCCTTATTGTCATAAACATTTACTCAATTTTAATGGTAATGAGAAAGAGGGGTAATTTTGTAGTACTTTGTCATTGTTGGCAAAGGGGGAGTAGTATTTAAAATTTTGGTGAATGTTATGTATACTTTCATGTTACCACTTTAAGGTAGTAGTATACGTTGTAATTTCTGCAAAAGGGATAGCATATATGCTTAGGGGGAGTAATTTTGCATATGGCATATTTTTGTTGTAAAAACACTTAGATGTCAAAATTTTCCTAACTATTTCCATCAATGCCAAAGGGGGAGAATGTTGGAATTTTGATGATGTTGTGATTGTCATTGATGGACACACACTTGCTTTGTGTACACTTTCTTGATTGTAGGATAGGGGACCTGGTATCACATGCATAGGGATTAGGATTGTAATGAGCCCAACCTTCAAGGATAATATGATGGTCCCCACTTAGGTTTTACCACTATTATCAAATCCTCAAATAAACAAGGAAGAGGCCACCAAAGAGTTTGGGTCCACCTTGATTTTTGGTAATAAATTAAAGCCGTAAATATTCAATGCAGAACCTGTATAGACAAGTGTTTGTCTAATACCAATGACATTCACATCAACAATTATCATTAAAGGATTTGCTAAATTTCTTACCTCAAAAGGCAGAATTTCATGTGAATAGGAAGTAATATTTGGCAAATCCGCATGAATATGATTAATCAATGCATTTATGTCCCCCGGTCTCGTCAAATAAGGTAGCAAGATCTTTTTCAAGGCTTCTTGCAACATACCTTGATATACTGGAGTGGTTTGAAGCAAATCCCATAGTGAGATCTTAACGGGAGTAACCTTAAGTTGCTCGATAAGATTGTAATCACTAGTTCGTTTATCGACAGAAAAAGGTGCCTTAGGAAGACTAGGTTGAGAAGGTGGTAAATAAATTTGTGGTCATTCAAGAGTTTGTTTATTCTTTCTAGTATTGTATGTATGAGCAATGGTATTATAGGATGATTGCTTGGATTGTATAAATCTAGTGTACAAGTCAGAGGTTTTTCCTTTAAAAGGCTTCCCATTAATGGTCTTAGCTTTTTTAGGAGGACTTGTCACGGTCACATGAATGTAAGGTCTCTTAGACCTTTGAGGTGTCATAGAAACAACAATGACATTCACAGAGCTTTCATCTTTGAATGAGAATGTCATAGAGGATGACTCCCTTTCTACATCTCATTGGAAAGAGATGCTTTTAAGAAGTCATCTAAAACTTCATCCAACATGTCAAAGTCATCCTTAGAGAATTATTTATCAAAAGACTCAAACTCTAAGAGGAAGAGATCTAACATTAGACATTCACATCGAGTTCACCAAAATGTAGGGGAGGAGATTTTTCACCCCCAAGATGATGAATCTTAGAGGAAAAACCAATATGCTACTACCTCACTTGAATTGGTGCTCAGATGAGCTAGGAGATAACAAAACTAAAAATAGTACTTAAGTGGAAGTAATTAATGAATCGAAACACAAAGATAGTAAAATACAAGAAAATGAATTAACTAAGAAGTATACAATTAAAAGAAAAATTTACCACAGAGGTAGGGAACTCTTGAGCTCTAGACGCCAACATGGGGCATGGACTACAGCACAATGCACTATCATCTGTACAACCCAAGACTACAAAAACTCCTAGAAAGTTGGCTATAGCTTCTTTCTAGCATGTGAGAACCTGTTTGTCACCTACACACATAGAGACGGGAAAAATTTTGGGGGTTGTAAAGGGGCCTACCTTAGTTAGAACCCTATTTAGGTGTTTCCAATATCACAGACAACCAAATAGATAGATTGGAAAATATATGATAAATTGGTAAATTGAAAATAGAAACTATACTCTGCTTAGTGGAAGCAAACCCTTATTGAAAATGAGATTAAAATTGGTAAATTGGTAATATGAATGCACCTAGATAATAGATACACTCAAAATGTAATAATATGTATTGCATGCAATGATAAAATAGAGATTTAAGATGAAGAGAAGACAAGTCATGTAGCCAAACCTCCCCCTTTTGAGATACGAGTGTGATGAAGCTCGATATATGTGCTTATTGGTAAGATAGTTGCAAGATCATTGTAGCTTGATAGTGTTTGTAGAGTGTTCAAGAGAGCCAAGAGCATAGAAACCAATAAGGGAACCCCTCCAAATGAGAAAAGAAAGGTTTTTAAACCCAAAAGAGGCATGGAGAGTCATTACAGCTGAAGGTGAGCCAAAGGACATGCATCGACCATCATCTAACTCACCAAAGAATTCCATATTCTATGAGTTTATCAGGACATTAATACTGTGTGTGGACATCCACGCATCGTGCCTTCCTCCTTCCAAAGGGGGTTTTAAGGCATACAAAGGTACTTTATCTTTATGTCTCATGATGCCAAAAAAATTAAAAATTTGATCACGAGTTTACCATTAATGCATCGGGCACCATGTGTAAGTGTTATAAATGTACTAGGCAAGATTTAGGAAACTACAACATCATTTTTTAACTCATCATGTTTTCTTTGCTCAATTTGAAACCTGTCCCCACCCATTACATCAAACTCAGTCACAGTATAAAAAAGCCCCACACAATTCTAAGAACTCCAAATCATATTGGAAGGTAAGGAAGGCATAAATAACCAAAAAAGGTTGTAATTATTAAAATGTGTGCCAACACCATCCTCCAAACTCCTCATCCTTCATATAAAATCCCACTTATGCAGACAACACTTTCTTTTATGAGTAATGAATATGTCCTAGATTGCCAAATATTTCTTTGGCTTTCCTAAATTTAAATTTTTTTGTCCCATCATGATGCCATCTTATCATTGAGGCCTCCTTTGAAATACTCACATGGTTCCTGCATTCCTTGTTGAGACTCCTTTGAAATACTATACCCTCCCCCTAGCCCTTGTTTCCTTCTAAGCCATTTCAAATTCCTCACATCACCATCACTTTCTTGCCATTGTCCTTTTGGGGCATTATCAATATAGTTCTTGTTCAATAATAGTAAAATATAGAACAGGGTAGTCAAATCCATGGATTTTTAAAGCCCATTCACAATATTGTTGGCATTACTCTCTCCCTCTAGGAGAGTTTTGAAATGTGATGGGATATATTTGATATTTTTCCAACACCTAATACCATTAATTTCAATACCCATAACTGCCAAAGTGTCAACAACCCTATTACCCTCTCTCTAAAAATTGTCAATGACAAACAAGTCCAACCCTAGAATGAGTTTCCTAATATCCATAACGATTCCTTCAATAGACCAACTTGGTTTGTTTTGGCCTTTCATTGATTCAATGATCAGTTTGGAGCCCAATTTAATGGCTAGAGCCTTAACACCAATAGAGAGAGAAAATTACATTCCCTACAGTAGGGCCATTTGTATAACCATTTAGGTTACTAATTAATGCAACCACCAAATCCTCATTGGTGGATCTAATGACCCCACCCGCAATAGCCTTATCCCTTCTAGCAACACCATCAAAATTAAGTTTATACTAGCCTAGATTGGTGGTTTCCACCTAGTGTTCTTCCTTGCCAATCTTTTGGAGTTTTCAAACTTAGCATAAGCATTTGGAAAGTCCCAATTTCTTTCCATTTTATCATCAAAAGGGGTGGGAGGGTAGGATGGGCAGTTCCTAGTAGTGATCGATAAATTTTCCTTGAGAAATTTATAGAGGATTCTAAAAACTTCTTCACCCGAGTTCTCCACCCCCCTAAAGATTTTGTTGTTTGGTTCTTTCCACAAGATCCATCCCAAGTGGGGGGGATCTACCTCCAGATTTGTTTGGCCAAAGGATTATGATTAGGTCCCCATCGTTCAGTCTCAAATTGTTGAAGGGAACTATTCTTGGTCCACTAAATTTTGAGATTCATCATCACTTTTTGCCATAGCTCATGAGAAAATTCACAATGGAGAAGAATATGAGAGATAGTCTCCTCATTCTTCTTACATAGGACACACTTGTTAGGTAATTGGAATTCCCTCTTAGTCAAGTTATCCTGAGTAAAGATTTTATTATGCATAGTCGTCCACCGAAAGAAGTTTATTTTGGGAATAAACTGAGGATTTCAAATTTTCCTCCACCACCTTGAGGAGTTTCCATCTAAGGAGTAAGCTGATCTAAACTGAAAAAGATCCCTCCTTCTTTCTCCATATGAAGTTGTTCTCTCTCAGAAATAGAGGAATTTTAACCTTCCTTAAACTCATTTGTAGCAACATTACCTTCTAAGTCATAAAAGGTTGATTCTGGAAGCACTGAGTAAGATCCTTCCGAAAATTAGAGGGAGTAATATAATCTGCAACCAAATTACCAAAACAAACCCTAGCATCATCATAAACGCACATGAAGTTTTGATTAGATGTCAAAGGCATGTAACCAATTGAGAGATCCTCCCAAAATCAAATTAAGCGCCCATTTCCAACCTACCATTTCAGACCAGATTGAATGATATTCCTACACTTAAGAATGTTATTTAAAAATTTTGATTCACTAGGGAATCCAATAGTAGAGAGGGTTCTATAAAAAATTCAAAGTTGAGATATTTTTCCGCCATAATTTTACACCAATCAGAATTGTTGAGTGCAAATTTCTACCCCATCTTAAAAATAAGTGCTTTATAAAGAGTGGTTAGTTTTATGATTCTCAGCGCTCCCTGATTCTTGGGTTTGCAGACCATTTCCCAATTAACAAGAGCCATTCTCTTTTTTTCCTCCATACCTATCCAAAGAAAGGTCCTCCATATTCTTTCAAATTTTTCTATCATAGAACCAAAAATCTTGAAAAGAGACAAAAAATAAACAAATATACCGTGAAACGAGGCTACAAGTAACTGGACTTTCCCTACACTTTCAACAATTATTTGTTTAAAATATAATTCTTTGCCTTTAACTAATAATTTAATCTTCACAACCTAATGGGTATAAACAATGCAAAATGTTTCCTACAATGTTCCAAACCATCACAAGCATCTTTGTCATTTCGATCTCATACATATAATACTAAATCTGAATATACATTCAATATTAATAATTGAAAATATGTTGTATACCAAAAACCAAGAAGATATATTAGCATCAATATTGATCAACAATATAAAAGAAATTCATTAAAACATAATGTCTTCATTAAGTCCTTCGGCCATTTTGGTGTGTATTTATGCACGCACAACTCAGAATAAAATACCTTGAGATATCCTTTCTCTCCTAATCAAAATATTCTAAGTGCTGAATAGATGGCCTATGTATCACAAAGATCACTCCAAGGTTCCATATTCAATTTGAATAGTCTCAGTTGGTTCATTGTGAAAATGTTGGTAATCTCAAGGGGGACTTACCTAATTGTCCAAGGAGATTTAAACGATTTGAATATTATGTTGATTTTTGACTTATCTCTTTCTTTCTTTCCTTTTTTTGGGCTGATTTTTGAATAAGTTCTACTTCTACTTGGATTTGAATTAAATGAAAAAATATGAGGGTTGAGGAAGATAATTCTAAACCTAAACTATTCTTATGAACTCAAGAGAAAAAAAATTGCAAATTCAGAATTAAAACCAATTCTAGAAATTGCAAATGCAGAATTAAAACCAATTCTAGCTTCGCCAAATTAAACAACTAAGCAAGAACGGTGCAATCTTTTGTGGAATTTCAAAATATTTTCAAATTACTTCCATTCACCAACATTTTGAACAAGGAATGAAGTAATAGAAGTTAATTTCTAAGTATTGTTTCAAACTAACTTTGCATAACAATTGAAAATCATCAAACCATAAAAAGTATGGACATGCAATTCAATATTGAACAATTTTTATGAAATCCTTCATTCAATTTAATAACTTGAAATAAAATCCTACTCTAATGATAGAAAAGAAACCATGCTAACTTGCAAAAGTAGACAATATTCACCAATAATTGAACAATGAATTATGTCTTTGCACCGATGAAGTATCACAACAATAATTTCTCTAGTCTCTATAATTCCATTGAGGGTAGAAATCATTCCTTCTTGAAAACCCTCTTCCAAAATTTTAACTTCAAAGTTTTCCAGGTTCATATATGCTATTGATATCAGATCATCAAGTATGGTTTACAAGATTGGTTTTATATTTTGTTCTTCTTAAACTAGAGGAGGCATTTTTCTTTCAACTCACTGATTGTTCACAATTGGAGCTTTACCCCTATTAGTGGATGATCCAAATTCTTCTACCAAAGAAGAGATGACTGTGAAAGTTTCTTTACTCACTTTTTGCTTATTCTATTTTGAACATCTATTGCATCATTTAGTCACTTGGGATTCCCACTTTTAGGTCTCTCTGTGTCTTTTGTTGTCTCATCACCCCTAGAAGAACAAGAACCCAAATTCTTCATTAAATCATATGCTAAGACAATGTTCTTTCCTTTCATCTTGAGAACTTGTTGTTCTACCCACCAACTGGAAAACTTCATGAATTATCTCATTAGGGTATCCAAATCAGTGAGATCAGGTGTAGACCAATCCATTTGGGAAGAGGTTTGTCTTTTTATCCCTCGTATCCTGGCTGAGTGAAGATTCCATCATCTTCCAGCTGATATAGTATTGGAAATAGATCTAGTGCCCTGATCATGTTGACTGACAATTTGGATAGCATTATCTTCCTTACATCATATTCATCTTCAACATTTGCCCAGAAATCTTCAAGATCAAATCTATGCTTGTACTTCTTTCCATTCACCTTTTTGACATGGTGATGGGGATCAAAGTTGGACCTTGATTGATAGAATGAAAATGGGTACCACTAAATTTCAAAATCTGTATTCTCTACTTCTTGGGTTGATGACATGACTCTAGCATCCTTCTAATGACAAGGGGAAAGGAAATTACTGTATTCTTCTTAGATCTATGAATTTTTGCAAATGTATCCAGCTACCCGATGACTTCAAGAAAAATCATCCTGATTGTTAGAAACCTTGAAAGTTTATAAGGGCATCCTATGAATCCTTGGATTCTCAGCTATGTGAATCTAGGGAATTGTATGTACCAAGACCATAATCTCCTAATTATCTCATTTTCTTCAAGTGTCAACCTTTGATGGATGCCTCCTTGGAGTTTCCTAGTGGTATACATGAAGAATACATCATTGACTCTCTTCAAGTGGGATTTTTCTTGTATTTGCAACTGTGGATGGTAGTCATATGCTTTGAATTGGCCTTCTTTTCTTCCCATGATTCTCTTGCATACCAACCCCTAATATTTGAAGCACAATGCAAGTATGTAGATGACATAGGAACTCATGAAGAAAGACCTTGTATATTCCAAGTTTCTTAACTATTCATCAATATTATTATCAATTATCTTCACCCAGTCTATCATCTTCACACCTAAAGTGATTTCATCAATGAAATAGTACATCCATGGTTCATATGTAGAGGCCCAAGGATTTCCCATGACACTTTTGAGCAATAGGACGAGGTCTCCATACTCATCAATGAAGTCAGTTCGGGAGGGTCTCTTTGACACTTTGGAGTAATGTGATCTTGGTTTCAAGAGCCATTGCTTGTTGATTTTTTAAGAAAAAGTGATAGGATCATCTTTAAACATAGCCACAACTTCTTCCTTAGTCTTGTATATTGTGGAATTATAGCTAAGAATGTCAAGTGCTTCTTTGATTGTGTCTTCTCATAGATAAGTCTATACTTTGCCATCAGGAGCTACAACTTGCCTCTCCTGAGAATTGTAGTTATTCACACATTCTACCATTATCTTAGAGCATTGTAGTACTGGAGGAAATCCACCTGCTTGGATAATCCCATTCTGCATGGATTTTTGTGGAAGTGGTGAAGGAAATCGATCATCGATCCCATACATCCTCTTCCTAAAGTCTTCAATATCAACATGGCTTAGGTCAATGTCACTGACTTTCTTCTACTTTGAATGAAATTTGCATTCCATCTTTGGGCCCTTGTTGTTGAGCTTCATCTAGACATGTGTTGACATCTACTATCTACAAAATAGATAAATTCATAAGTTAGGAGGGACAAATATGGTGTCAACTTAACATATTCCAAACAATAAATCTAATTTTCTGATTAAACTTTGAAAATCAGACTCAGAATCAAACTAAGTATGGATTGAGAAACAACATCAAAGTTAGAGTAACTAGGAATTTATTAAAAAATTTGCCTAATTTTGAACTTAGAATTGAAAATTAGGTCTAGGAATTGTTGGCATATGCACACTCCAATGAGACATTGTAGGTGATTGAAGGTTTTGTCATTGATGGCAACCTTGCAATCCTATGGCTTTGGCAAAGCATTATACCGGCAAAGCATTACACCGACAAGTTAGTGCACCGGCATCAGCAGATCACACTCCACACTAGCACTCAGGACACCGGCACCGACACAAAGAAAGGAAGTACACCGACATAGAGGCTGACAAGATTTTGTAATATTATATTTTATTTATTATTGTAAAAACTTTGTAAGCCAACTTGGCATGTTGTAAAATGACTCTTATATATAAAAGAGATCATTGTAGACATTTTGTAAGAAAGGAAGCAAGTGAATAAAGTACTGTATGTGAAATATTAAGGCAGACCTATTATGCAAAATATAGGTTGAAGGGTTTATGTAAGAAGTAGAGCAGCAACTGGTATTGGATCAGGCATTATAGATGCTATTGTAAAGCAGTACAAGATATTGGATTTGTATAATCCACATTGTAAGTCAGCGAGACTTTCCATTGAGCAGTGAGCTCTAGGCAATTGGCCTTCTTGCATGTGCGGGCCCCTATTGTAAGTAATATTCTCTTATTGGCTAGTGAGTGAATATTGTGGGTCACAAATCCCACCAAGGTTTTCCCCACACTGGGTTTCCTCATTAAATCCTTGTGTTATGGTGTGCTTTTCATGTGGATGTTCTTAATTCTGTTTATTACATTATTTCTTGCATATTGATACACTGTTATAATATGTTCTACATGTTTTAAGATAAGTAATTCTAATTACCGGTCAGATATTGATTCACCCCCCCCTCTCAGTATCTATGGCATTCCTAACAATTGGTATCAGAGCTTGGTCCTCTATTTTCAGAAGCCTAATAGCTTGAGGAAGATCTTGACACTAGTAAAGATGGAAAATCTGATGAAGCAACTTGAAGGAGCTCTTTCAGACTATGATGCAGAGAAATTGAAAAATATCAAACTAGAAGATGATTTAAGGGTAGCTCAGGATATCATTTAGGCACTTCAAGAGAATCTTACTGTTGCAAGAAATAACAGAAGAGAACTTTGTGAAAAGTTGCAAAATGAGAATGATGAAAAGGAATCACTTAATGATCAGATAAGCAAGCTGAAACAAGAGAACATGACAACAAAGAATGAGATGTAGGATATGAATATGAGATTTTGTAAAGAGATTGAGGATAGGAAGAAGAATGAAGAAGAATTGACTAGAAGACTAAGTGATGCAGCAAATGAAAACACAAGACTTAGCTATGAAAATGACATGTTGAAGATAGATCTGATGCACACTCAAAATGAATCAAATGAACTGATGAGATAGAAAGAAGTCTTAGAAAGAGAACTAGAAACTGTAAATCAACATAAAGAAAAATTCAAGAAAGCTCAGAGGAACTTGGCACCTTGCTGAAGAATCAAAAACCTAAAGGTGACACTTCTAGAATTGGCTTTGAAGTTGGTGAAAGCTTCGGTACTACAAATACTCAAGATCACAACAAACCGAGAAGACAACCTAATGCTTATAAATTCAATGGAAAATTCTTTAACTGTAATAAGTATGATCATAGAGCAAATGAATGTAGATCTAGAAATTATCAGAATATCAACACACCCACCAGTCAATGTTCAAAATGCAATAAAGTTGGTCACAACTCTGAAAATTGCAGAATGAATGTGAGATGTTATGTTTGTGGAAGATTTGGACATTTATCTAATCAATGCAGAACACAAACTGTCATAGGTTATGGGAAAGCTATTCAAAAGAATAATATAATTTGTTATGCATGTAACAAGATTGGGCATATTGCAAAATTCTGTAGAAGTAAAGGATCACCGGTAGACAACAAAAGCTCTATCTTGAAGGGTAAAGAAAAAGTTGAAGAGGTTAAGCAAGAATTCTCAAAACAATGGATTAGAAAAGCTGATCTAAATATTGGGATTACTCCACCAAAAGAACCAGTCAATGCTTCATTGGCAGGACAGAGTAGTGCTCCACCGGTAGGAAGTTCTTCATCTAACTGAAGAAAGTTTCCTTGAGGGTTTGGCAATCTAATGACACATGTGCTATTATCCCCTCGGTTAGAGATAAGAAGTTGGAAATTACTTATTACCGGCAAACAATGTTAAGTGAATACTTAACCAACATAAAGACACTATAAATTCGAGGTTTTCGCTCCATTTCATTTCACCGATATTTCAAACTTACGAAGAGCATGAAGATTTCGATCTAAGACATTCCAAGCTAAGAGGCAGGAACACTCCAAGCAATCATCCATCCTAAAGGCAGTAAAAGGTATTTTATCATGGCATCCACCTCTACAATTGAATATATAGTGAACCCTACTGTTGTCGAAGTTATAAAAAGGCCTAAGCCCATATTTCAATTAGTTCCCGAGGTAGCAAAGAAAGATGATACTTTAAGTGCTTTTCCTCGAATTCCTAAGGGAGTTGTCTATGCTGAAGACCCCAGAATTTACATTCACTGTAACATTGAGGAACTAGGAGATGAAGAGATTAAAACCATGTTTAAAACTATGATATGTGATGAAAATGGCAATATAAAAGATGAACATAAGATCATTGAAACTCTAGGATTTACAGAGATCCTTAGCATTCCTAAATTTCCCAAGGATGTGATTAGGATAGTCTTAAGCAGGGTACATGGTGAATTTTTTTGGCTAAATGCAATTCACAAAATCACTAAGGAGGCTGTGAAAGCTGTCACAGGGTTACCGACCACTGGTAAAAGGCCAGACAAAACTAAGAAGGTTTCCAATGACCTAGTTACTCAATTAACTGGTGCCACATCCGATAAAAGGTCCTTAAGAGTAAATTATGTAACAAACATTAATGTGAGATTTATCAGCATGATATTAGGGTATAAAGCTACTCATGCAAATAGAATTAATTCAGTTTCAAGTTTATGCATTAAGAGTGCTTATGATATGGTCACAGATAATGCAAATATTAATGTATGTGAGTGGTTGAAGGACGAATTAATTGACAACTTAGGAAAGATTAAGAAAGACAAGAAAGGAACTTTTAGGTTTGGAAATCTACTAGTATGTCTGATGCTACATATAACCAAACAGGTTCCCGATATAGGCTACAAATAACTTGGATATGATATACCGGTAGGCAAACAGTTAACAAAACTATTCAATAATATGGGAGAAGACAAGGAAAACAATATCCATGATTTCTTTCAAGCACTAAAGGTCAAAATGAAGAAAAGAATCTGACTATCACAAAAGATTGTTGACAAATATAAGGATGAAATATGCTTTGTAATCAAGAAGGATGAGAGCTAGATGGAAGCAGTCATCCCTAGGACAGTTTGGGTAATAAAAATGGGCTATGAAACAGATGATCATATAATTGAAACATATGCTAAAGCACTTCTAGAAGCCCCTAAAGAACCTAAGGAAGAAGTATTTGGTAGTGCAGAAACTATTGAAAGACAAATACAATCCAAGAAAAGAGTGAAAAAGGTTGAGGCAGTTGTAAGAAAAGGTTCCAGACAGGCAAAGGCCATTAAAGAAGATGTGTTAAAACAAACCAGTATAACAGAGGATGAGTTAGCAGCTCCACAACCTGAAACTCACCTATCACCGATAGGTACTTCTTCGGAGAATGATATGCCTGCAACTTTCAAAAGAGTTGTAAGGAAAAGAGATCCCTTATCGGCAACCACACCCTCACCTAGGAGGACAAGACAAAAACAACAAGCAGGGAGATCTCCGATAAGAAAGGCTACACCAAAGAAGAAGAAATTGACACCCAAAAAGAAGAAGAGGACAAACAAGGACTTGGCCCCTCTTGATATACTGTTGAATGAAATTATAGAGGAAGGCAAATTGAAGAATATAGAGAAAATATATGACACTCTGACAATTGATGAAAAAGAACAAGTAGAAAATAGTGTTATATTACATATGGATATGTTGTAGACACCTAAAAATGGTCAACACTTGTAGAGTCATACTTTAACATTTGCGCATTGCCTTATTTTAGGGTTTTTGCATTGCATTAACATTTCTCCTATGATTCGCACTTGGTCTTTATCATTTGCGAGCATCGAGTCCTTCTTCTGCATTCTTCATTTATCTCGCTTTCAAATTTGGTCTTGTCGACAACAATCTTCAGTCATGATTTTGGTCAATCTTATCCTGTTGCATCAATGTGCATGCTCATTTCTCATCATTTTGGACATCGTCAATCCTAATTAGGGTTTTGTCCTCTTATCAATCTTGTCATCATGTGATCTATTTTGTCATCGATCGTTGTCATTTTCAATCTTGTCATCTTGCGATCGATTTGTCATCGATCATGGTCATTTTCAATCTTGTTGTTTTGCAATCTATTTTGTCATCGATCGTTGTCATTTTTGTCATTTTGCGATCAATTTGTCATTGATCGTTGTCCTCCTCAATCATGTCAATTTGGATCAATTAGTCATTGTTCCTCATCAATTGGTGCATTTGTCAATCAAATCACTTATCAGTATGAATCATTTATCAAGTCAGAATCATGATCAAATCAATCTTACATCAAGACCTAATTGTCGTTCTTCTAGGGTTTCATGATTTATTCATTTAACCTTGTTTGTCATTTTCTCTTCATTTTCCCTTTAGGATAAATGATTTATTTATTTATCCTAAGTCTTCTTGTCACAATTAAATGTTTATTTAATTGGCTAATTAATTCCTCCTATTTTTGTAAATTAATTAATGAATGAGAAATTATTAATTTATTTACCTAATTTTCATCAATTTCCTAAATTCCAAGTCATCATTTCTAACCTAATTTTCTAATTGCTTCTAATGTCTATTTCTATTTCAAAATTTTGTCATAAATCCTTGCATAGCAATTTGTCATAAATTGTCATAAATCCTTGCATAGCAATTTGTCATACACTTGTCATAATTTTGCTATTCTTGATTTGAATTTCCATTCGAATCTCTTTCATGCTAATCTGATATTTTCTCCAATTTGTCTATAAATTGGATGAATTTCTTCAATCAAGACTACTACCTGGTCGAATCAATCATGCTTCGAGTATTCTTGCGCTACAATCTTGTCTACTTGCTTTCACATCATGCTTATGCACTAGTAGGTGAGATCCACAAACAAATCTATTTGAAGGAGAAAGAAGGACAATGGAGCCACATAATTCCAAGTTTTCAATGGTTTGCATTTGAATTGATGTCTTGTTTTCATGTCCTTATTGAGTGTAATTAGGTTTTTTTATCACTGCATTTTAGTTTTCGTGATTGAACTAGGTTATTGTTTATCTTGCTTTGATGATTTCCACATTTCCTATCATACATTAATTAGTGAACCCTACATGAACTAACCCCCTAACCACGCTTTTGAGTTCTTTTGAGTTGATTTGCAGATGAAAAACCCAAGAAATAGGGTAATGCAGGCCTTTCTGGGCACTTCTGCGCCTATGTAGGAGCAATCTGCGCCCGTGTCAAGCATTCTGTGCCTGTGTCAGAGACTTCTATGCCTATGTCAAAGGGATCTATGCCTGTGTTGCATCATTTTGCACCTGTGTCAAGCATTCTGCACCTGTGTAAGTCCAAAAACAAAGGTAAAAAAGAAGTGTTTTTACTTGCAAATTGGTTTGTTTTGCATTTTGTTTCTGCTTTTTGGTTTTATGGTATTGATTCTTTGTGCAGAACATTGGCATTACACATGGCAAAGACAAAGATGAAACTACTAACGAATTTTATGTAGGTTCGATAGTCAAAGATCAAACATATCAAACTTCTAACTTGGTGGTTTTGTAGGTTGCCTTGGACTCCAACTAAACTTGGTGTTTATAATTCATAATTAGGCACTTAGTATTATTGCTAATTAGGATGGAATGAATGTGTGTTTTCTTTGAGTGTTGAGTTTGACATCGGAGTAGGAGAGTATGCTCTCATCCTTCTTAGGGTGATCAGAAATCCAGTTCTTCAATACCATTCTCTTGGTTCAAATTGTGTGTCACCTTTAGAGGGCCTACCTTCCCGACCATTTGCTTTTGCAAGCAAGTGACAATCATGAGAAGGGAATGACCCAAAGTGAGTATGGCTAGAATACCTTGGCATTCTAACTCACTATAAATAAATACCTGATGAGCGAAAGCTTTGAAGGAAGGGTTACGTGGGAATTGTAGTTACTTGGGAAGTGATGACGCTTGAACTCTTTCTCATATCAACATCTAAGTAGGGCCTCATGGTCCAAATCGTGCTTGCGCAACTACATTTGTTTGGTATCTTGGTGGGCTTAATGTCTCAATCACGCTTTCATGACACCAAGGAGTAACGCTTAACAGAAATCCTTATTAAACACCTTGTATTTAGAGGCCAAAAATCCTTCTAGTTGCTTGAGAAGGACAAGTTCGGATACTTGTAAGAGATACTAAGTTCGCCATGGGGAGATTTCCATGGGGACTGATGCTTGGCTGCCTTGAGAAGTGAGTGTCATGGAGGGGAGCCCGTGGGGTCAAGCATCTATGTATTCTCCTTGAATCCCATAACGAGTCTACCTCTCAAGTACTTACTGTCCTTGCCTACCATAATAAAAGTGTGAATGAGCATGATTGTCTTGAGTCTAAGTTGAAATATCTTGTCTTCTTTGTTTGTCAAAAGTTGAGTTGTGTCTCATTTCCAAAAACAAGACAAATTGATTCAAAACAAGGTTAAACACAAGAACATTTCATCCAACAAAGTTCAAAACATCTTCAAACATGGTTGTCAAACATTTCTCAAAATCTTGTCTCAACATTCATGTCACTTAGATTTAGGTTCATCCTAGGTTTGCATTTTGCAAATTCATTGTCAACTACCAAGGTTAGGTTTCACCTAGGTTTCCGCTTCCATGTGTCCTCTTGCATTATAGCAATACCATTTCATAATTCAACCTTAGGTTTTGCCTTAGGTTGACATTGTCATACATTTGCATTTGCATACCCTAGGTCTCTTCATCAAGCTTAGGTCATTATCATATCATATTAGGGTCATTTGCATAGTAATTTTCCCTTTGCATATAGTGTTAAAACTAGGTTTTGTCATACTTGAGTAATGCAAATCTTTGATAAAACCCTAAGTTATTGTCAGGAAGTCTAGACCTTATCAAACTTTTGTCTTTTTGTCATCATTGTCATTTGGTCAAACCTAGCTTAGTATCCAAGCATATAGGGGAGACATTGTCATTTTGTCCTTTGTCACTTGGTCCTTTTGTCCTTTGAGGTCTAGACATCATTTCCATTTCCTAAGGGTTTTTTTTTTTAGATTTGCATTCCAAAAAGTTTGTCAAAATCTTGAAAAACAACCAAAAACATAGGTTGCATTCTTGCCATAGATTGCATTCTCATCTATTTACTTTGCATTTAGTTGCATATCATACATCATCCTTTAAAAATTCCATTTGCATAGTGACATGTCTATTGAAACAAGGTTCCAAGCACCAATGATGCAACAAAGTTTGACGTATCAACCGACAATGCAATCGAATTTTAATCCAAGGCAATCACAATTATATCCAACCCAACAACAAGGCAATATCGATCAAACTTTTTATGATGAAACAAGTCTCCAAATACAAAAACTAGAGGAGAAACTAGCTCAAGAAAAGGAGATATTGGAACAAAGAGTGAAAAACATTGAGAAGAATAGATCACAAATGTCCAAAATGTTTCAAAAATTTCCAGGTCAAAATCCAAAGATTGAGCCAATTGATGTAAGATCTCTTCTTGAATGATCAAACATACCAGCTCTCTTCTCCCAAATAGAGATGATGAAACAATTTCAAGAAAAGAGACAACATCAATTTCAACATTATGTGTCTCCACAACAAGAACAAGAAGGTGTTTACTATCAATCACATTTTCAACCAACACAACCAATTGTCCAATTTCAACAATATGTCCAACCAACTATACAATGTCAGCAAATAGTTCAACCAATGGTGGAATATCAACAAGTTCAATCAACATATCAATGTCAACAACCACAACCAAACATTCAAAAACAAAAGTTGCAGCACACAACAACCCAAGTTTCAAACATGTCAGAACAATTGAACCAAGTCAAATATCCAAACATGACATCAGATTAGAACCAACTCCTTGCCAAACAAGTTCAAATTCCAGATACAACTATGTCAAAACCTTGAAAGAAAGGTGGCTTTATTGCAAGGATCTTAAGGAACCTACCAAGTGAGTTCTTTGAGGAAGATCAAGATAATACACTTATGTCTAGCAATGCCTCATCCCCCCATAAACAAATTGACTCTCCAGTGGCATCTATCCCTACACCTCTAGAAGTTTCACAAGAACCTTCTATATTGTCCTCATCAAACAATACACCCAAGGATGAAATTATCCAAGAGCTATCCATAATTGATTGCCACGATCATCCAATTCATGATGCACATCCTTGTCATGTTTCAGAAATACAAGACCCAATGCCACCATGCACGTTATTGCCATTACCTATTTTAGAGGACCCCATTCGAAGTCTCTCTTCCTCATGTTCAAGCATTGATTCCTTGCCAAAATCCACCACAAATGTTCAAAGTGCATTTCCTTCATGGCAAAACATTGATTCCTTGTCAGAATCCCCCATGCATATCCAAAGTCCAACCCCATGTCAAGAGGATAATTTAGAGCATGGAGAAACATGTCTTGAAACAAATCAAGATCAAGATCTTGAAACCTTATCATCCCATCCAATTGTTGACCAGGACCCCATGTTCCCAGACACTCACGATGATTCCCCTATTCTTGTCCATCCTATCCAAAGTCCTATTGACACTCCACTTCCTAAGAAAGATCAAGATATCCCAGTCCATCCAATCCCAAATGATCCCCTTCCATTTCATGAAAAAAATGTCCTTTCAAATCCCATTGACATTCCACTTCCTAAGAAAGATCAAGATATCCCTTCCATCCTTTCCGATGATCCCATTGAAAGTCAACAGAAAAGCACCTTTAAAGAGGAATCCAATGATCTTCCTCCTTGTCAAGATCAAAGTATCCTTCCAAATTAATTTCCAACACAAGACCCTATCATTCCTTTAGATCCTCCACAAAATCCACTTGTTCCTCCATCTCCATGTCCTAATCTAGCATATACACTCCAAGGTCTCATTTCTTTTGATGATCCCATTATTTCTCCCATTCCATCTCTTGAAGAGCCTGTCATTGAACCATGTCCACTACACAATCCTAGATCCCCTCGTGATCCTGATTCCCCTCATGATCCTAATCTCCCTCATGATTCTAACATGTCAGTGCAAGATGTTCATGAACCCTCGACATGCATAATGGGTTCTTCCACTTTGGTGCAATCCGATCCACTTCAAGATCTCATTATTTTTCTCATATCATATCCACCTCATAATGGACTTGCGTCTTCTTCCCAAAGAAAAGAGTACCCTACAAGTCAAGATATTCATAAAGGCAAAGGAGTAGACCTTCATGAGAAATATCCCCTCCATATCAAATAAAATATCAAGGGTCATGGCCTCAGTGAAATTCCTCAAGATGTGGGTACCCCTACTAAATCCATCATCCCTCCTTCAATATCCAAACATACACCTTCCCCATCACACCTTCCATCCATCTTAGGTCCTTATATCCCTTCGTCCTCTATGCAAGGTCAGCAAAGGCACACATCCTTGAGTAAAATTCATCAATGCAAAAGAACTCCATTTCATTCATATCCATCCATGCATTCCTTTCCCCCTCCAAGCAATTTGGATGCCAAGTATAAAAGTCATAAGTCTAGCAATCCACATGTATTCAAGGATCAACATGTCCAATATAATCGACATGTCAAAACAAAGAACAATATGATCTATAAATAAAAAGAAATATCCAAAAGGCCACAAAGGCCCACTGAGAAAAATAAAGCACAGTCAAAATATATATGGGTTCCTAAATCCCTTGTGCAAGCAATGCACTCCAAGGAACCACAAAAGCATGAAAAATCAAAAACCATGTGGATCCCTAAGCGGCTCCTTGAAGCACAAAATCATAAAGAAACATCCAACTTGGCATCCAAAATTGCTATTCCTCCATCCAAACCTCTCAAATTTGTTCCTCCATCACTTCCTTCTTCCATTTTGGGTCCTTATGTCCCAAAATCCCAAGCTATTCCTCCATCCAAATCTCACAATCTGAGATCTATTTTTCCTCCATCAGTCCATCACCCCTCAAGGTGTGTGCCAATATTGATCTTGCCTTCATTTCCATCCACTCAAGCCCAATTCTTCCAATACCCTATCCATTATCCAATGCATATTTTCCATCCTTCCATCCCTCTGGTCCAATCCTTTACGTAAATCCTTGCCTTAGTTTCATCTTATTTTCCATGTCCTTATCCTACCAACGTCTCTGAGCATACTTTTAAAGGTCATGGTCCATTTTTTTCAAGGCTACTATCCAAAAAAAAGACGCTTGAGTCCTTCTTCCATCCCCTATCATATGTCCATCTTCTATTGAAAAAGTCAAAATACAAAAAAAAAGTTTTAAAAAAAAAAAAAAGTGAAAAGAAAAAAAAAGTGAAAAAAAAAGCAAAAAAAATAAAGAAAAATAATTCGTCCACTGGTGAAAACCTGGCAAACAGGCACCTTGGGCAAGTACCATGATGAAAACCTGGCAAATAGGCATCATGCGTAATTTATGAAATTCTTGCACACCACACTTGGGGGGCAGGTTTTATCCTATCATATCCTTTTGTCCTTCATTGTTCCATTATCCTATCGAACCCATGTCATACTCCTTCATATCCTATTGTCCCTCATGTCCAGTTTCCCTTTCCACCTTTGATCTTGACAAGGCTGACGATCTTCATGAGCATCATGGATCTTGTTTGCAGCTTTTAGTCTATCATAGCTTTTGGTCTTTATCCATTTTCTTATTATAACCTTTCATCCATATTCCCTAGCTTATTGCAACTTTTTGCCACTATCCCTTAGCCTACCCCGACCTTCAGTCCATGTCCCTTATCCATTCTTGGTCTTGCTTATCCTATCCATATCTTATCACTATCCATACAATCTTTTTCATTCCTTGATCTTGATCTGACATAAAGATGCAAAATTTAAACATGGTTTCAAAAACCTCTTGACATGTCCCTCATGCCATCACACTGCTTTACATTGTCATATCTAGTCTCTTGTCCCATCACGCCATAGCCCTTGAAAATTGCATCCGCATTGTCTCCATGATAAAAGGCCTTTGTCTTCCCTCTATCCACCATCATTTCAGAAAGCCTATTTATTCACCTATCATATTCCTTGCCTTGCTAGACACTGGAGGCAAAATCCCTAAAAATCAAATAACGTCCTGAAATAATCCAAAAAAAATTGAAAAATGTCCTGAAATAATCCAAAAAAATCAAAAAAATTGAATAATGTCCTGAAAAAATCCAAAAAAAAGTCAAATAAAGTCCTGACAAAACAAAACAAAAACATCCCCTCTGTGCATAGACAGATCACTGAGCATCCCTCCAACAACACACAATCACACACTACGCTTTACTGAGATCACGCGTTAACGGATGAACTTTTTCAATCAAACCAGACATTCAAACTAATCACAATTGTCATATCAATCGAACGTTACCATCAATATCATTTTTCCTTGTCACTATTATCATGGGACTTATACAGGGTGTGGTATACTCAAAACTAGACTGTGTCCTGTCTTAGACGGGGTACCACATGTCCTGAAACCAGATGGCATGATCATCCTATCAGCACTTTCAACTTTTGACAATGAAGATCAAGATGTTTGTTTGACCTATTTGAATTGGTGAGTCTTATCATTTATTGATTTATCTTCGGTCATGTTCCTATGTTGCTCGATGATGTCACTGAGTGATTTAGAGTGACCGGGATGGTTCATGGTCCCTTTTTTTTTGTTGTTGTTGTGTTTGCTTTTTGTGGAATTTTTGTCACAAACTGGGGCAACTATATCATTGGGTGTCTGTGATAAGTACGTTCGCTTTGTGAACACCGCACATACCTCGACCCTTGATGTATGTACCCTAGGATGCTTCACTCATTCCTTGTGTGTGATGTGTCTGTCTTTTGCAAAAAGGGTTGCATTTCAACTCTGGCCTTCAATGCCATGATGCTACACATCCATTTTGCTACATTAAATAAAGGTTCTCACCTACAAAGTGCATTAGTGAAAGCAAGTTTTTCTTCATCTCTAACTATCCTTTGTCTCATTTCTTCTTACTAACATTTCTTCCGTCAGTTTGGGCAGTCAGTTCAATCTAGTTCTCCGATCTCCACACAAAAACACATATGTTGCATCCTGCATCCATTTGGTTAGTATGTTTGCATTACATCAAGCATCACATCAAGCATTTTATCCATTTCATATGCATCAAAAACAAAATGTATCCATACATGTTCCATAATAAATAGTGCATAAAATATCCATGCATGGAAAGTAAACATATGTCATTACACATTGCATCCCATCATATCAATGGATATCATATCATATGTCAAAATAATATCGGAGTACAAAATTGGACTATTTGTCCTAAGTATGGCCCGCAGGCTGACTATATAATATCAAACTACATAATTTCCACTGTCTGTCATAAGGAGTACATGCCTCTATCACTAGGTGCTCCCTCTATCCTCCTCATCCCTGCCATGTCTCAGAGATGATGTCCCTGTCCCAGGTCCTGGCTGTGGTGGTCTCATAGGTCCACTCACCCCCATGCTACTCACTGACCTTCGAGAGCATGCCCTACTCTCTGTCCTCGATCGTGCCCGATATGATGCTGCTCTCTGCTTTGGTGGAACTGCACTCTCATATAGTGTCCTCCAATGGCGTATCTCCTCTCTGGTCTCTACCAACATCTGTGCCATCTCCCGTGCACTGGCATCCCTAATTGACCCAATATACTCAGTGACTCTCTGTTCTTCTCACTGTGCCTGAGCTATTGTTGTATCTCGAGCCACTGTAAGCCTGGCTATCTCTGCTCTGAACTGGTCCTGCTCTGTCCTCAAGATAGCATTCTATCTCTCTAATGTCGCAATATGATCATGCTGACTCGCTATGGTAGCCCTGCACATCTCCATCTCCTCTATCCTCGATGTCTCCGGCTCTATGGGTATATCCTGCAATGAATCCTGATCGCCTAAATCTGGCTCATAATCATCATCATCCTCATCATCTCCATCCTCCTCATCCCCCTCATCCTCATCACCACCCTCATCCTCCTCATCCTCATCTCTATCCTCATCCTCTCCAGCGAGTGGGAAGTCCTCCTATCTCCTCAGTACTGGAATATCAAGATCTGTCAATGGCACTAGCCGTCATCGTGCAAACCATCGCTCATACTCCTCTGTCATCCCAGCATCCACCACATCTGATCTCCAATCCCACTTTCTTTTTTGTAGCTATGTGAAGTTAGCATATGCTATGCATGGCTGAATCATACTCCCCCACTGACTCGTCTCTCTGTGAGATCGAGCAAAGTGTGCAGTCCCTCTAGGTACATCCTATCTCTCTCCAAACTATCGTCTAACTCTCTCTGGTAGGTACATCTTAATCACTCTCTGGCAATTCACTGGTCTCCCAATCAGGTATCTATCCTATCTACAATATGGTAGCTCATCACTATCATCTGACCATCCAGGGCAATCAAGATATGGCCTCCATGTGAACTCTCTCAGTCTGTTTGCTACTATCATTTTCTATCATTCTTATCGATCAATTGGCCTCTTTTCTGGATGTTTCCGGCCAATTCCTCGAGGGGGAATGCATATGTCATTGTCATTGTTTGGGGCATTTTCATTATTGTTCTTTGAAATAATGCTTAGAATCGCATTGTCTCAAAGAGGGGCAAAATGTAGACACCTAAAAATGGTCAACGCTTGCGGAGTCATACTTTAACATTTGCACATTGCCTTATTTTAGGGTTTTTGTGTTGCATTAACATTTCTCCTATGATTCACACTTGGTCTTTATCATTTGCGAGCATCGAGTCCTTCTTCTGCATTCTTCATTTATCTCGCTTTCGAATTTGGTCTTGTCGACAACAATCTTCAGTCATGATTTTGGTCAATCTTATCCTGTCGCATCAATGTGCATGCTCATTTGTCATCATTTTGGACATCATCAATCCTAATTAGGGTTTTGTCCTCTTATCAATCTTGTCATCATGCGATCTATTTTGTCATCGATTGTTGTCATTTTCAATCTTGTCATCTTGCGATCGATTTGTCATCGATCGTGGTCATTTTCAATCTTGTTGTTTTGCAATCTATTTTGTCATCGATCGTTGTCGTTTTTGTCATTTTGTGATCGATTTGTCATCGATCGTTGTCGTTTTTGTCATTTTGTGATCGATTTGTCATCAATCATTGTCCTTCTCAATCATGTCAATTTGGATCAATTAGTCATTGTTCCTCGTCAATTGGTGCATTTGTCAATCAAATCACTTATCAGTATGAATCATTTATCAAGTCAGAATCATGATCAAATCAATCTTACATCAAGACCTAATTGTCATTCTTCTAGGGTTTCATGATTTATTCATTTAACCTTGTTTGTCATTTTCTCTTCATTTTCCCTTTAGGATAAATGATTTATTTATTTATCCTAAGTCTTCTTGTCACAATTAAATGTTTATTTAATTGGCTAATTAAATCCTCCTATTTTTGTAAATTAATTAATGAATGAGAAATTATTAATTTATTTACCTAATTTTCATCAATTTCCTAAGTTCCAAGTCATCATTTCTAACCTAATTTTCTAATTGCTTCTAATGTCTATTTCTTTTTTAAAATCTTGTCATAAATCCTTGCATAGCAATTTGTCATAAATTGTCATAAATTGTCATAAATCCTTGCATAGCAATTTGTCATACACTTGTCATAATTTTGCTATTCTTGATTTGAATTTCCATTCGAATCTCTTTCATGCTAATCTGATCTTTTCTCCAATTTGTCTATAAATTGGATGAATTTCTTCAATCAAGACTACTACCTGGTCGAATCAATCACGCTTCGAGTATTCTTGCGCTACAATCTTGTCTACTTGCTTTCACATCTTGCTTATGCACTAGTAGGTGAGATCCACAAACAAATCTATTTGAAGGAGAAAGAAGGACAATGGAGCCACATGAAGGAGACATCCAAGTTTGCAATGGTTTGCATTTGAATTGATGTCTTGTTTTCATGTCTTTATTGAGTGTAATTAGGTTTTGTTATCACTGCATTTTAGTTTTCGTGATTGAACTAGGTTATTGTTTATCTTGCTTTGATGATTTCCACATTTCCTATCATACATATGTATAAGAATTTTTTTATGGAAGTAGTAAATGAAATTCCAGATGAACTATTTAAGAGACTAGAAGCAAGAAGACAAGCAGTAATAGAACTAGACAAGAAAATAAAGATAGAGAATCTACTTGTTGTATTTCTGGTGAATTCACCCAAAGAAATTGATGACTTAATTGCTCAAGCCAACTGGTTAGTATTTTCTACTGCACACCGGCACATTGCCTTAATGGTTGGAAGAGTTAATGAGGTGACTGAGGAGATAGAAAATGGATGGGATATATTCCTAGTTGAAAAAGAAAAATAGGAAGAATACAAGAACCCCAAACCTATAAAGGTATATGAGAAAGAAAGAGACAAGGGTAAAGGTAAAGTTGGTGGACCACCTAGTATCAAGGTTAAAGACAACTTACCCCACCTCCTTTGATTACTCCACCGATAAAAACAACAGCTATAGAAGATCAACCGACAGCTGAAAGTATGGATGTAGAAGATGGTAATCCTAATCCTGAAGTCTTATATACTGTGGATGTTGATACTCAAAAGATCAACATTGTGGTAGACAAAGATACAGCTGATAAGACTAACATGGCTAGTGAGCCTTCGGTAGTAGAGAAAAATGATAACACACAGGAGAAACTGGCAGATGACAAAGAGAAAAAGGTAGAGACTCTGACTCAGACTGAGACAATGCAACAAACAGAGAGACAAACAGAGCAAAAGGCTCCTGAACAAGAATAGGAACAGAAGGAAACAGTGCCACCGACAACTGGAGAAGTAGAAAAACCATTTCTTAAGGAAATGCAGACACAAACAGACCTACCAGAGGTCAATACAAGCTTGGTTACCTCCACTAGCAGTACTCAGAATCTAGGTTCATCATCAGGCTACAAATCAACTAATGTGACTAAGGTACTATTAGATTCAATTAAAAAGATAACAAACTGTAGCTCACAAGCTTATAAGGCAATAGATGATACCATACCAATTTTGAAGGTAATTGCTCCTAATTGTAATATAGACAATAAAGATTCTTTAGGACAACTTGATACCTTGTGTAAATATATCACAGAAAACATTGAGAAAATAAAGGAAGAGACATTGAATGATAAAGTATAAATTGAAAAGGAAAAATTCTTTGATGAGCAAATAAAGAAGTGTAACAGAGATTTTGACACACTTCTATAGGAATTGTGTAATTTATTGAAAGAGTACAAAACTCTGTACAAAGACACCTGTAAGACAAAATTTTTCACTGTAGATATAGATAAAAAGATGAGCAAGGTACAGGATGAAATCAATAAACTTGTAGATAATTTTGTTAACTCACCTAATACACTATCAGTTTTTGAGGAGAAGATAACAAATTTTGAAGAAGAATTACTTAAATTAGAAAGAGAAAAAGAGAGAATAGGGAATAAGGCAAAACATCTAAGATTAAAACTGAGTCCAAGATTGGACTATCTAACATCACTGCGGAAGGAAGTATCTGAGGCACTAATACAGGGATAGAAAACACCAGCACAACATTTGCAGCATCTCACCAGTACAATTAAGAGAATAGAGACAACGATAAGAGATAGTAAAAAGTTTATGGAGAGTATAAACTTGATTTTGGCGAATCTATTTCAAAATGTAACTACCTAGTTACAAGGTTGAAACTACAAACTCCACTGACATCTTGACAACCTTTGTCATTGATGCCAAAGGGGGAGTAGTGGGATGAGAAAATTCAACATCACGGGAATCATATGCTCAAGGGGAGCACACACATTTTTGGTAACATTTTTGGACTTCACATTTTTGGATAATTTTTTGATGCACTTTTGAAATTTCTCATGAGTGTTGCCATCAATGCCAAAGGGGGAGATTGTTGGCATATGCACACTCCAATGAGACATTGTAGGTGATTGAAGGTTTTGTCATTGATGGCAACCTTGCAATCCTATGGCTCCGACAAAGCATTATACCAGCAAAGCATTACACCGACAAGTTAGTGCACCGACATCAGCAGATCACACTCCACACTGGCACTCAGGACATCGGCACCGGCACAAAGAAAGGAAGTACACCGGCACAAAGAAAGGAAGTACACCGGCACAGAGGCTGACATGATTTTGTAATATTATATTTTGTTTATTATTGTAAAAACTTTGTAAGCTGACTTGGCATGTTGTAAAATGACTCATATATAAAAGAGATCATTGTAGACATTTTGTAAGAAAGGAAGCAAGTGAATAAAGTAATGTATGCAAAATATAGGTTGAAGGGTTTATGTAAGAAGCAGAGCAATAACCGGTACTATATCAAGCATTATAGATGCTATTTTAAAGCAGTACAAGATATTGGATTTGTATAATCCATATTGTAAGTCAGTGAGACTTTCCATTGAGCAGTGAGCTCTAGGCAGTTGGCCTTCCTGCATGTGCAAGCCCCTATTGTAAGTAATATTCTCTTATTGGCTAGTGAGTGAATATTGTGGATCACAAATCCCACCAAGGTTTTTCCCACACCAGGTTTCCTCGTTAAATCCTTGTGTTATGGTGTGCTTTTCATGTGGATGTTCTTAATTCTGTTTATTACATTATTTCTTGCATACCGATACATTGTTATAATATGTTCTGCATGTTTTAAGTTAAGTAATTCTAATTACCGGTCAAATACTGATTCAACCCCCCCTCTCAGTATCTGTGGGATTCCTAACAGGAATACTCTGGAAATTCAAAGAAAATATTAAAATATTGAAATTTAGTCTGATTTGAACTTCTAAAGGTGAAAGTCAAATCTAAATAGTTTTTGGAAATCAAAACCAAACCACATACACATTATGGAAATCCAATATCAAACCTCATACACATTATAGAAATCCAATATTCAGATTAAAAAAAAATTAATTTAGTGTGATCAAACTTCATGAAGAATTCTAGAACTTAAAATCAGACCTAGAAAGCCCTAAAAGTTATGAAACAAAGTCTAATTTCAAGGGTTTCTACATCTAAGACACAAAAGAAGCTTTTCTCTACTGATGAGACTCAAAAATCTAATGCTAGAAAACCTTGCATTGTCTGATAACTAGAATTTAGAATGAAAGAAGGGTTTTTCAAGTTTATTGGAACCTCCAAACTTTACATTCCTTGGATAATTATGACATCCCAAAACTATTTTCCAACCACTGTCCATATATCCAAATCAAATAAATAAGAGTTATGGGGTACACAAGTTAAGCCTCTTGTTTTTCAATAATTCAATATGTTTTCTAGCCTAAAATCCCAAACATAACAACAAAACCCTTAAAATTAGATCAATAAACCCGATAAAACCCTTGTTGAAAAACCTCATTTATTAGCCAGCAAATTCATTACTTGCACTATTTCCCTGAAAAATACTTATATGCCCCATTTATCATCTTATACGGACTATCATAAAGCAATATCATTGAATATCGCTATTTCACAGGGTTGTTATACTAAGCAACTTGCAAAATAGCAACAAAGAAAAATGTAGACTACAAAGTTATCGCTATTTTGCAAGACTTGCATCTCACTATACTTGAGAGCCAGCAAAACAACCATGAAGGGTACAAAGAAAACTATGACATCCCCATTTTGCAAAACCCATGTTCCATCAAATTGGACATGATGCAAGAGCATCCCTAGTTCACAAAAATCTTGCATCAACCAAAAAAATACATTTTCTTTTCTGTTTTGTTTGCAGTTTCAGTTTCTTTCTGTATGTCTCAGTTTTGGCTCACAACATCCTATGGAGGTGGATTCTACTTGAAGACCTGATCATCTTTCTTTCTTTCTAACCGCATCTCATTTGGATCACTTTCCAACAAGATATCGCTACCAGTTTCCATGACAATTTCTTGTTACCGGTTGCCCAAGACCTATTCTGGTGATCTACCAAAACCCATTCTGAACCTTGTGGAGCCTTGTGCATTGATTTCAATGTACCTTGGTGGGTGGTCGACCTTCCTCATTTCATCCTTTGGATTTTTTGGAGGAATCTCTTGGTGGAGGCTGACCTTGTTCATTTTGCATGTTAGGTCTTGTTCTTCGAGTTTTGACCCCTCTTG